>NC_139629.1:3786218-3866218 GCF_964638095.1 Poromitra crassiceps | reverse complement strand
CACTACACCCTGCAGCTGCACATCTCTGAGAAGTCTATAGAGAAGGATGAGAGTGGCTCTGGATTGTTGCTCCTTGAGGAAATGTAAAATGCAAAGCAGATGCCAAAAATAAAGGCAGCACAATCAAAGCACTGTCTCAGGAGCCTCACAGGGACAGCATTTCACAGATGTTGCTAAATGTGTCCGCAAAGGAAGTGGTTTTCTTAAACGGAAGGACACCAATGTTGTTATGGCTTCTACAAGGTTCAGGACAAAAAACCCCACTGTGTCTTGATTTTTGAACTGGAAATTTGAGTTGGTCAAACCAAGGAAAGACAGATGCACTGAGTGGGTAGGGATCATTTGTATGTCCTAGAGAGCAATGGTGCCCTCTAATGTATGACAAGTGCATTGTCCACACAAGTAAAACAATCTTCCCAGCTCATGTTTTCCATTTTCTTTCAAGCCAGATACCACTCTTAAAAACAACTTGCCTCTGTCCCAAGGGTAAAAAATAAGAAAAACAAATAATAAGAAAAAGTAGGCTATATCCTATAGTGGCTACAATAACAGATTAGTGACCAAAACACATTATTGTCGCCTATGGCTATGTGAGACAGCAGCAAGCAGAACATACTGTCCTGAGAGATATATTCCAGAAAGTTTATCCAGGTCTGTTAACTTATAATTCAGATATTCAGGATGTTCTGTTCCAAAAACTGAGGTCTGAGTAAATCTAGATCAGTTACTATGGCAACTTGTGCCTCGAGCTAACATGCTCTGTGGCAGGTTTACTAGAGGCTTGGGAGTTAAACCCGACTGAGCCTTCAGCACACTTCACACTATCTTTGGTGAAGCCTGACACATAATAGCTGGCACAAAGACCAGCCAATAGAGGCCAGTCCAGTACCCTATTTTTGGGGGTGGTTGTTTGATGTGTTTCCTGATAACTCATGAATTAACACTTATCTTCTATTTTTGCCATGCCAAGTCTCATAAGTGTTGCTGACTTTTTACATTATAATATGCTTAAATTCACAATAAGCTGTCATTAATATTTCTTCAGCTGGAGTGAATATGATGCTCTGCTTGTCGCCTCTGAATCCATTTTAAATCTCATTTTCTGTCCTGAAATGAGGATGGCTTTGTTCACCATGAACGCACATAGATCAACCTATCCGGAGCTGATAAAGCCCAACCACTGACATTTTAATTTTAAGTTGTTCTGGAACCAAAAATGCTGCATCTAGCTCACCTAAATCAGAAGTTAATTCTTAAAGCGTCTTTTTTCTGGAATACCCCTCTGAGGTATAGGAACGACCAATTCAAAACTCAAGTCAGTGGTTCTCCCCTTTAACTGAGGCCTTTTATTGACTGCACATTTGTTTACAGCCAGGATGTGAATATTGCAAAACATTTGCTCATGTACGTGTACAGGCTGACAGCTGAAACAATATCCATTTTGTAGCAAGTCCACACAAATGGAAGGTAATATAATATAGAATTCAAGAGGCGGAGTATCAAACTATATTTATTGTATACAGTAAATAAGGATAACAGGAAATGTACAAATCAAAGATCTGTGGAATATTTTGCCAATTCCCCCCTCGCATCCTGCCAAATCTTATTTTAGAAAGAAGACCGCTACCAACGCACAAGTCTGACTCAGTCAACAAGCAATCCTAGTATGTGAATGTTTGGATAGATGTTAAAGGACTGTGTTCAAACTGGCAATATAGCAGCGACACAATACTTCACTGTATGGAATACAACAAAAACAAACCGATCATTCCACACAAGAGAGTAGGAGTTGCTTCTGAGGAACATGAAATTGTGGGGGAGGAAGGCAATAACTTAAACCCTAACAGAAGTGTTCGCCATATGAAACCAGTTAATTAGTTGCAGGCAGCCACCTCTGACACTGCTCTTTCATATTTCCCAGAAGATTTTCTTCAGAACACTGTTCATTTAGAATGTTTTGGTCCAGAAAACATTACCATATTTTATTTACCATTCAACCAAATCAGCATTGAGTGTGAAACTATTGAGGTAAGGTGTTCCATATAGATGTGTCTGCACACAAAAGTTTTAGAGCAAATAGTTAAAAGTTTAAAATGAGCATGGATGAATCTGACAAGTTATTTTGAACGTTGTTCCTAACAAAAGATGAGAAAAAAAGAAAAAAAAGAGTTACATAAGAAATCTGTCATATAGTCTCTTATAGCTATGGATTGAAAGACCACAGTCTCCCATCCAGTATAATTGATTTCCATAGCAACAAAGTGATGTATCCTATCAGCTACATGACTCAAAACTGAATTTGAAAGCTTAGGATGTGGAGGATTAAACAAAAGGTGGGTGGATTTTGGCATGTAGTTCACCTTATGATTAATGACAGACATGCAGGTCATATTTCCATCAAGGGAAGAAAAAAAGGGGGGGGTGGGGGATTTCACTGCAGGCCATAGCCAATTTGAGATATGTCCCAGCCTCGGACAATTTCAGATTATTGATTTATGTAAAATAAAGCAATTGAATGTAAAAAAAAAAAAGCACCTCAAAGTCAGGATTTGGCCCCAATGAAATAAGCCTACCTTCTTTATGTTATGTGGAATTTGATGTTTGTGTAAGCAGACGGGAAAAATAAAATAAACAGAACTGAACAATTACATAATGAGAAAAAAAAAGTAGATGCTCTTCCAAGTGTACAGTCCTCTGTGAGGCGTGTCCACTTCACACTTAAGAAGAGGCCCCTCCTGTCTGTTGTTGAAATACATCAATAGTGTCTTCATCCTCCATCTCCAGCTGTAAAAACAAAGACATTTATGGAACTCAACAGTCATTCTCAGGACCCATCAACAATGTATTATTTCGACAGAACATAACGTAAGCTCGCCTAGTAGAAGATCCCTTCAAACTACAACACAAATTCATGCTAAATCATGAGTTCTAGCTGAAGCTTTTACGGGCGGAATGCATGGGGTATTTTGAAGTGTAATTTGCTGTGAGTCCCTTGTACCCCCTAAGTATTCAATATGGCCAACAGTAATATTAAGATAGATTGTAACACTGAAGCCAAGCCAGCATTATTTATATATATATATATATATATATATATATATATATATATATATATATATATATATACACACACACATACACACACACATACATAATGTGTGTGTGTGTTTAGTACATTGAAACCTATGGGTCTACATTTTTTTAATATGACATGTAAACATCAGTCATGATGTCTGGCCTTCAAAAAACACAGTGGCACTGGGTTGTTTACCTCTGTAGGACAGTAATATAACCTAATAATTCAACAACAAGCAGACCCTGACAGTGGGTCGGCCAAAGGTTAAAGTCTAGACTAGGTGGGCTTTTAATAAAGCATGGTATATGGATTTGACATGATGCAGGGTCCAGCTCTGAGGTCACCAACCTGTGCAGGTGTGTCCGTCTCATTGATTGGCTGTCCATCAAACCTAAACCTTATCTGACGAATTGACAAACCCTGTAAAAGACAGAACAGACAGAAATTGCATTTTAATTCAACGTGATTGAAAAATATCTCCAAATAGTAATTAAAACTAAGCCTAAAACCAGAATATTAGGGGCAAGGCAACATCTTATTGATGCATCAATACAACACAAGACTAGCACAGTGAGTGAAGTTTCTGATTTACAGGATGAACTTACCTGTCTTTCGCAGTATGCCTTCATTAATTTGCTGAGCGGAGTGTGCCTTTTGATTTTGAACTGTACAACCGACCCATCTTGACCAGCTACCTTGAGGTTGATATGGTCATTCTCCGTCTTCACACCTTCCTGCAGCAAACAGAAACATCATAATTGTCAGCAATAGTCATCTAACCAGCTAGCAACCCATCTAAGCAGAGTTACCAGACCCAGGCGTTTACAATAAAGCTAAGAAGCAACGTCGTTAGCTGTAAGCCAGCGGCACACGACGAGTTTCCAGTCCATGGTTAGCATGGCAAGCTAGTCTATGGTTAAACTGGCGCAGAAAGCCACAATGGCGCAAACAAAAAGAACGCACATCATGCATCCCTCTGTCTACCTATTGTACAGAAAGAATCCATAGCGTAATATAAACAGAAGTAGCAATAGCCGATCAAGGCATTGCAACAATACACACACAAAAAACAAGGAGATGTGCGCCTACAACCCAAAGATCCGCAAATTGGTCAACCTTTGTTTTCCCAGTCTACCCGCTCAAATGCGCTATCTGGAGCCTGGCAGCTAGGCTAGCGCTAGCTAGCGTAGCAAAAAGCTAGCTAATGTTAAGTTGCAAGTGGCACCCTGAGCATCGCTGGAAGACAGCTAGCGATTGCAAACATAAACAAATCATTGTTTCAAAGAAACAAAAGTACGGACCTTTGGCTTTTCTTCGGACATCCTGCTATTTTTCCAGGACTTTGTTAATACTGTGAAGTCAGATGGTTAGTCGAGAAGCTGGCAGTGTGATAGCGGGTTTTCAGCTCCTCCGTCTCCTTCGGTTCGACCAGGAGCGCGCATAGAACTTTAAAATGTAATTGGCTCACAATGGTCACGTGTTCCTCTTTCCTCGGGACCGTGGGTACGTGAGCGCGCAAGCCAATTTGCACGTCCCCGTGAGTAGGTCACCAGGCTCTTCTCGGCGAGAAAGAGCCTGGCTCCCGCCCACAATTGATTTTGTCACCCTACTGGTTCCCGCCTAGAGCCCGCCCTAGACCGGATGGCAGCGTTTCTAGCTCGTCAACTTTCACGTTAACTTGACAATTTGACCCAAGTATCAGAATCCTCTTTCACCGTTTTGACCGGTGTGTCAGGCGGTGGTGGCGGAGATGCCATATTGCATAAACGTTTTGTTTTATGTAACGCTAGCTTTGTTTTGATCAGACTCTAGTTTAGGTAACATCACCGCGTCAAGCTAACGGCAACAAAGACGTTGTTAGGCGCATTGCCATCCGGTGTTAATTCTGGGTCCGGGGTTTACGCCCCCATGACAAAAAGCGGGGTGGAAGGTGCCCAGACTAGGTAAGGACCATCATCAGTCATCAGGCTAGGGCTCTGTCGCTGTCTGTCTGTCTGTCTGTCTGTCTGTCCCACTGTGATGTCATAAATCCCACTGTGATTCGAGCGCGCGTAGTGCGCGAGATGCCTAGTTCTTAAAATCAACCCTTTCGTCAAAGCAAGCAGGGGTTAAACTTTTGCACCAAACGAAGGACCCAAACTAATTTACCTCTCTTGCCAGATGGGACACACTTTTGAGTCCTGATCAAACCAGACTAATCTAAATTACATTTCTCTATTAAATGTTGCTCCATAAAGCTGGCCCCAGCAGAATCAAGTAAAATTGATTAATTTCATTTATGACATACATGTATGTAATCTCTGAGAGCATTTGTGCAATTATCATATAGCCTACATATTTATATTATAAATTAAATTGTGAATTCTTATGCAAATATTTCCACATAAAAAAACAAGTCTTGAAACACTTTTCAAACACAAATCTGATTCAAACATTTATCAACATCTTACATGGTACAAAAAGCAGTAAAACACAAGTGTGTGTGTGTGTGTGTGTGTGTGTGTGTGTGTGTGTGTGTGTGTGTGTGTGTTTCAAATTAACTGCTGATAAATATGTGTTATAGTTAACAAATTATGTATTGTATGTCAATAAAAGTTTACAAATCAAACCAAATTGCTCGTTATAAAAGAAGCGCAGTACAAACACGGAAATGCCCTGGGGAAAATGAAATATTTAAGATATTGGATTTTATGCAATTTAATAGAGGCAATTTGATCAAATATTTTTCATTATGCTGTTGGCTAATATTTTCTGAGGGGTTTGATTTGCATCTGGACTCCAGTGTAATAAGAAAAACAAGGTTACTGCAGTGCTACATTCGTGTATCACATTTAAAGCATCAAGCTCTATCTTAACAGAAAAATAATCAGGAGTAAAATAATTCACATCAGCATTACTGATAAGAAACTTAAAATAAACAACATAAAAGAGAGCAACATATATGAACATGAAGCATTGGGTAAGATACAATACAACAATATGTTTCAAACGGAGTGCACACTCAGTCTAACTGAATGTCTTGATGACATTCTTTGGCTAACACCAGAGCCGTATAATAGAAGAGTTGCAACATCTCCATTCACTCCAATGGACCAGTTGCAGCAAAATGGACTGAAAGGTGTACTTCAAAAGGGTCAGACGTTTAAAGAATCATATTGTATACCATCAGCTTTATTTTATGCATTCAAATGTAGCGTGAAGCCCCCTTCCTGGCTGTTCATTGGCTAATGAGTGACGCATTTTGGACCTCCGCTGGTGCCACTCTCTTACTAGATTGCTCTGGCTAACACAAAACAGATGCTCAGTTTTATCACATGCTACTTTTACAGCCTACCCAAATAGATAAGCTATGTTGTCATGTTACTGACATTAATACGGTCATCAAAAGGGAGTTTAAAAAAATGCCTGTGATTCTTCTTAATTGTCTTCCATGCGGGCGTAAGGATTACCGTTCTCCAGACCTGAAAAAACAAGAATGTTGAACAAAATCACATAACCAATACACTAGTGCTGGAGTAGAATCACACTAACATGAACCAATTAGGAATAGAGTATTCAGATTAGTTGTGTTTGGATAATCAAATTCAATTGAAATGATTGGCAAAAGCCAATTTCAAATACTAAACATCAATCATTGCTGTTCCAAAAGTCAACACGGTTTCAACTCGACAACATAAACATTCTAAATGAACCCCAGCTTACTTCCTGTTTGCTAGTACAATAACTACTAGGTTCCAAATGGTCCCCTAGCGACACGATTCCATGAAAACAGTCCATACTATAGTAATATGCTTTTGAAATAACGGTGGTAGCTATCAATAATATTACGGTTTTCACATGGCAGTATATTTTGTTCATTATGGCTGAGTAATGTTAGTTCAGATGTCCGACTTTTGGATAATTGAGGTTCAAATGCATATTACACTGTTAGAAAACTAACTGATGAAAGAATCAGCAACTTATTGGAGTAAAATACATTCTAGTCTCAACGCCAGACGCATGAGAGTTCTTACGCTGATACACTACGTTACTGCATGCTCTCTGGGTCTGGGACAATTTCCCTCAAGAGGGCTGGTTATGGGAGGGAACCGTTCATTTGGCCAGTCATATGCCAGTGATGGCTTCAGTCCTCTCCAATCAGTAACGACTTTGCGATCAGACGACACGGGAGGCGCAGCCCATTTTTCGAACCGCTCTCTCATCGGTGCTACGACCTGTCACTCATTCAATTTCAACCCGCCTTCAAAACCAGCAGTGGCTGTTAACTGGCACAGACTCACTTATGTAGTATGCGGAGCGCAGCGATTCAACGTAATATTTGAGTCTGGGGAGAGACTAACTACATTCTAACCATGGATTCTAACACTGATATTTACAATGTCATTTTTTCTCCAATAGGTGGTGCAATGAGATTACCGGGAAATGTGTTTTTGTGTTTCCCTTCTGACTGGTTTTAATCAGTGGTGGTTTATCATTGTGCAAACCACAGTCACCACAACGTCTGTGATATTATAAAGTTAATATTTTTGGTGAAACAACACAGACAAGGAACATGTCTCACCGTATTTATTCCTGATTTCATCATGCCGCACCTTCATTTCAGTTCTCCTGTTGGGGCAGAAACAAAGACAATGTTTCAACAGCATTTTGGCAACAAGGCAGCTACACCTACAAGGTAGCTACACCTACAAGGTGGCTACACCTACAAGGTAGCTACACCTACAAGGTAGCTACACCTACAAGGTAGCTACACCTACAAGGCAGCTACACCTACAAGGCAGCTACACCTACAAGGTAGCTACACCTACAAGGTAGCTACACCTACAAGGTAGCTACACCTACAAGGTAGCTACACCTACAAGGCAGCTACACCTACAAGGTAGCTACACCTACAAGGTAGCTACACCTACAAGGCAGCTACACCTACAAGGCAGCTACACCTACAAGGCAGCTACACCTACAAGGCAGCTACACCTACAAGGCAGCTACACCTACAAAGTAGCTACACCATCACCTACCCATTCTGTTCATTTGAATCGTGAGCACAGACCATTGCTGCAGTATGCTTGACAACATCTGGCAAAAGCCCATTTCAGATCTGAATGCCTTCAAAAAGATCCAATAATAACAAACTCAGTGGCCATCTACCTCAGTTCTTGACGGGCCTTCCTGGCACTGGCTTGTTGCTCCACCTCGGCATCTTCTCTCCTGTTCCTGGAATAGAAGAACATGAAAGGAGATGTATTGTTGGCTTTGTGAATACAGTCTTACACAGTAACAAAAATGCAAACGCCTATTAAGAGCGGGAGTTATATTGTCTCTGCTGGAGAGACAAAATGTGATATGCTGACCATGCTTTATACAACAACCGTTATAGAATGAATTGTATCTTTATGGTGTGACTGGAGAAAATGATCCAAAGAAATGAGGAGTCAAGTTAGTTTCAGAGCTAAATTGCCGCCACAAATGTGCCCTGCTTTTGGAGAGTGGAGACGGCTGTATCAGTCTTTTCAGAACAACCACCCATTGTGTTCTTCCTCCTTGCTAAGATGCTGAGCCAGATTTCAATGGCAACACCACATGTCATGTGACATGTGTCATGTGACATGTGTCATGTGACCCATTAGCATGTTCACAGAACATAGTCTCAAATTGGTGTGATTAATTAAGCCACTTCAGCGCTTGATTGTAACTGTGTAACCCTTAGATAAGATGTCCGTGTGGTCGACTGTTTTGTTTATTGCTCAGACAGTAATTAAGGGTGCTTTCTCACTGGCGCCCCGGTACCATTCCCGAGCACACTTGTCCCCAAATTGACCCTAGTTTCAGAATGTTTGAGGAGTGTGAACGTTGCGTTCTGTTCCGTTCCGCAACGGGGAACCGTGACAGGATCCATTTGAAAAGGTGGTCTGGAGGAGCGCTTTGGCGTGCTGCCCGGGCACCGAACACTTGCGTGTGTGAAAGCCAACCGTTCCGAACCCCATAGACAACACACGGGCGAGGATACACTCCAGGCGTAGTTGATGACGCAAGTGCACTCTGTTCCGTTTCCGAGCGCGGAAGAAATGTTGTAATGTGAAAGCTGACCAGCGGGGGGAGAGGGGCGCGGGGGCAATCGTTCCCGGGTGCGGAACGGAACGAAAGCAATCGTTCCCAGTGAGAAAGCAACCTAAAATGGCTCTAGCACTTGTGTGAGGTGAGAAAAGGGGGCACGGTGGCTCAGTGGTAGAGCTGTCGCCTCACAGTCAGAAGGTCCTGAGTTCAATTCTCGCCTGGGACACTGTGGGCGCTGTGGTTGTGTTTCCCCCCATATCCTCAGTGCCTACTGCCCAGGTGGGGTATCTCGTCGTAAGGGCCTTTCTCTCTGTGTGGAGTTTGCATGTTCTCCCCGTGCTCCCCCAGGGGGTTCCTCCGTATGTAACCCCCCCACTAAAAACATGCAGAAGATCAGATCGTCATCCGACCAGTGACGACAACATCCGAAGTTGGTCCCCGGACGCTGTACGAGAAAGCGACCACTGCTCCTGGCCTGCCCCCCGGAGGAAAGGACATGCCTGGATGGGTTAAATGCAGAGGACACTTTTCACCGGCCACCGTCAGCATGAGTGTGTTGTGGCCGCATGCATGTGTTGTGGTGTTCGTGTGACAATAAAAGACGGGCTTGTCCCGTTACGAGAGAAAACCTGTTTGTGCGTCCTACGAGCACCTGGCTGATGTCATTCGTAAACGAAGACATTTTGAATATGTTGCTTTTGCACTGCTCACCCTTTTCTCTCACACTTGCAGCAGCAGAAGCAGCAAACAAAGATGGCGATGATGGTGATGCCAGCCAGCACTGACATGGTGATGATCAAGATCTGGAAGTTCACTGGAGATGGAAAAACACACACAAACTTCAAAGACAAAAAGGAACAGTGAAACTCACATAACCATGTGTCATAGGCTGCTACACAAATCCTGTTACAACGGATTTTACACCCTACTCTACTGCCTAGATTTACTAAGGACAAACTTGTAGTTTATATCCACATGTGGGATCAGTTATGGGAGAAGTAAGATGTTTGATCAGCCGTACCCCAGCACCGCCCCCATCGTGCTTCCTGTAATGGACAAACACTGCGTGGAGGTAAGATGGTCCTCACAGGGTAGTCGATACATTGTTTCGTTGTTATGCACCACAAACACTGCAACAGATACAGGCAGTTACATATTATATATCGTTATATATCGTATATATTATTAAGAGTGGACAGACACATTCAACACCTGTATGAGTTTAGATAGATAGATAGATAAGATAGATAGATAGATAGATAGATAGATAGATAGATAGATAGATAGATAGATAGATACTGTAGATAGATAGATAGATAGATAGATAGATAGATAGATAGATAGATAGATAGATAGATAGAGTAGATATATAGATAGATAGAGTAGATATATAGATAGATAGATAGTACTATCCCCAGTGGGAATAGTGCTGATAATTATAGTGAATATATTGTGACAATATTATTTAGATGAGCTACTTACTGTCACATTCTTCAGGCATTGATCACAACTGGTACCGGATCTCGAAGCACAAGGAACTGAAATAGGGAAACTGTTAAGTAGGCCTACACTCTACATCAGGGCTGGTTGTTAAGTAAGTACACTGTACATCATAGGGCTGGTTGTTAAGTAAGTACACTCTAGTCTACATCAGGGCTGGTTGGCCCTCAGTTCACTGTCTAGGTTCAGGCATAGGCTACATTTATTTACAAAAAAATGGAAATGGAGAAAACGGCTAGATAGTTTTTGTGCAGTTTAGTTTCCAGTGACAAACCCCATGCAGCTATTTGTGCCAATAAGGCACCTTAAGTGAGCCAGCTTCAAATCAACTGACAGCTGGAAGCTCTAACGTTAATATAAGAAAGAGATCAAGAGGATAAAGTTCGCTTTAGTTTCGTTTACAGAGAGTGCCAAAGATAGGTTAAGTGCAACGAGAAAATAATGCACATGAAATTGATCATTGGCTCGGACGCTGGTTAGTGAAAATCTATTTTTCTATCATGTGACAAACGTCCCTTGAGCCTCCTGACCCTCCCTATGAGCAAGGCAAAAACAAAGCAGAGCAGCTAACTCACTCCGAGGCTAAATCTAATCACACTAACCAGCAAGACTAATACATACATACTTACTTGAAGCTGGAGCAGGAGCCGACGTCTGCGCCTCTGTAGTTACAATAAGAGCGCACAATATAAAGGCAAACACGAGGGTTAAAGGTCTGTCAATTACGAGCATTTTGCGACGAGGGAAATCGCCCGCTTGCTTGAAGAAAATCAGTGAACTTTTTGTTGCGTTTCTGAAATCAAGCTGAGCTGAGGGGTGGGTGGACCTCTACTTTATAGGGGTGACGTCATGAACTCTGCTGTTGTCTGCAGCTAGTATGAGATTTCACTCATCACAGCTGATGTGTCTGTCTGTGTGTTTGAAGGCTATCAGATCAGGGGTTCCTGAACGTTTTCTTTTGTAAGGATCATAAAAACACACTTACATATGACCATAGCTTGAAACTATATAGCCTACTGATCGTAAACAATAACGGTTTATTCAAAGATTCATGATGTTTTGAGAACAATAATTCGGGTAACACTTTATTTGGATAGTCCGCCTACATAGTCTACTAAGAGTATTAGTAACGTTTCAACAGCTTATTAGTTGACATTCAACAATTCATCAATTCAGCTTCGTCTGTAGATTTTTAACAGATGATCTATAGAGTAGGCTATATGTGACAATTCATGAACATTATCTACTACTTTCATAATAAATTAGTTGAACTTGAACACTCAACCTATGCTTTACAGATGTTTCACGAATATTCAACAAACTATTTAATTAATATTTGTTGAACCTTCTAATTATCAGCGATTCTAATTATCAGCTCAGAATAAAGTAGTTGAACATGAGCTATGCACTCAACCTTTGCTTTACAAATGTTCAACAACTTATATACGAATATTCAACAATTACCGTAGTTAACCATTTAATTAATATTTGTCGAACATTCTAATGATCAACTAATGTTCAAGATTATAAATACCATGTTCCACAAAGTTTCAACAGCTTATTTCAATCACGAGAGACCAGTGGGTAAAACAAGCAAGCTTTATTCACAAATGGCATGGCACTAATTTTGGCATAATGACTCCATGATAAGATGTTGCTCCTCTTGTGGTGAGAGAGGAGGGCAAGTAATGACTCCATGATAAGATGTTGCTCCTCTTGTGGTGAGAGAGGAGGGCATCAGCTCAGACTAGGATAGAGAATCCTCCCCCGCGTAGGGAATTCTTCAGGAGTCAAGACGTTGGTGGTGGACTTTGCGCAACACAGCTCCAGAGAAGATGATCAGCCTGAGATACACCCAGCCACTGAGGTGAACAATACGGAAGAAGATGAGATTGGCTCAGCAAACGGAGATGTATGGCATCACAGATGACATCACAGTTGAAAATGAGCCGTTTGGCTAACACTGGCATGTTTACAGTCAGTCACTGTCCCTCAAATAAATCAATAAATACAAATACACAGCGCAAGTATGACATCAGCAATGTTTTGACATATGACATGTGCTGATAGGCTATTGAGGATGCGGTGATATGATGCCATATATGGTGGCGTGACTGGATCTTCATCTTCATTCATGAAATTCGGTCCCATTAGTGGGGAGATTCAACTGTTTCGCTGTGTCTGTGTCACGGTTCAGCTGTGTCGGTCTTCAATGGCCCCGCTGAACTTCATCAGCTGTTCCGCTTCACTGGTACCAACAATGGTAGTCACTCTCTTGGCTGCTCCATACAGTTTACCTGAGTTTTCCCAGTGTTTCCTTGCGCCTGTAGGCTACATTAATCCTGTTTCTTCTGTGCTGAAGATTCTTCTCCTCTCTGCTGCACCACTTGTCTGTCAGCCCGTCTGGCTGCTCGGCCTGGATCACAAACACCCCGTGCCTTCCAGCTTCCATCCATCTTATCATTCACATCCCCTTGACCACCATCGTTTTGCAAATAAACCTTTTCATCTCCACTCACCTCATGTCTGTGTCTCTGTGGTAAAAGTCTGTAGATGTTTAACAGATTATCTATAGAGCAATAACAGTACATGAACATATTCTCTGAATAAATTAGTTGAACTTGAACCACTCACTCAACAAACCACGAGTGGAGTACTGCCTTGTCCATGTAGTGCATTCATAAACCTGTTGCTTTTACCACAGAATTTCAACTACATAATGTAAATGTGAAGTTGACCATCACTTGCATAATCACTAAACATTTGTAGATTTTCATCTGGACTATCCAAGTAAAGTGAAAACTAGTTGACAGTCTACAGGCAATTTATATCCATACTATTCATGAGAATAGGGGTACGGTGGCGCAGTCGGTAGCGCTGTCGCCTCACAGTCAGAAGGCCCTGAGTTCGATTCTCGCCTGGGACGCTGTGGGCGCTGTGGTTGTGTTCCCCCCCATATCTTCAGTGCCTACTGCCCAGGTGGGTTATCTCGTCGTAAGGGCCTTTCTCTCTGTGTGGAGTTTGCATGTTCTCCCCGTACCCCCCAGGGGGTTCCTCCGTATATAACCGCCCCACTAAAAACATGCAGAAGATCAGATCGTCATCGTCATCCGACCAGTGACGACAACATCCGAAGTTGGTCCCCGGGCGCTGTACGAGAAAGCGACCACTGCTCCTGGCCTGCCCCTCGGAGGAAAGGGCATGCCTGGATGGGTTAAATGCAGAGGACACTTTTCACCGGCCACCGTCAGCATGAGTGTGTTGTGGCCGCATGCATGTATTGTGGTGTTCAATAAAAGACGGGGCTTGTCCCGTTACGAGAGAGAGAGATATCGTTTAAGGCCGAAACGCGCATTCTGGCCTATTCTGGCACTGCGCCATGCCTCTTCGGCATAAAGCGCATTTCGGGGGGCCTAAAAACATGATGCTATCTTCCCGAGTCAGGCGCAAAGCGTGTTTTTTTGCGTTTAACGCCAGTTTAGCGCCTAAGGCCAGGGGGAAGATAGGGCCCCTAATCTGCGTTTGCGCCCGTTGTTGTTATGCTTCCCCGCGAGTAATTGCATCTGACCATATTTTGGGTCTGTTTTAACTTAAAAACAGGGAGGTCACGTCTACCCAAACAATTATATAATTTTTAAACAGTTATGTTTCTGTGTAAATCATTAAAATATGCTGCCGTGAGGTGGGGATGCATTTAGCTGCTGCCGGGCGGGGGTGTAAAACTCGGCATAACACCTGGACAGCAGACTGCAATCTTCCCTGCCTTAAGTCACGCGCAAACAGGTGCGCAAGCGCAAATAGGGGATATCGCCTGTACCAAGATAGGGCCCCCCGACTCTGGGCCAGGTTTATCCATATATCGGATTGGGCGAGTGCCCGGGGGCACCAGCCAATTTGCGTTGTTGGGAGGGGCACCACACATTCAAATGCAATTCTTTATAAGCTTCGTCATATTTTCTTTATATATTAGGCCTACTCCGTAGCCGAAATTAATCGTCAATACTAAACGAATATTATGCATAATGAGAAAGAATGGTGATTGGTGTGTAGGTGGCCCCCCACCCCCCTCCATCACATTTGGATGTATCCAGTTCAAGCATTTTGTGTGCTGAGAGAAAACATGTTCACCAGAGGAAGTGCTAAGAAAAGGTAGGCTGAAAACTACTTCCCCAAGTGTGACATGTTCACCACAGTCAGGCTTTTCTTAACCCTGTCTGTTAACTGTGGGTGAGAGATCTAAACAATTTAAAGATCTCTCACCCTGCCACTAACTGTAGACTAAGGGTGAGAGATCGTTTTCACAACTTAAAAGAGTGAAGAACGTCACAATGAGTTTATGCTTCTTGAAATGTTTTCACTTTGAAACTGACGTGCAGTTTGTGATGCTTATAACAAGCATAATAACGGATAGCCTATGCATTGCAATATATTCAGTTGGCCGCGCTATCTGATGACGGTCTGAAAAAAATAATTACAGAGCAGTAAGAATTTGGTGGCTTAAACAACTGAGTTGGTTAGTTTTTACACCAATTTGCCGGCTGACGGTGTTCGAACCTTCGAGCCAATCACAGTGCTTAAAAATGCGTGACCCACCCAATGGGCAAACCGGGCACAGTTTAGTCTGAGCCATGGAGCTGACCGATTGTGTTGTGAAATAATCAACAAGGATGGTTGGTGTCCGGTAGCCTAGGTAAACCCAGCCCCCACGTGACCTGCTCTCTCAGTTCCCAGTCTTGTGAATGTAAGCAGGGTGAGCCTGAGAGCAGGTCACTGGGGGCTGGGTTTACCCAGGCTAGGTGTCCGGCTGATTGTGGTGGGCTGGTCTGGACTAAAGTCCAGGTTCATCCCATTGCTGAAGTTGCATTAGATCTCTGTGTAATGTAAAGGTATAAGAGACGATGGTCAAATAGAACACAAAATCTCGCTCTACGCGGACGACATATTGACGTACATCAGTGACCCAATTTCCTCGATCCCGGCACTGATGAGAAATCTAAAAGAATATGGACAATTTTCAGGTTACCAAATTAATCAATCAAAGTCTGAGGCAATGATGCTGGTGGGGAATTGGCCAGCACAACTAACAGGAAGAGTCAAATGTCATTGGTCCAGCCACGGGTTCAGATATTTGGGGATTATCATTGACTCTAATGTATCACAATTATTCAAGGCTAACTACGGGAAGTTAATGGATGAAATAAAAATTGACCTTACAAGATGGGAGGTCCGCCCCCTATCTTTGATAGGTGGAGTGGAAACAATACGAATGAACATATTGCCATATTGCATATTGTTCCAATCCCTGCCCATGGAGATCACTATTTCTACATTTAAAACAATTAATAAGTGGTTTTCTAAATGTATATGGCAAAACAAAAGACCCAGAATTAAGTTTAAAAGACTTCTATGCTCGAAAGAAAAAGGAGGCCTGGATGTACCTAATCTGAAAAAGTACTACTGGGCAGCCCAGCTCAGATCAATGGTTGCATCGATATCCCAAGACAAGGATGCGATATGGATTGGGATGGAACAAAATCATTGTCCAAAAGTGCCCCTAGATATAATCCCGTTTTTGAATAAGGATGCTTGGAAACTATATAAAATTAGCAATCAATGGGTAAAAACCACCTTGAAGGTATGGTCAACAGTGAGACAAAAGTTAAGACTCCCAATGTCAATATCTATAGCAATGAAGATCGCAAATAATGTAGATTTTTACCCAACTACTCTAGGAATAGGGTTTAGAGAAGGGGCCTAACTATGTTGGCTCAGATGTTTGAAAGAGGGGTCCTGATGTCCTTTGAACAACTTCAGCGTAGATATAACATTCCGGGCAATGACCTATACAAATATCTGCAACTGAGGCATTATTTGCAACAACAAAAAAAGGATCTGTGTGTAATGTTTGTTTGTTTGAAGTCATGCTCTGTAATGCTTTGATCTGTGTGTAATGTTTGTTTGTTTGAAGTCATGCTCTGTAATGCTTTGATCTGTGTGTAATGTTTGTTTGTTTTAAGTCATGCTCTGTAATGCTTTGATCTGTGTGTAATGTTTGTTTGTTTTAAGTCATGCTCTGTAATGCTTTGATCTGTGTGTAATGTTTGTTTGTTTTAAGTCATGCTCTGTAATGCTTTGATCTGTGTGTAATGTTTGTTTGTTTTAAGTCATGCTCTGTAATGCTTTGATCTGTGTGTAATGTTTGTTTGTTTTAAGTCATGCTCTGTAATGCTTTGATCTGTGTGTAATGTTTGTTTGTTTTAAGTCATGCTCTGTAATGCTTTGATCTGTGTGTAATGTTTGTTTTAAGTCATGCTCTGTAATGCTTTGATCTGTGTGTAATGTTTGTTTTAAGTCATGCTCTGTAATGCTTTGATCTGTGTGTAATGTTTGTTTTAAGTCATGCTCTGTAATGTTTGTTTGTTTTAAGTCATGCTCTGTAATGCTTTGATCTGTGTGTAATGTTTGTTTGTTTGAAGTCATGCTCTGTAATGCTTTGATCTGTGTGTAATGTTTGTTTGTTTGAAGTCATGCTCTGTAATGCTTTGATCTGTCTGTAATGTTTGTTTGTTTTAAGTCATGCTCTGTAATGCTTTGATCTGTGTGTAATGTTTGTTTTAAGTCATGCTCTGTAATGCTTTGATCTGTGTGTAATGTTTGTTTTAAGTCATGCTCTGTAATGTTTGTTTGTTTTAAGTCATGCTCTGTAATGCTTTGATCTGTGTGTAATGTTTGTTTGTTTGAAGTCATGCTCTGTAATGCTTTGATCTGTGTGTAATGTTTGTTTGTTTTAAGTCATGCTCTGTAATGCTTTGATCTGTGTGTAATGTTTGTTTGTTTTAAGTCATGCTCTGTAATGCTTTGATCTGTGTGTAATGTTTGTTTGTTTTAAGTCATGCTCTGTAATGCTTTGATCTGTGTGTAATGTTTGTTTGTTTTAAGTCATGCTCTGTAATGCTTTGATCTGTGTGTAATGTTTGTTTGTTTTAAGTCATGCTCTGTAATGCTTTGATCTGTCTGTAATGTTTGTTTGTTTTAAGTCATGCTCTGTAATGCTTTGATCTGTGTGTAATGTTTGTTTGTTTTAAGTCATGCTCTGTAATGCTTTGATCTGTGTGTAATGTTTGTTTGTTTTAAGTCATGCTCTGTAATGCTTTGATCTGTGTGTAATGTTTGTTTGTTTTAAGTCATGCTCTGTAATGCTTTGATCTGTGTGTAATGTTTGTTTGTTTTAAGTCATGCTCTGTAATGCTTTGATCTGTGTGTAATGTTTGTTTGTTTTAAGTCATGCTCTGTAATGCTTTGATCTGTGTGTAATGTTTGTTTGTTTTAAGTCATGCTCTGTAATGCTTTGATCTGTGTGTAATGTTTGTTTGTTTTAAGTCATGCTCTGTAATGCTTTGATCTGTGTGTAATGTTTGTTTGTTTTAAGTCATGCTCTGTAATGCTTTGATCTGTGTGTAATGTTTGTTTGTTTTAAGTCATGCTCTGTAATGCTTTGATCTGTGTGTAATGTTTGTTTGTTTTAAGTCATGCTCTGTAATGCTTTGATCTGTGTGTAATGTTTGTTTGTTTTAAGTCATGCTCTGTAATGTTTGTTTGTTTTAAGTCATGCTCTGTAATGCTCTGTAATGCTTTGGCATTTAGTCTTCATTCAGGCCAACAATTACAATGGAAACAATGCATTTTAGCAAGATCTCTTTGATATGAGTTGCATTCAAATTTAATACAGTATTTCTGTGTAAAGCCTAAAATGGCATTTGTAGGCTCAGGTCAATCTGTGATGTAAAGTAATTTGTTGTTTGGTAGCTACATTGTCTTGCTGTATGCTGAGCCTGTATTGTTTAAGTTCATGTAAATTTAAGACTTTTATTGGCAGATTCAATTTCACTCTTCTGCTTGTCAAATTGACGAAGGAGGGCACTTCAAGTGAGTCACCTTAGGGGACCACACTGTGTTCATCCTGTTAAGACATACATTCACCTGCATCTCATTAGGATTTACAGCACAGCCACCTGAACACTCAAAGCCAACAGCACAATAACAAGGAATACATTCACCTCACAGGATTTAAGTGCAGATACACTCAATTAATTAAAGCCAAACGCAAAATAACCCTCTAATGGGAAAGATGGGCAAGATGGTGGCCCTGCGAAGATCGAGGCTTGGTATTATATTATTATTATTATTAATTTAAGCTTTTTTCAGGGGAGTCTCACTGAGAGCAATGCTCTCTTTTTCAGGAGCGCCCTGTTCACATCTGCTGGCCACTGAGCAGCTCCACTGGAGCGGTTGGGGTTAAGGGCCTTGCTCAAGATCATCTCAGTCGGTGTGTTATGGGCCCCCTGAGCTCTTGGGCCCCTGGGCCTGGCTGGGCCTGGTAGGCCCGTTCGGTAATACATCCCTGGGTGGGATTGGTGGACCTGAAGCATTACTGACTTCCAACTTTGTTGTTGGTAGAGAGCTGGTTTGAGCCCCGACCTGTCCAGATTTTAACCCCGTTTTAACAGTTTTTACCCCCAACAATCTGGATTAGGTTAGGCAAGTAAAGTAAACAACTTGGTTGGGTTTAGACAACCATAACCCTTTAGTTGTCTAAACCCAACCAAGTTGTTTTGCTTGCGTAGCCTTAACCAAGTTGTTTTGGTTGCAGTTTGACAGTCATCTCTCTTTGAGATCAAAGCTTCTTGTGTTAGCCGACTGTACGTGCAAAAGGGAACATTTTTGTTTGTGGTTCAGACAAGGTTTCCTGTTTGAAAACCTGTTACAGCTGCCTGCTCTCATGCAAATTGTTTTACCAGAGAGGATTAAGGAGAAGGCAGAGAAATACTTCATCATCCCTTACACTTAATCAATCAATCAATCAATCAATCAATCTTCACCCACAGGGCCCTTGAAAAATTCATAGCCCTGGGGCCCATGGCTACTTTCATCCGGCCTTGTGGACGACCCGGTTCGTTTATCAATTTATCAATTTCACGTTCATATTTTCGACCCTTGGACTCAAAAAGCCCCTGCGTGTGGTCCTCAAACTATACGCTTGCGCTCAAAACTTTTCTCAGGTGGGTTGCAGTAGCGTCTTTTTGAAGCCTCTATCATTATAACATATTTCTAGTTATTGAAATATTAATATATAAAACGATATAAAATGAATATATAGATATATGTGTGTGTGTGTGTGTGTGTGTCTGCGCACACACACACACACACACACACACACACACACACACACACACACACACACACACACACACATATATCTATATATCAGTGATGATCAGTGATGTCATAAATTGTGACATCATCAGTGATGTCAGAGGCATTGTGACATCATCAGTGATGCACACATACACACACACACACACACACACACACACACACTCAAGAGACAGACAGGCACACACAAACACACACACTGATGATGTCATCAGTGATGTCATCAGTCTGAGTCTCACTAACAGGGACACCATTCCTGTGAGAAGCAACAACACCAAGGGAGGCTGCAATGAGGATATTGAAAGACAAAATCTACATCCCACCAAAGCATCCAATGTATTTGAATGTTATTTGACTTTCTGACCACCCACCTCAGTGCTTATTATGAGGCCAGAATAACAGATGCTGCCCTTGGCCATTGGGAAGGTGTGATGGCCACAGGCCACACATGGTAATATTATTTCAATTTACTCTCACCTCATTTCCTCATTAGTTTGTTGTTCACACAGGTTCATTTAATTTGCACTCACCACACCCCAAACAATTAACAATAATTAACAGCACACAGTTTCTTTAATTTAGAATATGTTTATTTGCTTTATGCTTGACATTGTTTTATATAAACACATTTAACACTGTCAGGTCACTTAAGACATTTTCTGTTATATTAATCATTGTTTCTTTCTTGAGTTACCATGGCTGTCTGGAGGTTTCCTGGTGGGGCAAAAGGCGTGGCTGAGGGCTGAGGACTATTAATAAGTACTGGAGCCAGCTCATCAGCCCAAACCAATGTGCTGCCAAGTTATGGGGGGGATTTGGGTTTAGTTAGTTTGCCTTGTGTTTAGTTGTAGTTGGCATCCATTTTGTTTACCCCCTGTGTTTCATTTGGTTTGCCCCAGTCACTATATATGTCTCCCCATGTTTCATTGTAGCAGGTCAGTTTGTTCAGTTAATACCTGTTACTTTGTTCTATTTCATTATAGTTCTGTTTTGTTGACCCCTTTTATTAGACCTAGGCATTATATTTTTGGTTTGTAAAACTTTCATTCCTTTGGGTAAATAAAAAAACCCTGATTTAATGGAAAATACCTGTGTCCTCGGTTGCTTTGCTGCTTGGTCTCTCACAGAAGGCTAACCCTTTGCTTTTGGTTTTATTTATTGTGTATGATTCAACTTATCATCTATGATTTTATATTATTGCATGTTTTGTAGATTGTTGGGACTTCACTGGCCTGGAACAAACGGCTGGCCTGGGAAAGGGGGGGGGGGGGGGGGGGGGCTAGGCCTATGTGCTGTAGCCTATTGTATTTTAAATTTTATATTTTTTATATTTTTCATTTGCAGGTTACACTGTCAGCTGAGCTCTGTTATTGAAGCTTTGGCTAAAGGCCTGAATTTTACAATGATGTTTTGAAATAAATGTTTAAAAATCGATTGTGTGTTAAAAGCTTGTGTTATGACACCTCTGTTCCGTGAACAATACAAGCAACAATAAGCACTTCCGGTGACCATTTTTCAGAGTAAAAGAACCTTTTTGCACAAGCCTAGAGCACACAGAAGCCATTGAAAAATGATAAATTTGCACATTAAAACAATAAACTAAGCATTTAAACAAAGCTATACAATACAAATTATGTTTCTGTATAACAATAACTGTTTTAATAACATTGAGAACATTCTTCTCAGTATCTAAATGGGTAAATGCTGTTCACTGGACTGCATAGCCTTTACAAATTGGAGACTAGACAGGTGCGTGTTCAAAGTGGCAGCTTGCCAAACATGCTCAGGAAGACCTCCTCTATGACATCACACTGTCAGCTAACCTCGGGAGGAGTAAAAAAAAAACATGGCAGGCCATCAAACCCACCCAGAGGTCACTCATATTGACAGTTTTGTACAAAAATTGGACACGGTACACCCGTCTTGAAACTGAGTTGAAATAAAATATCAGTCTTTTTCTATGCACATATAAGGCTTCCTCTAAAATTGTGTGTGTGTGTGTGTGTGTGTGTGTGTGTGAGAGAGAGAGAGAGAGAGAGAGAGTGTGTATGTGTGTTATCTGTTTAGTGAGCACTTCTCAGAAAGTCTTCTCCTTTGCCAAAGCTGTAGCATAAAGATGCTGAAATGTAATGCTCTCTCTCTCTCTCTCTCTCTGTATATATATATATATATATATATATATACCAGTAGGCTATATATATGTGTGTGTGTGTGTATAGGGGGATTAACATGAGAAATGTTAATCAAATACAGCAGGAGAGAGGGTTAAAAATAGGGAGACACCTGCAAGTGTTGGCAGGTATGATGTCAAATGTATGGCCCTTTACTTACTTGATGTAAATCAGTATGGTGGAAAGAATTGCCCCCCTGATGCCCTTGGGACGGGTCAAACTGATCACTATAAGCAGATGATCATTAGAAGCGATTTCTTTCTTTTTCATGCAGATTACCATCTAATTGACATTTGTATGTATTACATGAATACAGTAGGCTACATATTAAGTAAAGGAATGTTATTGACTTAAAAAATCCATACAGTAAATTAGGCCTCCTGCTGTTTCAAACACAGCGGTCTCGTGAAGACAGAGATGCTGCCATCTCTCCACAGACAGAGATGCTGTGATCTCTCCACAGAGATGCTGCGATCTCTCCACAGAGATGCTGCGATCTCTCCACAGACAGAGATGCTGTGATCTCTCCAGACAGAGATGCTGTGATCTCTCCAGACAGAGATGCTGTGATCTCTCCAGACAGAGATGCTGCGATCTCTCCACAGAGATGCTGTGATCTCTCCACAGAGATGCTGTGATCTCTCCACAGACAGAGATGCTGTGATCTCTCCACAGACAGAGATGCTGTGATCTCTCCAGACAGAGATGCTGTGATCTCTCCAGACAGAGATGCTGTGATCTCTCCAGACAGAGATGCTGTGATCTCTCCAGACAGAGATGCTGCGATCTCTCCACAGAGATGCTGTGATCTCTCCACAGAGATGCTGTGATCTCTCCACAGAGATGCTGCGATCTCTCCACAGACAGAGATGCTGCGATCTCTCCACAGACAGAGATGCTGCAATCTCTCCACAGACAGAGATGCTGCGATCTCTCCAGAGATGCTGTGATCTCTCCACAGAGATGCTGTGATCTCTCCACAGACAGAGATGCTGCGATCTCTCCACAGACAGAGATGCTGTGATCTCTCCAGACAGAGATGCTGTGATCTCTCCACAGACAGAGATGCTGTGATCTCTCCACAGACAGAGATGCTGTGATCTCTCCAGACAGAGATGCTGTGATCTCTCCACAGAGATGCTGTGATCTCTCCACAGACAGAGATGCTGCGATCTCTCCAGACAGAGATGCTGCGATCTCTCCACAGAGATGCTGTGATCTCTCCACAGACAGAGATGCTGTGATCTCTCCATATATACAGTACAGACAGGCATGCACCAAGTATCACTGCTGTATCTTGTGCGCTCATTTTTTGCAGTTTGTAAGGAGAAAAATAATAAAATTACTGTAGTAAAAAAAAAAAGTTCTTAGGTGGGACAAGGCCCAAAATGATCACTGTAAACAGAGTATTGATTACTGTAAGCGGATTATTTAAACAGCATGTGTATAGGAATGATTCAGGACAAAGCTTTTTGATGAATATAAGCGGTTGATCACTATAACCGTGAACACTAAGCCGTGGATTCCACTGTATTTGAAGCTATCTATCAGCAGACCCAACTGCAAAAGTAGGTTCCAACCCCTAGAGGGCACTCTCACTACATGAAAATTACATGGTGTGTAGAATTAGTTTACTCTCAAATGTGGAGATTTTACCCAGACTCCTTTAGCATTGGCTTAAAGCTGGGAAAAAAGTGTTTTAGGAAGAAGGTGGAGGAGTGCAAAACACCAAACTTCATCAAGAAAAGCAAGAATCATTTAATACATTTATTTACAGGACAATCTATAGGCTATAAAACATCTACAATATACAACAATTATTTACATTACATTTGTTTATTAACATAACATATTTATTAAGATAACATTTATTTAACAAAGCAAATTTTACTCACTTTAAATTGACAAAATGAAGAATGAAACATTTTTTAAGGAATATCATTTGAATATTTCTATTTTGTTTAACATCACACCTGTTAGAGGAAATAACGTCGTCGTCATTATCGTGAAATTGATTTCAACCATATCGCCCAGCCCTACAGAGACATGCTGAGGAGCACCAAAGAGCAGGAAAAATACAGGAAAACGATCTTCCACTTGACACGAATGGGGAGAAATTACAGCCACAAAACCGGCAAAACATTCCTGTTTTCTGCCAGCAATATACAACGTCTACATTGATTGAGATTGTAGATTGTTTTATATAGATTTTCTTGTAAATCCCAAGTTCAAGTTTTCTTTATTATTATTATTATTATTATTATTAACATCAATTTGGACAGCAGAAATGTGTGTCACGATATCCCCAAATCACCATATCATCACGATATGATTCCACAGAAAGACGATAAACGATAACATTGAATTATCGCCCAGGCCTACTTCCTTGTCAAAAGCAGTTCATCAGAGCATCCTGTCTTTCTTCTTCTTCTGCAGCCTATGTACTACACGGAGGACCCAAGCAGGAGGAACTACGACACCTACAGAATGTACGTGCAGCACCCTCACGGCTACGATGACCCCTACATGGAGGAGGTCATCACCTATCCCCCCACGGTGGACTACAGCTCCCAGCCTCACGGACTGAAATCCACCACCAACTATGTGGACTTTTACTCTAGCACACGGAGGCCTTCCTACAGGACAGAGCAGTACCCCGGCTCTCCTGACTCCTGGGTATAGGTCTGGGGGATGTCAGGGGTGGAGGGGAGGGGCACACTAAAACTGATGAACTTTCATGAACTTTTCTTTGTGAGGGTGTTTGTTTTTAAACTGAATGTTGTGGGGGAGGAGTTCAAGCGAGCGATGGCAGATGGAAAGATGGAAAGATGGAAATCTCAGAGACGCCTCCTGCTGGCTGGCCTCACAGCTGCAAAAAGGCTCATAGCCTGTAGATGGAAGCCTCCTCACATTTTGTCTGTGCAGAAGTGGCTGCTAGATTTCATTGATGTAGCCATCATGGAACGCTGGGCGGCCGATATGCACCATGCTAAACTAGATAATATTATTTGCTGGAATCATACCATTAATGTCCTTAAATCTTTGTTATAAATAAATGTATTTTGTTCTTCCACGGGGTCCTTGGGGTGGGGGTGGGGGGGGTCTGGGGTGGTGGGTGGGTAGTTAGAAGGATTGTGCAAAATTGGGCGGGGAGGAGGGGCATTATAGGGATTTAAAACACGCTATTTAACAAATTTGTATTTTTTTTGGTTAAATTTCCCTTGCCCTTCCCTTTTCTCATTTATTCTTGCTTATCAATGTTTATTTGGTCATTTGTATTGATCCAGGGGAGAATAATAACCCAGTGTTTGGTGTTCTTATCTCGTTTTTCCCAATTCGAGAAGACATGTTTAAACTCCTCTCTTTGGTTTGATGTTGATATAACCACATTCTTTCCTTTCCTTCCTTGTTTTGTTTTTATTTAATGAAAATACCAATAAAAAATTGATAAAAAAAAAAGGAAATCAAGGAATGTTTTTTTTTTTTTTAAACTAAAAAGCAGATGGAATCATGCAGGGGGTTTTGTTGTTGATGGACGCTACCAGACACTATGTGAGAGACGTACGTCTGTCTGCTCTGTCTAGGTGTTAGTTTGATTTTGTTTTTGATTTTGAAACAAACAAATTAAACCAACAAACAAAGAAATTAAACAAACAAACAAAGAAATTAAACCAATTAAACATCAGGAAAAGTCCAGAATCTATATACAATGATCTGATTGTCACGATTGATCACGATGGTCTGATCTAGAAGGCTCAGAGGTCGTTGGGGGTCGCCCCATCGACGATGGAGGATGCAATCTCCATTGTGCCAACCCTACCAGAGAGGCTCTCTGAACTCCTCCAGGCTCATCCTCTCTGCCTGGACCTGAGGCTGGAGTTTCTCCTCCACCAGCTTGATGTTTACAGCCTGGTTCAAAAGACGCTTTTGGTCTGTAGCCTAATTTCACCTTTCATGACAGGTCCAATGTCCAATGATCACGCAGCTGACCGATCACGGACCAATAAGCAGGTGGAGCTCCAGCTCTGTGGGAAACCCCTGGTCTCGCGCCGTCTCGCGTGAAATGTCTGAAAAACAAGATGGTCCAAAACGCCAAAGTAGAGGCTTCCGAATGGGACATCACAAACGAAGGGGTGACGTCACACTCACTCCATCTCTTTTGTACAAGTCCTCCAGGCTCATCCTCTCTGCCTGGACCTGAGGCTGGAGTTTCTCCTCCACCAGCTTGAGTAGCCCCAGCAATGCTGCATCCAGCTGCTCCTCATCCAGCCTGCAGCAGAAGGAAATAAGGCATTAGGAAGGCAATGCATCATCCTCCATAAGCAGAGGTGGACACTCCAATTGGCCGCTTGTTTGCTTGAATTGCACTAAATGCGTGCTTGACTTGGAACTAGGGATGTAACGAGATACTGTTTGAAGGTATATACAGCAATATCAAACAACCACTGTAATACCGTGCGCATGATATGTGGCGCAATACGTACGAGTCCTAGCCTGGGTAAAGCCAGCCTTCAACGTGACGTCACAGGCTGACATAGAGGTCACGTGGAGGCTGGCTTTACCCTAGTCTCGCAGTGCCAGCCGTAGATGATATCTACGTCTGGAGCACAACTCTCAAAAGTGGTTAACGCCCGCCCCCCAAGCCAAAAAAAGAAAAAAAGATCTGTGACAGACGTATGAATTGACCAACCAGGGACCTCGTGGGCGGTGCATTCGGAATGTGTGTATCAGCTAAATCGACTCTGGCACAGTTAGTGGCATTCACAGGGTTCCCACACCTTCTTAAACATCACATTCAAGGACTTTTCAAAGACTTTTCAGGCCCAATTCCCTCAGATTCAAGGAGCCAACATGGCCTAGTTTGAGACACGGATCAAAAGGTTCATGACTATTTATAACATTGAGAATTAGCAGCTTTACAGAAGCTCACAGACAACTATTAACTCATTCAGTGCCAGCCACTTTTGGAGAACGGATGCTCCCAGTGCCAGAGTTTTCAGAGCGTTTTCAGTGATTTCTCGAGGCCCACAGAATATTGTGTGATATTACTATGTAAACACCGAACACGCACAAGAACGAGCTGGCTCTATTGTATCATCAGCAAAAAAAAGTTTATTGATACCATTTTCCATTCTTTAGTTATGAGCCGGAGAAGATAGGTTGTTTTCAGCGTTTTCAGGCTTTTCAAATTATTAGCTGAGATAATCCGCCTTTTGTGAAATGCAGCATTTCAAGCACATTCACTGAGTCTGAAGATAATATTTTCTGATGTAGTGACGTAGTTGTTGTGTGATGCCCTGCGTGCACCACCCCCCTCCCCCCCCTCCCCCCGTAAACTCCTCCCCACACTGCACACAGCCTCACGCAACCATTATATTTTCGGAGTGCTGCGTTTGTGTGCTGCTGTCGGCTCTCAGCGCCACAGCAGGGAAGAGCCAACCCGGATTGCTGAATGGTTTGGCGTCAGGGGCTGCTTTCCTGGCTGCTAATCGGTTGGAGAAACTATACAGACAGACAGACAGACAGACAGACAGGGACAGAGGGGCTCAGTTGTGAGCGCGGATTGACTCCTGTTCGGAGCCAATGTCAGCTCCCGCGACAGAGCAAATGGCTCTGGGAGCATGCATCGGGTTGTCTTTGATCCACGGCTTTTAGGCTGTTTCTCGGACCTGTCTCTAATCTGGACTGCACCGAGCAAGCACTGTCGCCACCTAATGAGTCCGTAAAATAGGTTATACACCTCCAATAGCTACTATAGTTGTACAGGAGCTGCGGAAGGCTTTGATCGACGTCCCACCGTCAAAAAACGCATTGGACGTCGAAGGACGTCCGTGGCATTCTACGTCACTATTTAATTGGACGTCGAAGGACGTCCATGGCATTCAATGAGTTAAAAAGAGAGGCTTGAATGTGTGAACAGTTCTCAACTGCGCTGTGTTACAATAATGACAGACTATGGGGCCCTTTACACGAGGACAGTTTCTGAAAGAAACGACACAATAGCGTTTTCTTCACACCTTCTCCCTGTTTACATGAGCGCTGTTGAATTTTTAAAATGCCGTAATGTACATGCCAGGTCGCTAGGTGGCAGTGTGATTACCTTATTCTTTGCCCATACAAGGACGCTTACTGCATGACGTAATTTCGCTTTAAGTAGAGTACACTTTCCGCAGTCATTTAGACTTGCCAAAAAGCTTTTTTCAAGCTAAAAAAACCCCCCAAACTGTTAAAGTTTTAATATTTGTCGGGTGAGAATGTAACATATATGTGACCAGTTTATCAGAATAACGCCTATTGGAAATCTTTAACGAGCAGCGAGGACCGGGAGCGCTGACTGTGATCTGTCACCCTACTGCTACTGGCAGTGAGAAAACACTGTCGACGTGCTTTGTAACTATAACGTTAAATGCCGACCGGGTACAGCCATCGGCTCCTCGCAGCAGTAACGTTATGAACATGTAACTGAAGTTGGCCGCAGTGTAGCTTAATTCTGAATGTTGGCAAACTTAATTCATACTGATGTTTTATTTGGTTGCCAACTCGCGCACAGCATCGCGTGTGTCGCCTGTGCAGGCACGTCAGAGTTTCTGAAATGTGCCGTTCCAAAGTGATTACATGGAGCGCTCAGCGGGAAGCGTATCAAACAATTTCACTCTGGAGGGTGGTTTTAAAATGTGTCGTTTCCTAAGCGCGAATTCGCCGTCGCCGTCTAAAAGGGAGGCACTAACAATAAAATAATTCCTCGTTTCCATAGGAAACCGTCCTCGTGTAAAGTGCCCCTTAGTTGTGTTTCAATGTCGAATAATTGTTGCACAACATCTATACATTCAAGCACTTTCAATGGACCATGTCAATTTTCAAAAACTTTCAAGGCCTTGATTTAAAAATAAAATAAAAAAAGGGAATCATTTATTTTCACTATAATTCCATCCATAAGCAACACAATGACAGAATGCATAACTATTTTGGTCATGGGTTTCATACACTTTTTGTAATATAACATCTGAAAGCAAAAATCTTATCAGATGGGGGACGCTGGGACAAAATCTTATCAAATGGGGGTCCGTGGTCCAATTTCTGTCAGTTTAGGGGTCCTTGATGTGAAAAAGTTTGAGAACCACTGTCATACACCACTAGTGTGACTGTCCCAGTGGGAGTTGAACCCCTGCAGTGTTGGTGCCAACTCACCCAGCGTCATTTTCTCCTTCGCTGCTGTTGATCTTGCCTGCGTCCTCGCAGGTGAACTCCTGCTCTGGTCCGTTCTCCTTCTCTGCCTCCAGCCCGTTCTCTGACGTTTCCATCAGCTGGTTCACTGCACCTGCCATGCTGCTCACGGTCCACTCGCTCCCACAGAAACTGACAGGAGACAGACAGGAGACACAATAAATCAGGGGTATCAAACATACGGCCCGGGGGCCAGAACCGGCCCGCCAAAGGCTTCAATCCAATGTGATGCACTTGTGAAAGCTAAGAGGTACCAGGCTTCAGGAGCAAGTTAAAGTGTAACTAAAACCCAAAAACACCGTTAGCAATTAACCGATTAACTGATTGTTAAGGTGCGCAACTAACGGTTAAGGAAAATGCATGAAATTCCCATCCCTAGTGGTCTATGAAGGATTCTGGTCAAAATATCCAAACAATTGTATAAACTGCACCAATTTCAGCAGCAAAAGTGCCCTCTATGGGTTCAAACCTGCTACGTCATCCCTATTATAGAGAAAAGTCTTACCTCCCGCCTCCACTTGAAGTGACAGGTGTGGTCCAGATGGGCAGGTCTGGCTTCTCCTCACAGTTCTTACATCCGATGCATTTGCACAGTGAAGAGCAAACTGCGTTGGCCTTCAATATGAAGGGAGAGAATCAGAATCAGGAGAGATGTTAGGTTGCATGCAAACAGTCCATTGTGTTAATATGAACAGCTACATTAATACTGCTAGTGGAGACACCCCGGGAAAGGGGAAAACGCACCTTAAAGCACTCGCAGTACTTTTTGATGCAATGCGACTGCTTGCAGGTGCAGCCTCTGGGCACGGTGAAGGTGGGCTGGGTCTGGGGTAGTGGAGTTGCAGAGAGGATGAACTGAAAAAGTTCAAGTAGCAGAGGCAGAGCATGAAGTCAGAAGAAGAGAATAATAACACACATAATACAGTCAGTATTCTGTAACACCAACTGGTGAATTAGGATTGGGCGGTAATACGTGTCTGTGTGGCTGAAGATGCTATGAAAGTGATGACAGAACTTTTGATGGATGCAGGATATTTATCAAACCGATAAATCAGGGATACTCAACTTTCTTTGCCCGGGGGGGCACTTTTGTAAAATGATAGGAGGCCAGGGGCCAGTTAATAAACCACCATTAATATTTATTTTTCTGTTAGATGTTTGGTCTATGAAATGTCAGAAAATGGTGAACAATGACGATCAGTGTTTCCCAAAGCCCAAGATGATATTCAGTTTACTGTCATAGATGAGTAAAGAAACCAGAAAACAATTACATTGAAGAAGCTGGAATCAGAGAATTTTTACCTTTTCTCTTAGAATTTGACTCAAAACGATTAATGGATTATCAAAATAGTTGTTGATACATTTTCTGCCGATCAAGTTAATCGATGAATGATTATATATCGCCTTCATCTCTTGGCCTGCTAGTGACCTCCCTGCACTCTTGTCTGTGTGTGTGTGTGTGTGTGTGTGTGTGTGTGTGTGTGTGTGTGTTTTCTACCTGGATTTTGCGCAGCTTTGCAGGGTGGTCAGTTGACGACCCCTCAATCCGTCTCTTCCTTGAGGTGGCCTGCACCTCATGTCTCTTCCTTGAGGTGGCCTCCTGCACCTCATGGAGGTCGTGAGGCAAAGCCTATGAGGAAAAAAACACCAGGACGTTAAAGAACATCTCAACTCAAGGTGTTTTGTGCAACAGATGTTTCTTTTGTCTTGAAGCACCTTCAGACCTGTGGCAATCCTGCAAACCTTTGCTGCAATTTCCAGACTTTAAGAGCTGAAAGTGACCAAATTCTTTGACAATACATTTCCAGGTTTGTAATGATCATTTACAACCATGAGCTAAGATCCTAAAAGAGCAACATTCCTAAAAGGCGATAGCACACAAGCAAGAGTTGAAACAATCACACACAAGCACATCACCAGTCAAATCTGATGATGCAGTCATTTTATACCAAGCCGTCACACCTTCAAAACAGCCTCTGGTCTACAAGGGGACAATACCAACAGTGGCCACTGGGAGAATGTGGGTACACTTCGGTGCTGGCTGCTACATTTGTATGTGAAGAATTTGTTTGGTTGGTGAAAAAGTGTCAATGGATAATGCTGCCTGTGACCAAAAATGGCTGTTGAATTCTTCTGTGAGAAACGAATCCAGGAAATTTCCACTCTTAAAAAAAGTTGATATCTTCAACCTGCATTCAAGTATTCTACAACAAAGTCACCAAATTGCAAACTGGCACAAGTAGTGCATCAGACAAACATGACGTGAATCCAATGCATCTTAGTGATTCATATGAAAGAAGTCTGTTGTTTTTTTTTACCTGTTCGGTCTCTGAAAGGTTGATGAAGCTGCAGGTGGAGGTGTGCTGCTTCGTGGGGCTGTCTTTGGGACGGATCTCCCTCAGCGGGGCAAGGTGGGCCTTGGTTCTGGCCTCTCTGCAGTTGGAGAAATGAAACCAGGAATGAGATCCATGGTGACACTAACAAGAACACTTTAGCTGGAAATTCTGTGAGTGCGTGTCTGTGAGGGAGGCGTATTCACATGAAAGTGTCCAAATATATCTGTCAATATATGACATAGTTGCCTGCGAATAAGATTAGGCAATAGACAAGACAGTGGTGGTGGGCAACGTAGTAGACATTATTCAGCCATTTGTCTGAAACAGCAGCAGGAGTGTTATGCAGGGTTAGATCAGGGGTGTTCAATGTCTGAGACTGTGGGCCTCCCCCCAGACAAAGCTTGCAAAAAGGAGCCTCCACCTCGTTCAATTCCTGGATGCCTATGGGATCATGATTATGTTATTTGATCCCATAGACACTTAACAATTGAGCCAAGATAGCCTGATATTACTGTTTGACATCCTTCAGACTAAACCAAATACAGAAAGAACGTCTGTTTGATGGCATTTATTAGTTTGACTCTGGGAAAGTGACAAAAACTGTAAAATTATCTAAAACTATTGAAAACTAAAAATGTAATATGTAATCTTTTTTCACTTTGATTCACTGAGCCTCCCCTGAAACTGCTTGGGCTCCCCTGGGAAGGCCTGTTCCAGACCTGAATTCCCTGACTGGATTTAAAGATTTTGGGTCAGGGTTCAATATTATTGTTAGCTAAGCTATATCACGTTATGGCTGAAGAATAGCTATACTTCAACAACAACAATTGTGAAATTGCAGATGGAACATCTACACATGAAGTCATGTGTACTGGGTCTGAAAAGTTCAGATCATTTATAATATGGAATCCCCCGTGATAGTGCAAAAAGCATCCCCAAGTATGATGGAAAATAAATGGTAATGTAGTCAAGTCAAAGTAAGGGCATCATATGAAGCAGGAGATGTTTGATCTTAGTCTAAACAACTTGCAGTTAAGACTCATATTTAAAATACAGCATATATTATGCAATATTTATTTATGTTGTATGGAGATGGGGGGGGGGAATGGCGGATGAATGGCTCTGGTGCGTAAGCCTAAACTCTATTCTTTGGGGACTAAAAAAAAGGGGAGGGGGGAGGCAATTGCACTTGAAATGTAGACAGATTTGTAGGTCTTGCATTACCTTGTGACATGCTGCTGCAGGTTCTCCTTGTCCTCTAGGTTGCGATCATTCTTACGACGCATCTTCTTCTTGTAGGCCTTCAACTCAGAGGACAGGATCTGTTTTGAAGTGAGCTCATGATTAGCAACTGCTCAATCAAACATACTTTAAATACTGTACATTAAAAAAATAAATGTTGTTGTCTCCATGTACCTGGTTCTGGTTGTTGGCCTCCTCCAGTTCTTTTGACAATTTTGCATTGGCCTTATTCGCCTGCAGGAGCCCTTCATGCAGGTCAGCCACCTATTTTTGACATTCAACAATTAAGTAGTTAGAGATATGCACAAGAGAGACATTTTAAACTTCAAGTGTGTTGTGTTCAGTGGGGACTGTGTGTGTGAGATCACACTCACCTGTGCCTGGTATTGCTCAATCTGGTTGATGTGGTCGATCCACTCTTGGATGTCCTGAGCCAGCTCTGACTGCTCAGAGCTTTGCTTCTGCAAAAAAACAGAAAAGGAGTGGCCACATATAACATTTGTTGTCATTCCTACAACGTTCACCTGATTTGGATGTAAATACCCTCAAATTAAAGCTGAAAGTCTGCACTTCTACAACAGCATGAGTGAATACTGGATTCTGATTGGCTAGCAACAGTGGTAAATAGGCCAACAATCTACAGTTCGGCTCCAACCGCAGTATCACTCCGCTCCCTGATGAATGAAGAACGCCTGTGCTGACTCCGCCCACTGTTAGCCTGTCAGTCTACAAATCTCTAACAAGGAAATGTCCGATCTCTAACAAGGAAATGTCCGATTTCGTAGTAACGTTTGATTTACTGGGTGGATTGAGTTTTGAGCAGTGGTTAGATGAAGATGAAGGTGAAGTGAACAAAGAACGACATGGTGAAATTGGGGAGAGAGAACTGGCTGAGCTTGAGTTGTCACGAGTTCGGACTAGCGGGAGGTCGGACTAGCGGGAGGTCGGACTAGCGCCCGGACCCCGAACCTGGGACTGTCAAACAAACAAACGCCCTCTGCCGTCACCAGATATCAACACACCACCACCAAAACGGGCTGCTTTAGATAACTGTTTAAATAACTGTACTTTTACAGGCAATGTATCAATAACTGTGAATCTCGTTAAGGAATAGGTTAGTTGTTTTTTGGCTCAAAGGCAACTAAATGTTTAGTGCAATCATTGATCTTGTGTATGGAACTATATTCTGTGGCGGAAGGATAAATGTATTCTGAAACCAGTAATGATTATAAATAAATGAATTGGATGTTACAATTGTGTATTTTTTATATTATTTGGTAGCTGTTGTAGAAAACAAATTTACCACTCGAGGAAGGGGGTTGTGGCCACATTTACCACTGGTACAGGGTTGTGGCACGAGGCGAAGCCGATAAACAACCCCCTATAAACAACCCCCTTCCTCTCGTGGTAAATTTGTTAATTAAAGCACTTCTTGATTGTTTCATTTCAAGTCCATTGTTGTGGTGTACAGAGCCAAAATGGTGGAAATTGTGTGTCCATGTCCAAATATGTAAAGGCTGTAAAGGGAGAATCCATCTCAGATAGTGCATTATACTTCTTCAATTAAATGTATTTATTAATTTAATTTAGGCTAGATTTTGACCCATTACAGATATGTATACACTTTACCTCCATTATGACTCTGTAATAAAAGCCTGTAATATGAACATCCAACATTGTAACAGGTAGATGACAAAATACGTAAAAGCATTGCTATTATGCTACATTATAGATGTCTACAATTATGATCACAAATCAAGCTGCTTAGGTTTCATTCCATTGCTATTTGCCCCTGAGACAAATCTAAAGCATAGAGGACTTGTTACTTACAGTGTTGTGGGACACCAGTGGGGCGGTGAGCAGACTGTCCAGTGGGTTGTCATCCAGGTCCACGTCGTCCTCGCCATTGTTCAGAGACCAGGTGCTCAGGAACATGGGGCTGTAGTCAGGAACCTCCATCGGCTCGGGACACGAGGCGAGCTGGACAGGGATAAACACAAGCGAGTTGGACCCAGACAGCTATTCCCCCCAGTTCCTCTCCCCAACGAACAGGCGCCCCGACCCACCAGAAGAGGCATTCGTGCAGTGACCAGGACTCAGTCATAACCCACCGGCTTCCCACCCGCAGACACGGCCAATTGTGTCTGTATGAAGGTCTGGACTGGAACAAAAACACATTGTGGACCCGGGTATGTACAAAGATGGATGGAGGTAAAGATATCAACCAATCTGAAAACTTTGAATCAATATCTCCTCCTCTTTGAGAGAGATATCTATCATCTGCTGGCTATTGTAAATCCAGCTGTTTCCAGTACCCCATGTGAGTATGTACTCTGTTGCTTCCTGATTTGCAAAAAAATAGTCTTGTACATTTATTGTACTTGGTGATCAAATGTGATTCTTATTCCTCCCTGTGAAGGCAGCGCAATAGGTCCCCTTTTAAACACTGTACGCTTGGCTGATGGCTGAGTTCCATCTGTAGGTAGCAGGTTTTGACCAACTTCAAATGTAAACAAAAACAGACAAGCATGGAGGCTTTTTTTTTTTTTTTTTTTTTACATTTGAAAAGATGGTCACCAGTTCAATTGTTTAGGAAAATGCTGTAACTTTGTTTCCCTGGAAACGATCCTTTAACAAGATCACAATTATAGAGACCTGCAGGAATGAGTCCAGAAGTAGCATGTTGGTAGCCTGGTAAACCAGCCCGTCACGTGAACTCACATTTCATTTGGTTCTGCGTGACGGTCTGGCCCCAAAGCCAGTGGGGGGGGGGTTTAGCAGAAGCTGCAGAGCCAATCAGCGTGACTGACAGTGCAAGTTGGCCAATCAGGAATGCTACTAGCACTGCACTAACAAAACAGTAATGGCCGCCTCCTTGCCTGATCGTCTCGAGGAGTAATGTCAGCGTTTGTCTAGTTTAAACAGCCATAAAGTGCAGTTATTGCAGAAAGACTCAATAACAACAACAACGGCTTTTGTTTTTGCCGTTCTCCCGAGTGGATTTGGGTTTGGCTGAAGGAGTTGTCTGTCAAGGCAACTACGCCCGCCCATGCTCCTGCCCCTGCTAAGGACTGGGTGAAGAGTTGGGGCCAGACCGTCACGCAGAACCAAATGAAATGTGAGTTCACGTGACGGGCTGGTTTACCAGGCTAGCATGTTGGATCTTCAGGGGAAAAGTGAATGGGGTTTTAGAATGGAGATTAATTTGTCTTCACAAACATGAATCACTCTTATGACTTTTGAAACGTAAATATGTTGTCTGTGTGTGTGTGTGTGTTGTGTGTGTTTGTGTGTGTGTGTATGTGTGTTTGTGTGTGTGTGCACACGCGCGTGCACGAGAGTGCTCCCTCACCACCAGATTGAGTTCCTCCTCCTCTATCTCTATGTCAGAGAGGCACTTGGTGATGATGAAGGGGATGATGCAGTCAGAGGACTCCCTATCGATCAGCTGGTGCGTCTCCATGTCGTTGATATCTAGAAAAGACAAAACAACCCACTATTATAGCAGACAATTCATAGATGATTCAGCTGTGTCTTTCTGTCTAAAACATGGCGCCATTAACAAAGTGTTGGCAGCACTAGGAAAAAAGTAATTACGGTAGTGCATAAAGTTGCTAAAAAAAACAGGACTGTTTGTGTGTGTGTGTGTGTGTGTGTGTGTGTGTTTTTCATCATCTTCTTCTGGCAACCAGCTTGTAGGTGCTGAGTGTGTGTTAGAGATGCAGATTAAATAATGTATTGAATGAAAATAAAATGATGCTAATTACAGTTGCTGAGTTACTAATGAGTAGTTAACTATTTATGCAATGCAGCCACGCCAGAGCTCAAATGGCACAGCGCTTCATACATATGAAAAACATACATATATATATATTAGGGCTGTGAATCTTCACTGGCCTCACGATTCGATTCGATTACGATTCAGAGGGCTACGATTCGATTACGATTATCGATGCATCTCAATGCATCTTAAATCGATGCATCACTTTTTTTCCCAATACATGATTTATTTTTTCTCACTTTCTCTTTTCTCACTGTGTGGCTACTTTTAAAATAAAAGTGCATTTGGAATTGCATTGTATTATGATCCAAATAAACAACTGCATGTACTTCCATTATATTTTATTCGATTATTAAAAAAATAATAATAATAATAATAATAATAATCGATTTTTGACATTTGTGAATCGATGCAGAATCGTGCACGTCCGCATCGCGATGCATCTTATAATCGATTATTTTTGACACCCCTAATATATATATATATACATATGGACATACATATGAAAAACATAGCCTGTTAAGAGACAATCTGTGTCTCGTCATACAATAACATATAAATAACAACATAACAATAAATCGTAATCAATACATGCACACACTAATAAATCAGCATGACACACACCCCAAAACTCATTAGGCCTACTGATCACGCACAGGCTATGACAATAATAGCAGTACATTATGTTAAGCAGGGGTGGAGTGGTAAATACAGGGGTGATGTGAGTTAGTAAAGAAACCATCCATGGTGAGTAGTTTACCCACCTGTTTGCACTCATTGATTCAGGTGTTTACCCTGCACACTACACCCCTGGATTATGTAACATATCGTTTGAATGAGATGACCAAGTGACGTTAACGATAGACAGCACGCAGCACAGAGTGAGAGAGGGAGGAGGAGGTGCGGTACCCCGTCTATGTGCCGACAGGCCACAAGCAGAACCAGCTGAGCGAGGCGGCGTGCAGGGAGTCGGTGGACCGGCTGGAGCTAACCTCTCCCAGCCCCCACGCCTAAGCCCTCATTCACACAGGACGCCAAACGTAAGCAGAACTGAAGCTTGAAGCAGGCACAAGCTGAACGTACGTACGTCTTACTGTTCACACAAGACGCCTTCTCTTTTCCTCTCTTCCTCTCAGCGCCTACTCTCGCACCTTGAACCCGCCCACAACAACCCCCATTGACTTCATGCCTCACGGCTTCACGGCTTCAGCGTCAAGCTTGGAAATTCGCCGTCAGGCCTGAGTGATCGCTTCATGTGGCGTGAGCGTGGCTTCGGCACGGCTTCAGCGTGGCACGCGTGCGGGTGGTGTGAACGCCTTCGCCTGTTAACAAGGACGCCGAAATGAAACTTGTGGGTACAGCGTAGGTACAGCTTCAGTTGAGCCTAAACCTAACCTCCCCCAGACCTTAACCCTAAACCTAACCTCTCCCACCCCCCACGCCTAAACCTAACCTCCCCCACGCAATATATCATAAAAATATACAATGTCATGTATTAAATAAAAAGAGGGACAATTGCAGTTTCATGTATTTTGACCACTAGGGGTGCAACGGATCACAAAACTCACAGATCGTGTCGTGTGACGGTTTTGATGTCACAGATTGGATCATTTTTTTCCACATCAGCAATTTTTTAATTAATTTTAAAATGTGCTACTTTGATTAAAGAAAAAACATTCAAATAGGCTATGCAAACAGTGCAGATGTTCTCATCACAGTGGTATACAAAGAAAAAATAATATGAATTTAAATAAACAAATAGCCTAAATGTAGGCTAATAATCATTTACTCAAAAATATAAATATACTAGATAGATAAATAAACTCCATAATTATTTTTGCTACTTTGACTCTGATGCAGACAGCTGATTGATTGGTTACATGCCTATGCCACAGACAGGCAAAGAGACAGCTGTCAGCCCTCAGCCCCTGCATAGGCTACACCACTGGTGGCATAAACACCACACTCTTGTGATCTATTTCAATGACAAGCATGGCCCTGTTTCCAAGTTACACGACTGAAAATGCCCGCACTTCACAGCCTACAGGATGTCACTCAATTCAATCAGTCGCTCGGTCTCCCCCTTCTCCTTCCCGAAGGTAATGTGACACATCTGTCTCGTTACTGCAGCGCATGGAGATGTAGGTCACGTTAATTACACTTTAAAAAAGTAATAGTGCAGTTGTATTTCACACTGATGGTTAAATTAGCAATTAATCCGCGGTTCACTTGCATGGCGTGGGGGGTGATCCGTACTGTAGTATCTTTACTAGCTTTAAAAGTGAGCCTGAAATACAGTAATCACGGCCGCGGAGGAGGAGTAGAAAATCAGGGACAGGTCACCTAAAACGGGGTCTGGTCACCTCCGAAGGGGGCAAATTCATGCATTGTTTACCCTGCACTACACACCCCTGGATTATGTAACATATCGATCGTTTGAATGAGATGACCAAGTGACATTAACGATAGATAGATAGCACGCAGCACAGAGTGACAGAGTGAGGGGAGCAGGTGCACACGGCACTATAATCCCTGCCAGAATAACGTTACGTGATGTGTTGAGTGAGGCAGTCGAAAACTGCACTTCCCTGCCGCCATTTGGCAGTTTCACTTCACATTCACTTGCTATGTTCGCTAATAAAAGTGTTTAGACAGATCGCTCATCTCAAGCAATGAGTTTGACGTTTTATGGGGGGGGGGGGGGGGGGGGTAAATTTCGGCAGGTGCAAACCGCAATTTTTAAGTTAAAATAGCACCAAAACATGGTGGGGATGGAATTCTCGGTTGGGATGTAGAACACCTGTGCTGAGTGAAGCAGTTACACGACGGACACAGTTAGCTGTTTGATGTTCCAACGTAACTAATGGTTGAACTAGCTAGCTAGCTAGCGCTAGCGCTGAGCTAGGTAGCCAGCGCCATTTTAGGTCAGTGCCTCCGTCCTCGTTCCAATAAAGATTTTAAATCGGCTCACCTGTCGCTGTGTGCTCTTCGGATGTCTGTGAGTTTTTAAAAAAACTGCTCATGGCTCGAGTACACTCAATCTAATTGTCTTCTTCAACAGTCGTAGTCTACTCCTCTCTCTCTCGTTTACTCTTCTGTCTCTCCTGTCTTCACTGCTCTCTCTCGAAGTCTCTCCGCTCTCCTCTCTGCTCCACACTGAGATGATGACACTGACGTTGAAACATGCCACGCCCCCTAGCCTCCCGGTCACGTCCCATAATTGGGAGACCACCGATATCTCACTGTGGGTGATCGTGAAATAGCATGTATCAGTCTGACGTAGCCTATGTTTACCCAAACTCCATTCAAAAACATGCAGTTCTAGCTCTGATATAACATTAGCTGTTATGCAGTCTGTCTGAAGTGTTAGCACTTAGCAGACAGTGCTGTTTGTAATGTCTCCAATATGTCTGTGCATATTTATAGCGATATTATTCTTATTCTTATAATAATAATAATAATAATTATTATTATTGTGGCCTGTGTACAGTAATGCTGATTGTAGCTTCCTATGCAAGCTAGCACCCTGTCACCATAGAAAATGTGGATAAAAAGCATATTTCTAGCTGTTGGGTAACACATTATGAAAGTATAGCTATTATGTAATATAATGTAGCAGTAACTCAGTATTATAACTTCTTGCCAATAGGATTTCAGTAATATTATACCAGTTACTTTGTCAAGTAACACATTTACAAATTGAGTTACGTTTTTTTAATCAAAGCACATATATTTAAAGATACCATAATTTCCTAATCAAATTGTGTGTTTTTATGCAAATAACCACTACAGATGAAAAGGATAATGATAGTTTTTGTTTCTTTTATTCAGACAAATGTGTAGTAGTTTTTTTTTTTACCTTGACCTATAACTGAGATCATGTCTGTCAGCCACAGCTGAAAAGAAGGTGGACATGAGGACTTCCATTCCTTCAAAATTAGTTTCTTGGCAACTGTCATTCCCTGTGTCAGAGATTGCTGCACGGCCGTTGGGAGGAGCAAAGAGGACTCCGAGCAGCCGAAGATGGCGAGTTCCGCCTCCAGCTGGAGGGCTACCCTGTAGGCCTTAGAGTACCAGTCAAATATTTTGGCCCAGATCCTGATAGTGAAGGGCAAAACCAAAAAGCATGGGACAGTGTGCCCTCCGACACCCGACACCTATCACATAGTGGTGAGACCGAAGGATATATCTTGTGTAACCTATGCTTGGAGTAATGAAGACGGTGAGCAACTTTAAATTGGATAAGTTGATGTCTGCTATTAAGTGAGCAGAGCTGGACCACAGACAGACTCCTGTCCCATATGATTTCAGACAGATCAACAGCAAGTTCCTCCTGCCACGCCTCTCTGATCCTCTCAGTGGGGGCCTTAATGCAATCGTCGAACAAACACACAAACTTAGAAATAAGATGCCTGGAGTTGGGAGGGCTTAACAAAACCATGTTCCTCTGGGAGAACTTCAAAATTGCGAATCTTGGATCGGACATAATGTCTAGCTTGTATATATCTATAAAGATGCGTTTGGGGCAACTCAAATGCTCTCTTCAGAAGATCAAAGGATGCAAATTGGCCATCAATATACAGGTCACTGATGGAGACCAGCCCCTTTTCACTCCAGGCATGGCAAATTATATCTGACCATGAGGGCAAAAAAGCATGATTAAAACAGATTGGTGTGTGAACAGAAACATCTGGTACGGCTACGTTAACATCTTAACAACAAGCATGTGTTCAACTGCCACCAGTGTGTGCTACTAAATCTGTCTTTGTCTTTGTGCTACTTTGTGTTTTTTGCTTACTAGCACCAGTGCTACCACCTACTAAAGTAAGCATACAGCCATGTGACACAATGTTTCTGGATTTAATAATCATTGACATTCAGATCAGAATTTGCATTTGCAAATAATGGCAAGAAACAGCACTTGTGATGTACAGATTCATGTTCACCATGCTGTGTTCAGACTAAAGAGAGAGAGAGAGCAGAAGAGAGAGGACGAGGATGCCAAAAGGACAGGGAGAGGTGACATCTTCATGGTTAAGACTGAATAATGACATCAATAATAATAATCATCATATTTTAATGACTAGAACGACCACACCGCGGATATATGCCTCTGCCAACAAGTCAGCAGGCGACATCCATGTCTGTCCAGACTTTGACGTTTGAGCCAAATGTGAAGAAATTCCGTCAAGATATTGCGTTAATCAGCTTGAAAATGGCATTCGTGAGGTCACCTTTGACCACCAAAATGTAATCAGTTCATCCTTGAGTCGAAGTGGGCGTTTGAGGCAAATTCAAAGAAATTCCTTCAAGGCATTCCTGAGATATCACGTTAATGTGCATGAAACGGGAGGTCATGACGTCACAGTGACCTTGAACTTTGACCACCAAAGTCTAATCAGTTCATTCCTGAGTCGAAGTGGATGTTTGAGGCAAATTTGATGAGATTCCGTCAAAGTGTTCCTGAGATATCACGTTAACAAACATGAGACAAGCGGTCGTGAGGTCACAGTGACCTTGACCTTTGACCGCCACATCTAATCAGTTCATCCTTGAGTCCAGGTGGATAGTCCAGGTTCCTCAGATACCGCGTTAACGGACATCGGACGGACGTACGGACAACCCGAAACCATAATGCCTCCTAGCTATTGCCGGTGGAGGCATAAAAATAGCCAACAAAATGAACACTATGTGGAACCTGTGTTGGAGGCGTTGGTCTGTCTGTGTCTCAGCAGGTCAGAGAAGGTTTGACCAGGTTTCCTGCGAACAGGACGAACAGGCCTTTGAGGCGCTCGGCAAGCCGGTAAAACACCAGCAGACGGTCCTTCCCCTCTGTCTCTGTCTTGCTCCAGTCAAACATCTGCAGCACAGAGGGCACATAATATGTGATATATATATAGATACATATATACAGACTTTATATATATATATATAGATACATATATACAGACTTTTAACTTGACAACATAAACATTGTAAATTGCCCCTAGCTTGCACTGTTTGCTAATATAATAGCTGACAGTAAAATAAGCTAGGTTTCAAATGAAGCAATAAGCCCCAAGAGGCCATGATGGTTTACAGTGATCTGACAACAGCTAACGCCACAACACATGCTGTGGACACCTACAGCCACAACACATGATGTGGACACCTACAGCCACAACACATGATGTGGACACCTACAGCCACAACACATGCTGTGGACACCTACAGCCACAACACATGATGTGGACACCTACAGCCACAACACATGCTGTGGACACCTACAGCCACAACGCATGCTGTGGACACCTACAGCCACAACACATGCTGTGGACACCTACAGCCACAACACATGATGTGGACACCTACAGCCACAACACATGCTGTGGACACCTACAGCCACAACACATGCTGTGGACACCTACAGCCACAACACATGCTGTGGACACCTACAGCCACAACACATGCTGTGGACACCTACAGCCACAACACATGCTGTGGACACCTACAGCCACAACACATACTGTGGACACCTACAGCCACAACACATGCTGTGGACACCTACAGCCACAACACATGATGTGGACACCTACAGCCACAACACATGCTGTGGACACCTACAGCCACAACACATGCTGTGGACACCTACAGCCACAACACATGATGTGGACACCTACAGCCACAACACATGCTGTGGACACCTACAGCCACAACACATGATGTGGACACCTACAGCCACAACACATGCTGTGGACACCTACAGCCACAACACATGCTGTGGACACCTACAGCCACAACACATGCTGTGGACACCTACAGCCACAACACATGCTGTGGACACCTACAGCCACAACACATGCTGTGGACACCTACAGCCACAACACATGCTGTGGACACCTACAGCCACAACACATGCTGTGGACACCTACAGCCACAACACATGCTGTGGACACCTACAGCCACAACACATGATGTGGACACCTACAGCCACAACACATGCTGTGGACACCTACAGCCACAACACATGCTGTGGACACCTACAGCCACAACACATGATGTGGACACCTACAGCCACAACACATGCTGTGGACACCTACAGCCACAACACATGCTGTGGACACCTACAGCCACAACACATGATGTGGACACCTACAGCCACAACACATGCTGTGGACACCTACAGCCACAACACATGCTGTGGACACCTACAGCCACAACACATGCTGTGGACACCTACAGCCACAACACATGCTGTGGACACCTACAGCCACAACACATGCTGTGGACACCTACAGCCACAACACATGCTGTGGACACCTACAGCCACAACACATGCTGTGGACACCTACAGCCACAACACATGCTGTGGACACCTACAGCCACAACACATGCTGTGGACACCTACAGCCACAACACATGCTGTGGACACCTACAGCCACAACACATGCTGTGGACACCTACAGCCACAACACATGCTGTGGACACCTACAGCCACAACACATGCTGTGGACACCTACAGCCACAACGCATGCTGTGGACACCTACAGCCACAACACATGCTGTGGACACCTACAGCCACAACACATGCTGTGGACACCTACAGCCACAACACATGCTGTGGACACCTACAGCCACAACACATGCTGTGGACACCTACAGCCACAACACATGCTGTGGACACCTACAGCCACAACACATGATGTGGACACCTACAGCCACAACACATGCTGTGGACACCTACAGCCACAACACATGCTGTGGACACCTACAGCCACAACACATGCTGTGGACACCTACAGCCACAACACATGCTGTGGACACCTACAGCCACAACACATGCTGTGGACACCTACAGCCACAACACATGCTGTGGACACCTACAGCCACAACACATGCTGTGGACACCTACAGCCACAACACATGCTGTGGACACCTACAGCCACAACACATGCTGTGGACACCTACAGCCACAACACATGATGTGGACACCTACAGCCACAACACATGCTGTGGACACCTACAGCCACAACACATGCTGTGGACACCTACAGCCACAACACATGCTGTGGACACCTACAGCCACAACACATGATGTGGACACCTACAGCCACAACACATGATGTGGACACCTACAGCCACAACACATGATGTGGACACCTACAGCCACAACACATGATGTGGACACCTACAGCCACAACACATGCTGTGGACACCTACAGCCACAACACATGCTGTGGACACCTACAGCCACAACACATGATGTGGACACCTACAGCCACAACACATGATGTGGACACCTACAGCCACAACGCATGATGTGGACACCTACAGCCACAACACATGCTGTGGACACCTACAGCCACAACACATGCTGTGGACACCTACAGCCACAACGCATGATGTGGACACCTACAGCCACAACACATGCTGTGGACACCTACAGCCACAACGCATGATGTGGACACCTACAGCCACAACACATGCTGTGGACACCTACAGCCACAACACATGCTGTGGACACCTACAGCCACAACACATGCTGTGGACACCTACAGCCACAACACATGATGTGGACACCTACAGCCACAACACATGCTGTGGACACACCTACAGCCACAACACATGCTGTGGACACCTACAGCCACAACACATGCTGTGGACACCTACAGCCACAACACATGCTGTGGACACCTACAGCCACAACGCATGCTGTGGACACCTACAGCCACAACACATGCTGTGGACACACCTACAGCCACAACACATGCTGTGGACACACCTACAGCCACAACACATGCTGTGGACACCTACAGCCACAACACATGCTGTGGACACCTACAGCCACAACACATGCTGTGGACACCTACAGCCACAACACATGCTGTGGACACACCTACAGCCACAACACATGCTGTGGACACACCTACAGCCACAACACATGCTGTGGACACCTACAGCCACAACACATGCTGTGGACACCTACAGCCACAACACATGCTGTGGACACCTACAGCCACAACACATGCTGTGGACACCTACAGCCACAACACATGATGTGGACACCTACAGCCACAACACATGCTGTGGACACCTACAGCCACAACACATGCTGTGGACACACCTACAGCCACAACACATGCTGTGGACACCTACAGCCACAACACATGCTGTGGACACCTACAGCCACAACACATGCTGTGGACACCTACAGCCACAACGCATGCTGTGGACACCTACAGCCACAACACATGATGTGGACACCTACAGCCACAACACATGCTGTGGACACCTACAGCCACAACACATGATGTGGACACCTACAGCCACAACACATGCTGTGGACACCTACAGCCACAACACATGCTGTGGACACCTACAGCCACAACACATGCTGTGGACACCTACAGCCACAACACATGCTGTGGACACCTACAGCCACAACACATGCTGTGGACACAGGGGCGTTTCTACGGGTGGGCCTGGGTAGGCACAGGCCCACCCACTTCTTGCCCTGGCCCATCCAAAAAACAAATAAATAAATAATGAATTGGTTGTTTTCTAGAGGCAAACTTGCTGCTGCCTTGCTAGCTAATGGTTTTGTAGCTTAAAAATGCAGGGCACATCATCTCCAGAGTCTAATGCATGACAACTTCATGACATCTAGGAATTTTGCGCGCTTTGCACGCAAAATTTCGTCATGCAATTACCCCACCAATTTTATCCAGGCCCACCCATAATTGAATTTCTGCCTACGCCCCTGTGGACACCTACAGCCACAACACATGCTGTGGACACCTACAGCCTCACACAATTTCCGTGAAAACTGTCTATAACAGAGTCCAAACCACACAACTAAACACACAGTCACTTGAAATACAACACAGAAAAAGAGTGTAATGTAACTGAACTGATAAAGCAGTAGAAAAATATAAATCAGGAAAAAAAGGGATAAATCCATTAAATTGACAAATCCCTTTAAGGAAAAATCCCTTGATTGCAGGGATGCAGTGTAAGTGTGCAGGGATGCAGTGTAAGTGAGCAGGGATGCAGTGTAAGTGAGCAGGGATGCAGTGTAAGTGAGCAGGGATGCAGTGTAAGTGTGCAGGGATGCAGTGTAAGTGAGCAGGGATGTAGTGTAAGTGAGCAGGGATGCAGTGTAAGTGGGCAGGGATGCAGTGTAAGTGAGCAGGGATGCAGTGTAAGTGAGCAGGGATGCAGTGTAAGTGTGCAGGGATGCAGTGTAAGTGAGCAGGGATGCAGTGTAAGTGTGCAGGGATGCAGTGTAAGTGAGCAGGGATGCAGTGTAAGTGAGCAGGGATGCAGTGTAAGTGAGCAGGGATGCAGTGTAAGTGTGCAGGGATGCAGTGTAAGTGAGCAGGGATGCAGTGTAAGTGTGCAGGGATGCAGTGTAAGTGAGCAGGGATGGAGTGTAAGTGAGCAGGGATGGAGTGTAAGTGTGCAGGGATGCAGTGTAAGTGTGCAGGGATGCAGTGTAAGTGTGCAGGGATGCAGTGTAAGTGTGCAGGGATGCAGTGTAAGTGTGCAGGGATGCGGTGTAAGTGTGCAGGGATGCAGTGTAAGTGAGCAGGGATGCAGTGTAAGTGTGCAGGGATGCAGTGTAAGTGTGCAGGGATGCAGTGTAAGTGAGCAGGGATGCAGTGTAAGTGAGCAGGGATGCAGTGTAAGTGTGCAGGGATGCAGTGTAAGTGGGCAGGGATGCAGTGTAAGTGAGCAGGGATGCAGTGTAAGTGAGCAGGGATGCAGTGTAAGTGTGCAGGGATGCAGTGTAAGTGTGCAGGGATGCAGTGTAAGTGTGCAGGGATGGAGTGTAAGTGTGCAGGGATGCAGTGTAAGTGAGCAGGGATGCAGTGTAAGTGAGCAGGGATGCAGTGTAAGTGTGCAGGGATGCAGTGTAAGTGAGCAGGAATAGAGTGTAAGTGTGCAGGGATGCAGTGTAAGTGTGCAGGGATGCAGTGTAAGTGTGCAGGGATGCAGTGTAAGTGTGCAGGGATGCAGTGTAAGTGAGCAGGGATGCAGTGTAAGTGTGCAGGGATGCAGTGTAAGTGAGCAGGAATAGAGTGTAAGTGAGCAGGGATGCAGTGTAAGTGTGCAGGGATGCAGTGTAAGTGAGCAGGAATAGAGTGTAAGTGAGCAGGGATGCAGTGTAAGTGAGCAGGGATGCAGTGTAAGTGTGCAGGGATGCAGTGTAAGTGTGCAGGGATGCAGTGTAAGTGAGCAGGGATGCAGTGTAAGTGAGCAGGGATGCAGTGTAAGTGTGCAGGGATGCAGTGTAAGTGAGCAGGAATAGAGTGTAAGTGTGCAGGGATGCAGTGTAAGTGTGCAGGGATGCAGTGTAAGTGTGCAGGGATGCAGTGTAAGTGAGCAGGGATGCAGTGTAAGTGTGCAGGGATGCAGTGTAAGTGAGCAGGAATAGAGTGTAAGTGAGCAGGGATGCAGTGTAAGTGTGCAGGGATGCAGTGTAAGTGAGCAGGAATAGAGTGTAAGTGAGCAGGGATGCAGTGTAAGTGAGCAGGGATGCAGTGTAAGTGTGCAGGGATGCAGTGTAAGTGAGCAGGAATAGAGTGTAAGTGAGCAGGGATGCAGTGTAAGTGTGCAGGGATGCAGTGTAAGTGAGCAGGAATAGAGTGTAAGTGAGCAGGGATGCAGTGTAAGTGAGCAGGGATGCAGTGTAAGTGTGCAGGGATGCAGTGTAAGTGTGCAGGGATGCAGTGTAAGTGAGCAGGGATGCAGTGTAAGTGTGCAGGGATGCAGTGTAAGTGAGCAGGAATAGAGTGTAAGTGAGCAGGGATGCAGTGTAAGTGTGCAGGGATGCAGTGTAAGTGAGCAGGGATAGAGTGTAAGTGAGCAGGGATGCAGTGTAAGTGAGCAGGGATGCAGTGTAAGTGTGCAGGGATGCAGTGTAAGTGTGCAGGGATTAGGGATGTCGAAAATCATAATTTTTCTTGACCGACAACCGACACTCATTAGCCGACAACTGTCGGTTAACCGAGAAGATTAAAATGCGCTATTTCACTGTCTGTGCTCCATTAAACCATTACCACAACAAATGCTTGATTTTTTTTCATTAGAAAGCGTTTATTTTTACATCTACAAGCAGAAAAAAACACATTAACAAAACGAGAAGACAAGTTGAACCTTCCAGCCATCTAAACAAAAACATTCCTCCGATAGGCTATACTGCTTAATATGCACGCATTGCATATAAGTAGGGATGTCACGATACCAGAAATGTAGTAGTCGATGCCGATACCAGTGAAATTCCACGATACTCGATTCTTTTCGATACCACGGTAAAAATAATAACAAAGCGATAAATCCCATGTAGTTCAACATACACTCCTTTATTAGAACCATTTGAAGTGATGTGTAGCCTTCAGTATTTAAAACAAACAATAATGTGTGCGTTTAAACAGAACAAGTGGCATGTAGCCTTAAAGTAAAGAAAATACAATACTGTGTGGTGATGAGGTTTCTAGTTTCAGTGTAGAGTTTGGGGATCTCTGTGTACATGAAGTAATTCCTACATGGTAGCTCATATCTGGGGTTGAACTTTTCAAGCATTTTCTGGAATCCATGCTTTTCTACGGTGTAGATAGGAACTTTGTCCATGCATATGAATTCAGCAACTGCCCTATCTAATTTCCTTGCTTCATGTGAGTCATGGTCATATTTTTTGAGCTTCAGAAAAGCCTCCGTTATTGTTGGCTGTTGCTGCTGCTGTGGCTGTTGCTGGCTTTGCCCTGGCCCGGCCCTGTCCTCCTGGTCCAAGTCCTCCTCTGGCTCATACTGTGAAAGAAAATATATATTTAATTTAGAAGGTACAGCTTAATGACTATAAAAACAACACACACACACACACACACACACACACACACACACACACAGTGCAAGCAGTAGTTTACTGACATGGAGTGGTGACATTTAAAACGTTTTTTTTTATCGTTTTTTTTGACAGAGTGAACGGTAGCCTATTACAACCGCGCACACACACACACACACACACACACACACACACACACAACTAAACAGCAATGCCAGCCTTCCTTCTCAAACAAAACGTTTGATAACTTATTATTTCAGGCTTGTTTAACATTACCTTAGGTAACGTTATTAATAGATGGACAATGACAACACTTGTTAACAACACGTTACGTTACGTTGAAATGAAACGCACTCACCTTGAAATCTTATTATTTCAGGGTTGTTTAACGTTAGCTTAGGTAACGTTATTAATAGATGGACAATGACAACACGTGTTAACAACACGTTACGTTACGTTGAAATGAAACGCACTCACCTTGAAATCTTTGTAGAGGTCTGGATGTCGGTCTTTTAGATGCTTCGCTAAGTTGGATGTGTTCCCCCCTTTCGTCTGGAAACTGCGCCGGCAGCGTTTGCATACAGGTTTATCGGGTTCAATTATTAATCCATGCTCATCAGCCTCGAATCCAAAGTACTTCCATACCCTTTTGGTGTTTTTCTTGGCAACTAATGGAGGGGCAGCTGTCGCTGCAGTTGTTGAAGAAGCAGATGCGGGTGCCGCCGCCATGTTGCATGTTGTTCTCCTGTGTGTAGTGTGTGGGTAGGTAGTCACGTGTTCACGGCTGAGAGTCTTAAAAAAAAAAAAAAGGTTGCCAGATAATTGCTGATTTACAGCCCAAAAACAACACAAATGAAGCAACCAGATTTGCCTCCTCGGTTCCCGTCGGTACTTTGGGTATTGGAGGAAAGCGAGTACCGTCACATTTTCAGAATGTTGGTATCGACTTGGTACCGAAGTATCGGTTCTCATGACATCCCTACATATAAGGACAGTCAATTGACACGCAGCCGCCCCGTGAAGTAGTGTTTGAGCGGACGACAGCCCAGGCTGCAGGGCGCACTGACAAAGTGCACATCACTACAGTATCTTCTCTTTTAGCAATAGTCTCACTAATCCCACAGTGGTTTACCTGCTTTTGAGATCTGCAAAAAATAGTTTGCTTCTGTCTCACCCGTTCTCTCTCTCTCTTCACACACGCGACGCGACGAGGGCTGTGCTCTGTGTGTCTGGCAGGGCAACATTATAAAAACGAGTCCGCACTCCGCACGCAGTCTCTTGTGAAACAATTTATCCGAACTGCCATGTGTTGGACAGTAACGTTAACGTTAATTGATACTTTTCAATCGTCAATTCGACCGCTTCATGTCATTTTTGTAACACGGTAAAAACTACTGTTTCATCATTGAGTGCGCGCGTATGCATGCGTGTGCATGATGAACATGCACTGCAGAGAGGGAGGGAGAGAGTTACAGTAGACCGAATGAGACAGTGAAGGAAAAGTAGGCTAATGACAGCACACACGGAGTTAACAAAACTATAGAACATGTATGAGCTGATTGTTTCGCTGGGTGTGTTAATCCTTCTGAAGTGGTCACAGAGCACATCTGAGCTGTGTGCTCAGACAGGAGCAGCAGAGGGGCGGGGCAGTCAGTGCGCTCACTTCACTGTGACTCTGTGACTGCAGCAGGTGTTCAGCTGTGTGTGTGCTTCGCTGCGGAATGCGTTTGATCAGACATCGGGTAGATAAAATCAACATGAACCATGTGTTTATTTCCAAATCTAGCTTGATTAATACTTGCCCCATCATTTAATATACATGTTACATTGCTGACCACGAAGGAGGGGGGGGGGGGAATCGCCACATTGGCAACACTGTTATATGCAAATTAACATGGAAATTGACCGTTTAACCGACATGCTTAACCGACCAAAGACGTTCTCGGCGGTTAACCGGTTAACGGTTAACCGTCGACATCCCTAGCAGGGATGCAGTGTAAGTGAGCAGGGATGCAGTGTAAGTGAGCAGGGATGCAGTGTAAGTGAGCAGGGATGCAGTGTAAGTGAGCAGGGATGCAGTGTAAGTGAGCAGGGATGCAGTGTAAGTGTGCAGGGATGCAGTGTAAGTGTGCAGGGATGCAGTGTAAGTGAGCAGGGATGGAGTGTAAGTGAGCAGGGATGCAGTGTAAGTGTGCAGGGATGCAGTGTAAGTGTGCAGGGATGGAGTGTAAGTGTGCAGGGATGCAGTGTAAGTGAGCAGGGATGCAGTGTAAGTGTGCAGGGATGCAGTGTAAGTGTGCAGGGATGCAGTGTAAGTGTGCAGGGATGCAGTGTAAGTGTGCAGGGATGCAGTGTAAGTGTGCAGGGATGCAGTGTAAGTGTGCAGGGATGGAGTGTAAGTGTGCAGGGATGCAGTGTAAGTGAGCAGGGATGCAGTGTAAGTGTGCAGGGATGCAGTGTAAGTGAGCAGGGATGCAGTGTAAGTGTGCAGGGATGCAGTGTAAGTGTGCAGGGATGCAGTGTAAGTGTGCAGGGATGCAGTGTAAGTGAGCAGGGATGCAGTGTAAGTGTGCAGGGATGCAGTGTAAGTGTGCAGGGATGCAGTGTAAGTGTGCAGGGATGCAGTGTAAGTGTGCAGGGATGCAGTGTAAGTGTGCAGGGATGCAGTGTAAGTGTGCAACCCAATGAGTCCTCTATAAGTTCTTAGCTCTTTTTGCAACTGCTGCGCCTGTTGCTTAATGCACTTTTTATAAAGTTTTGTTGTGATGCTTTTAAATGTCCATGTTATTCTCTTCTTCTATTCTTTTATTTTCCTGTCAACCATTTTATGTGAAGCACTTTGAATTGCCTCTGAGTATGAAATGTGCTATACAAATAAACTTAACTTGACTTGATTATATTACTGGATGTTTTTATTACATTTATTCGTCACGATAGTTAGTCCTAATATTCTGAAATGTTTCAATGTTGCTCAAATGTGAAATAGATCATTGATCACATATGATGGTGATGGATAATGACGTTTTGGGCTGGCAGATGTTCCTCACCTTGAAGAAGAGCGGTCTGAACGTGACCTCAGACGGTTTCATCACCATGCTCAGCAGACAGTCAATCACATGACCTTCAATCTGCTGCGTCTTCTCCAGATCTCCCTGTTAGGAAGAGGAAAGATGGTGTCAGACAGGCAGGCAGACAGGCAGGCAGGCAGACAGGCAGACAGACATGCAGACAGACAGACAGGCAGGCAGGCAGGCAGACAGACAGACATGCAGACAGACAGACAGACAGACAGGCAGACAGACATGCAGACAGACAGACAGACAGGCAGGCAGACAGACAGACAGGCAGACAGACATGCAGACAGACAGACAGACATGCAGGCAGACAGACAGACAGACAGACATGCAGACAGACAGACATGCAGGCAGACAGACAGACAGACAGACATGCAGGCAGACAGACAGACAGACAGACAGACAGACATGCAGACAGACAGACAGACATGCAGGCAGACAGGCAGGCAGGCAGACAGACAGACAGGTACCTGGCAGTGCTGGTCTAAAGTCCAGGGCGGTGAGGAAGAAGGAGGTGAGCTCTGATTGGTGGCAGTTGAGCTGGTCCTTCTCCATGTGAGCGATGTGTTCCTTCAGGATGGCCAGCAGGGGGCCGAGGTGACTCTGAGCGAAACACACAGTTTACAGTCAGTGACACGCTGCCGTCACACTAATCACACACACACTCTGCACCAGCCATGACTTTACCATCACACTGATCACACACACACACACACACACACACACACACACAACCTTATGGTGACTTGGGACTTGACTGTGACTTGTGCTTTGATGACCTTGAAAAGGTTTCTAAAGGTTTCTTGAGATCTTGTGTTTGTGTAAGTAACTTTAATTGAAAGTGATGAGATTTGTTCCACATGCATTGTCATGTTTTCTGATGTGCAATGTTCATAAACAGTGCAAGATATGGATATTGAGGATTATTATTAATGGAGTGTGCATTGACATGTTCTTCATATAGCTACACGCACCGAACTGTGAGGCACATACTGTGACGGCACGGGACGAATACATGTACCGTGAAACCCCTTATATGTGTGTGTGTGTGTGTGTGTGTGTGTGTGTGTACATACAACCATACATATATAGTATGTGTGTGTGTGTGTGTGTGTGTGTGTGTGTGTGTGTGTGTGTGTGTGTGTGTGTGTGTGTGTGTGTGTGTGTGTGTGTGTGTGTGTGTGTGTGTGTGTGTGTGTGTGTGTGTGTGTGTGTATGGGGCCAGTGCACATTAATCAACATATCAGCATTATACATCAATGTAAATTTGCTGGAAGTGCAGACATGACTTGCTGTTCTCTACAGTACATTTAGACTTGAGACTTGATGTTAATGACATGGACTTGACTCAGACCTTGTTTGGTAATCTACATTTAGACTAAGCAAAAGTGGACAGAGGGACCTAGCCTAGGTAAACCCAGCCCCCACGTGACCTGCTCTCTCAGTTCCCAGTCACAGAGAGAGAGAGAGAGAGGGAGAGGGGGAGAGAGAGGGAGAGAGAGAGAGGGAGGGAGGGGAGAGAGAGAGGGAGAGAGAGACAGATCTCATTTCCTCATTCGGGGTGAGTTTCACCAACTCTCGTCAAGTCAGTACACAGCCCAGCCAGCAGGAAAGTCTCGCGAGGAAGAGTGTACTTACTTACTTACTTACTTGTGTACTTGAGCCTCTTTGCAGGTGCTGTGTCAGGAGGAGGAGTTTGTGGAGCCACAGAGGATGCCTGAGAGAAAGAGAGAGAGAGAGAGGGGGAGGTAGGAGAGAGAGAGGGAGAGAGAGGGGGAGGGGAGAGAGGGAGAAAGAGGGGGAGGGGAGAGAGAGAGGGGGAGAGAGAGAGGGAGAGAGAGGGGGGAGAGAGAGAGGGAGAGAGAGAGGGGGGGAGAGAGAGAGGGAGAAGAGAGAGAGGGAGAGAGGGAGCGAGAGAGAGAGGGAGAGGGGGAAGAGAGGGAGGGGAGAGAGAGAGATGGAGAGGGGGAGGGGCTTGTTTTGGGTCTGTGTAGACACTTTATGATTAGCAATACAAAATAACAGGTTTTTGTGAACCTCAAGTCAAAGCCTTTTCCCCCCAATATTGTATTTTAAATTTTTATCCCATTTTTATCCCCCATTAGTGCTAATTTAATTTATTTATCCTGGTTGCTGCTCCACCCTCTGCCAATCTGGGGAGAGCCGAAACTGACTCCATGCTTCCTCCGAGACATGGGCAGTTAGCCAGCCGCTTCTTTTCACCTGACAGAGGAAGCTTTACTGGTAGGACATAGCACGTGGGAGGATCACGCTATTCCAACCAGTTCCCCTCCCTCCGAACAGGCGCCTTTAACGACCAGAGGAGGAACCACATTAGCAACCAGGATATTGCATGTTTTTGTCAAATTGTCATGGCAAATTGTTTACAAAAGATGGACAATAAAGCTGATTTTCAAAGTATCTTGAGGATTTTTCAAGTTGTGAATTAAGTCAAATTTCTCTCTTGATTACAAAGGTGGAAAATACAACTGTTTTTAACGGGGTGTTTACTGATTAAATGTTTAAGCTCCCCACAAATGCAGATGTTTTTTTTAATATATATAACCAATTGCAAATTATTACAATTACCAAACAGATAAAAAGTAGATTATTATATTGAAATGTTATTTTAGATTTAGAATGTTAATTTTCTATAAAACACAACACATTTTAATGTAATTCCACAACGTTTATTTTTGGCCCTCGGCCCTCCACCCAGATTGAGTTTTGGCCCTTCATGGGAAAGAATTTGGGCACCCCTGGACAAGACAAACAAACATGCTCAGACACAGGGGGGGGGGGGGGACATATTATCGACATTCAATATTACAACATGATTACCAGCCGCATAAGGTGCTTATGAGAGATATTGTGCCTGGGATCCCACGCAAGGGTCCATGAGAAAGCAGCCGGGCGAGTCACCCATCACCCCTAACCTCATCAAGGTAGGCTAGAAACGGCTGTCATAGACTTTGATACAAACCTGGGAAGCTGTTCTATGGACATTCAGCTTTGGTTTTGCTGCTGCAACATGGGACCCACCAAACTGAATTAGATGAGATAGATAGATAGATAGATAGATAGATAGATAGATAGATAGATAGATAGATAGATAGATAGATAGATAGATAGATAGATAGATAGATAGATAGATAGATAGATATATAGATAGATAGAGAGAGGATATGGACAAGATGGACAAGAGGCTCTAGGACCGGTTGTATGATTGGTAACACCTGGCAAATTTTCTCCATTAGCAGTGCTGGGTTTCAACAGCTACTGAATATGTTGTGTTCATGGTGTGAAATGTGGTGTTAAATACAATGCTATAAAAAGAGTGTTGTTATGAGGTAGGACAAAAGGGGACAGGGATCTGACTTCTCCTGCTTTTTATTTGTCAGAGGCTCAGAGCACGCTCTATCTGTGTCTGTGATCACACTAAATGTCTGGGACACTTCATTACAGATCAAATGTCTGATGAAGATGATGATGACATGTATAAACTAGGGATGCACCAATATGAAAATTTTGGCCGATGCCGATAACCGATATTAACATTGCTGTTATGGCCGATAACCGATATTTACCGATGTCGATCTGTATAAAACCACATTTTTATGATCATCACATTTTGTACATACTGAAAAACACATGTTAACACTGAATTTGAAAAAGTTATGCATTTCTTTATTTGCAAAGCCTTTGGAAAAGCCCATAAATCATAGATTTACTGCATTATTTCATATCAATGTGAAGAATTTGGCTGATAACGATAACCGATATTAACATTGCAACATCTGACCGATACCGATATGACCGATATGTTAAAAAATGACCAACATCGGCCGATACCGATATGATTGCCGATATATCGTGCATCCCTAGTATAAACAATGCCATGTCTTGTGTGTACAAGCAAACATGGTGAATTCCAGTCAGTCTCTTCACAAGGAAATTCCACTCATGTTCTGATACTGCCCCCTTGTGGGTGAAGTATAACAAAGCGAGCATCCACAAACTTCAAGTTGCTTATAATGACTTGACTGCATCGGACTGTTGCAGAGTCAACACTTTTCAGCTGCTCATGAGAAATCTGTTGATGTACAAGTTTATTTGTGAACTGAATGTTTCTCAGAATGCTATTATCATGCTGCTGAGTATAATCCTGCTTTTAATGATGTGACTCACATAATGTGTGCCTTTTATAGTTTCACTGTGCTTTTGTCTTTTCATTTAATTGTTGTTTGTTTTTATGGACTAATGTGTTGCGAATCAAAGTTGATTGATTGATATTACAAGATAATTACAACATTTCTGATCGACCATTATTATATTTACCATAGTCAGCTTCAGCTATATTCAATAGAGTACCACACAGGGATGACATATTTTTGCAGGCGGAAGGCCCGGACTTCCTGGATCTTACGGGGAAAAGTCAATGAGGTTTTAGAATGGGGATTTCACTTAAATGCATCAAATAAGGTCTGTGGTGAACAAAAGTTTCTGGGAGCGATAATTTGGGGTCAGCAGGATCATCTTCACGAACTTGAATCACTTTTAGGACTTTTGAAACGTAAATGCGTTTTTTAACGAAAATTTTTGAAAACGCTTCAAAAGTCATAAAAGTGATTCACGTTTGTGAAGACTATCCTGCTGAACCCAAATGACCACTTAATTCGATGATCCCGTAGCAGTTCATTTGAATGAATCTAACCATAAGAAGGATCTCTTCTTCGGTCAGGTGCGTCGGACAGGAACAGATTGTCCAAAATTGTAAAAAGGGAGTCACGCACACACCGTCCAAACTTCCAAATAAGAATTTATCTTGTGACGTTTCGGTCACCGACCGTTAGTACTTGCTGAAGCCGACTGCACTAGGTATGTGTTAGTACTGGACGAGCTTGACTGTGGGTCAACTGAGTCTGTGCTGGTACTGGCTCTGACTGATGATCCAGCATCTGCTTTACTGACAAACCTAAGCAGAGAACCTCTCTAAATTATAGATCACAACACTATTAATTGTATCTGTTGCATCCGGCCCCGTTCAAACTGCTCTCCCCCAGATCTCCTGTTATACATGTTCAAATATAAAATACTATTTTATACTCTGGCTTGGCTGAATACTTGATGGTCATTATTTAATGAGCAATGTGCATCCATATTGCCCAGTATGCCCATTAAACATTTTTAATTTAATATGTAATCAATAGCTATTTAGTCAATGTCAATTCATTGTTTTCCATCTTGAATTAGTCAAGACTTTTAACTAAACGTTGACTGAGTCTGATAGACTAAATAGTGTCTTGTTTATTATTGTCAATGTATTTTTGGGCCTTGTTATTATTTGTTTTAACTGTTATTTTGTATTGGTAAATGGTAAATGGCCTGCATTTATATAGCGCTTTTATCCAAAGCGCTTTACAGTGAGTAGGTACATTCACCCAATTCAAGTATTGTGTCTTGATTTTTTGTGTGCAACACCACCAACTGTGAATATAATTTCCTCTCTGAGAATATAATCCCCTGCTCCCGGATTGAAAGGCGAGCGGAGGGATTTCCTGCTCCTCCTAGCCCAAATTAATATTTTCATAGTTTAGTGTAGCCTAGGCTACTGTATGATGAACGAATTCATTCAACAACCAAGACTTCCCTCCTTCTCCTAGTCCGCTGAGCAGGGAGGATAGGTGCACTCGCATGGTGGGCGGGCAGATCGATATGGTGTCCTACTAAAATTGGAACGATGCACGACCGCCCGCATATCAAACAGCTGCAGTCTGCATAACGTTCGTCGGGGGAATAGTATAGGCTATAAATGCACATGACTACTTAACGTTAGTAGTTTTTGTAAGGGAATGCACAGAGCTTATTTTGAGAGGGAATAACCTCAGACCAACTCGCCACAGACAGCTATAGCCCTCTGAAGCTTATTATTATATCCGTTAATTGTACCTACTATTAATGTCAACATCGTTTGAGCATAAAGCCTAACCGCACGGAGCATTCCTCCTGGCGTCCCTGCAGTCATGATTGTATAGGCTACTTTTTTTACTTTCACTCGTGCACTTTCTTGATACATGAGGTGATTTCCCCTGTAATTTTTTTATGAATGAGCTGACCATTCGCACCTTTTCCGGCTCGCTGCGACAACGCTTTCAAATGGAGGCGGGTTTCCAGGTAACCCGGCGCTGTTACTACCTACCGTCGCGGGACAAAAGGCGTAAAACAATTGTCCACCAAAGCGCGTTCACGACTTTCACATCGGAGGCGCGAATCCTATTTTCCGTGCATTTTTCGGCTTTCAAGGCCGGTGTGAAAGAGCCTTCTCTATCTATCTATCTATCTATCTATCTGTCTGTCTGTCTGTCTGTCTGCCTGCCTGTCTGTCTGCCTGTCTGTCTGCCTGCCTGCATGTCTGCCTGCCTGTCTGCCTGTCTGCCTGCCTGCCTGTCTGCCTGCCTGCCTGTCTGTCTGTCTGTCTGTCTGCCTGCCTGTCTGTCTGTCTGTCTGCCTGTCTGTCTGTCTGTCTGCCTGCCTGCCTGTCTGTCTGTCTGCCTGCCTGTCTGTCTGTCTGCCTGCCTGTCTGTCTGTCTGTCTGTCTGTCTGCCTGCCTGCCTGGCCATCTGTGTCTGTCTAACCAGCGGTGCCACAGGAGGTCCCTGAAGATCATCAAAGACACAAACCATCCCCACAACAGCCTGTTCTCCCTGTTACCCTCAGGGAGGAGATACAGGGTCCCAAAAGCACGCACAAATCGCTTGAGGAACAGTGTTCTCCCGCAGGCCACGAGACTCCTTAACATACACAAATAGTGTAGCAGCTGTACTGTACCGTACTGTAGCTGCTACCATTATGTATGTCTAATGTTTAATTGTATGTTTAATTAGGTATATGCTATTTGCACCTGTATGTCAAATTTAAAATGTTTAAGCACGTCTAAAGTATGCACATGACATGTGCACCTATGTGCAGTGAATATGCCACTGTCTCTGACTTGTCTTATCACTATACTGCCTTATTGCTTGTTGTGTCTCTTGTTGTTTTTGCACTCATATGCCGTTATATTTGTACTATGATGTAAACAGAGTCGACAGCACAAGAATTTTACACGTGATACTTGTACCACGGAGTGACAATAAAAATCTTGAATCTTGAATCCGCCTGCCTGATTGCCTGAGTGCAGCCAAAGAGTGTTCAAGGCAAGAATTGACCCTTTCTTTTTGAGAGTGCCGCTTTGGCACAATGGGACAACAGGCCAAAATGGCAGGTTTGCTATGCGCTGGTGTTGCAATGGATGATGTATTAGTTGTCACTTCTTATCAATGTGATCTTATCAGTGTTGGGGGGCCTCATGCTAGATGTGTAGTGAGCGTAGAGGGCGGACCGGCTCTGTGTATGTGGATTGAGAGGACACCTGTTTTGGGTGATCAGATTGCCATCTGTGAGCAATCTGATCAGCCTTCTGTATATATATAGTTTTCTATTCCTCCTGTCAGCATATACTTGAAAAAGGTCTTGTACCCAAACGTTGTATAATAAATCCCTGTTTGAGCAAGTGAAGACAGTGTGCAGGTGTCCCTTCCTCTTCTATGTAATAAAACATCTAAAAGCTCAAATCTTATCCGATGGGAAACCCTGGGACAAAATGGCATCAAATGGTCTGCCTGTGGTTTAATTTGTGTCAGTTTAGGGGTCCTTGATGTGAAAAGGTTTGAGAACCACTGGCATACTGTAAATAACAACAGCAAAATATACAAACATTTATTTTTTATTGTTGGTAACTGTAAAACTCAACCTCAAAGTCAGATGAAGGAAACTAGCATTACATGTTGTTTTCCAGGAGATATAAAACTACTAGCTACATACTAACTACACTGCACAGCCCAGTTGCTAGACTACAACAAACAAAGAAAACAACAGCAACTTGACATGATTGTAACCACCAGTTCAGATGTAACTGAAGTTACCTTGTGAGGGTGAAATCCACAACTGCATTTATGCGATTGTGTCACCAAGGCCATCTGTCCCCCTCAGCTGCAGAGACACTTTCTGTAATAAAGTGATGACAACACAGTCACTGACCAACAACGTTATCAACACATTATAAAGCCAAGTGCCACCAGAGGGTCACGAGACTGGAACTCTATTCCAACTCACATCACACATCTCAACACCTACAGATCCTTCAGCCATCACTTAAAACAGTTTCTGATCAACACACAAACCTGTCAGCACTGAAAGCCACGTCTGTATGTCTGTACACTTAACATCTGGTTGTAAACATTGTCTATGTCCCTCTGTGCTGTCTGGTCTGCTTACTGTTGTAGCCTATGTGTAATTGCTTTTAACACTTGTCTGCTTGGCTTATCCTGTTTGTTATTTTGTTGTCTCCTATGCATGTACCCGTTGAGACTGCTGTGTCTTTTTACTCGTGTCCTTTAACCTGCGCTATAGCTTTGCTCTGTGTGTTTTTACAGTTTACTTCTATTTTTATTCTTTTAGGAAGCCTGTTGCAACACCTTGGCCGGGGACTACGGGTGGAAACTAGCCTTTTGGCTAAACCTGGTGTATTTACATTGAATTGCTGATGAATATGCTCTGTCCCCTTTTTCAATAAACTGAACTGAACTGAACTGAACCACGTTATACACATTATAAAGCTACGTGCCCCCACGTTATACACATTATACAGCTAAGTGGTGCCACCACATACGTTATCGGATTAGTCTGCGTGATTGAAAACAACAAAGTGTATTGTGTCAGGGTCATGCTGTTACTTTGAACATGCTGTGTCATATGATTTTACCTTAAGATAGAGGTCATGTCATGCCATCTTTTTTTGCGACAGATGGCCCAAACACATGCTCATGCCTTGTGCGTTTTCTTACTACTAGACGCCATGATCTGAAATAATGTCATGTAATCTGAAGTATTACAGTTACAGTAATAAACAGACGCCAGTGTGTGCAAATGGCCGCAGACGAAGAGTCATCATCAACATTAGCTCGTGTGTTTTCTTACTAGCCTAGCATTAGCATTAGCGTTACGTTACTACCCAGACGCCATGATCGCCATGAAAGAAACAGCCAACTTTAATCGTTAGCTAGCGATAGACAGAGCTATCTACATTTAACGTCACGTCAAAGACTGTGAGGGGAAAATGCGCGCAATTTTTATCAACGATAAAAATGCAGATAGCCAAAACCTCGGTTCAGTTCAATGTTAACGTTAATTCAATTCCGGCAGATTAGCATGACAACGAACATGTAGAAACGTGTTACCTGAAATTGACCTCCACAGTTGCCTTATTGATGAAATATTGATGTCGCATTTGATTGGCCGACTTGTACAGCGCATTCCTTGTCGAACGTTGATTGGTTCTGACAGAGAGGCGGGGATTTGGGACAAGTTTAAAACGGCGACACTGCGTTTGAGAGATCAGTGCGTCGCCAGTTCTCTCTCGAACAACAAGCATTTTAGTCAAGTACCTGTTGCAAAGCTGGACTTTCAAACGATGAATGTCACCACCACCACTGATGACTATGCGGTTACCTGGAGCAGCATCTGCCGCAGCCCAACACGCTCTAGCAGCAACAGCAGTGCTATGCGCCTTTGGAGCGTACCGGACGTGCTCTCCAGCGCCTCCATTGACTACTGGCTGCAGGCCGTTATGGGCGAGGGCTCCTTTGGTAAAGTTGCCCGGTACCGCAAGAGCGACACACAGACCGACGTGGCTGTGAAGGTCCTGGCGAGGGGGGCTCTGGCCTTATAGTCTAGCAGAATGGGCCCTCAGATTTTGAGATACCCCTACCCGAGGTAGAACAAATGACAACAATGATTTTTCTTATCTTTAGGGTCTCCCATTAATGAAATTGATTGTTGTCAAAAAAAAAATTGGGGGAAAAGATGTTGTTTTGGCTGTTCTTTAGAACTACCCCAATCCCTGAAAAAGAGCCAAATTAGGCCAGTCCGAATAGGGGAAAGGTGACAAAAAAGCCAATAACTTGAGAATGCTCACTCTTTTCCTCATCAGATTTGCTCAGGTATGAACCAGGTGGCTGCCCTACATCACCAAATAGTAAAAAAATGATTTACCTAAAAAGATAATGAATTATACTCCTGTAAATATAGCTTTAGGTTAGGCGGAAATTGTACTTTGTAGTGATAGGAACATAGGACATCACTTTTCTCTCATTTATCAGAAAAACTGAAATCCCTGAAAAATATACCATTACTGAATTGTCTAGGGTGCTATTGAACACTGACCAGTAGTTGTATGGAGATATCTGGTACAGTTCTATTGCAAATGAGATTTCTTTAGACATAGGCCTACTACCTCTTCACTGAAACAGTCAAATTATTGTATGTTATTCTGAATGGGGAATAAGTGGCATAAAAGCCTATAACTTGGGAATGCTCACTCTTTTCCTCATCAGATTTGCTGAGGTATGAACCAGGTGGCTGCCCTACATCACCAAATAGTCAGAAAATGATTTACCTAAAAAGATAATGAATTATAGTCCTGTAAACATAGCTTTAGTTTAGGCAGAAATTGTACTTTGTGGTGATAGGAACATAGGACTCCATCACTTTTCTCTCATTTATCAGAAAAAAGAAAACCCTAAAAATATACCATTACTGAATTGTCTAGGGTGCTATTGAACACTGACCAGTAGTTGTATGGCGATATCTCGTATCGTTCTATTGCAAATGAGATTTCTTTAAGTGGCATAATACTAATAATAATACATTTTATTTGGTGACACCTTTCAAAACACCCAAGCTCATTGTACAGTGCATAAAAGAGACATGACATTCTAAAATATCATACATAAAAACAAGCATTGCAAACACCAGCATCATTAAAATACGACGAGCGTAGATATAAGAAAAGACAGGAGATACACACGGCAGGCGAATAACAGATTGAGTACTGTGTATATGATTAAAGGTAGTAGGCCAATTTGAACAGGTGGGTTTTGAGGTGGGATTTGAATGTGGTGATGGAGTCAGACTGTTGGATGTGTGATGGCAACGAGTTCCAGAGTCTGGGTGCAGAGCAGCTGAAGGCCCTAGCACCCATGGTACTGAGGCGAGGGAGGCGGGACAGTCAGGAGGCCAGCTGATGAAGAGGGTAGGGAGCGGGAAGGGGTGTATTCCTGGAGGAGGTCAGAGAGATGGGTGGGTGGTAGGTTGTGTAGGGCTTTGTAAGTGAGCAGAAGGTTTTTGAAGTCAATCCGGTAGTGAATGGGAAGCCAGTGGAGTTGAATGAGGACAGGGGTGAGGTGGTCAGATGATTTACTGGGGGTGATGATCCAGGCATTTGGAGTCTGTTGAGCAATTTGGTGGGTAGGCCAGAGAGAAGAGAGCTGCAGTAATCAATCTGGGATGTAACGTGGATCAGGATGAGGACTTTGGTGCTGTGTTGGGACAGGGATGGGCGGAGTCTGGAGATGTTGCGGATGTGGAAGAAAGCAGACCGGGTGATGTTTTTATGTGGGGTGCAAAGGAAAGGGTGCTGTCCAGAATGACGCGGAGGCTCTTGACTTGGGTGGAGAAGGGAACAGGGAAGCTGTCAATGATGATGTTTGGGGCAGTGGTGTTTTGAGCTTTGGAGAGGATGTTTTTGGAGCCGATGAGGAGGGCCTCGGTTTTACTGGCATTTAACTTCAGGAAGTTACTGCTCATCCAGCTCCTGATGTCCTGGAGGCAGGCGGTGAGGGAGGTGGGAGGAAGAGCGGCGGTGGGTTTGGTGGAGATATAGACCTGGGTAGCATCGGCGTAGCAGTGAAACTGGACACCATAGTGTCTGAGGATTTTACCCAGGGGGAGGAGGTAGGTGATGAATAGGAGTGGACCCAATACTGACCCCTGGGTCAAATGGCAGAACACCCGGACGAGTGGTTCCCTAGTTGGACTAACTGTCGTCTGTCGGGAGGTAGGATGCAAACCAGGAAAGTGCAACACCAGTGATTCCAATGTTCGCCAGGTGCTCCACAAGTAGTGGGTGGGAGATGGTATCGAAAGCAGTGGAGAGGTCAAGGAGGATGAGGATGGTGAGGAGTCCAGAGTCAGCTGCACGGAGGAGGTCATTATTTATTTTTAACAGGGCTGTTTCAGTGCTGTGATTAGGGCGGAAACCATATTGAAATGGTTTGTTTCGTGGAGGATGTTTGAGTCGAGGTGGGACTGGATTTGGGCGGCAACCACCCTCTCAAGAGTTTTGGAGATGAAGGGGATGTTGGAGTTGGGACGGTATAGTGTTTGAGGTCAGATGGGTACTGTGGCCTATAAGTTAAGAATGCTCACTCTGATGATCATCATATTTGGAGAGGGAAATACCAGGTGGCTGAACTACATCACCAAATAGTCAGAATGTGGGGAACCCAATAAAATAAAGTTGATCTAAATTACAAGCCTCTAAAACATAGAAATACAAGGTGTAAATATTGGAAGTTTTATTGGAACTGGAACATTAATCCCAACTATAAATCAGTAGTATCTCCTGTCTTCACATGATGGAATAATACAAGTATAATAGTAATCATAATACATTTGTTTTATGGTAGCCCCAAATCTCAGTGCTTCATTTCATTTAATGAACAAAAACAGAACAGACTAGAAAACAAAATACTGCTCATTTGACCTGGCATATGGACACTTGTTTCACAGCCAAAGTCCAAATATCCAAATATGAAATACAGTATCAGCCCTTTGTTGAACGTATTATGACCGTACCAGATTATTGTGCCAGTGTTTGGGAGTCTGGGGCACATTCACAAGCTTATACTCCATGGACTGCAATTGTAAGGATTGCAAAAGACTGATGCAAACAAACTGTCTAAATATTGCTCAGTCTGTAGGCAGCCTGTCTATCTGGAGACAATCGTGTTTAATATACTGCATCCTTAGTATCATTGTCCATTTGTCAGATTAAGCTATCACAATGTAAAAAAAGAATCATCTTCTGTGTATCATATTGTAACCTTTTTCCGAAGTATTTGGATGTTTCATTGTTGCTGCGCGTACATAAGATTTGTTTCAGTGAGAGGTCACGTATACAGTATAGATACTAGAATGTTAAATGTCAGGTTCCTCAGATGTTTGGGGACACATTTTGACATTCTGCACAGCAGGTGCAGAACTCCGTACAGGGGAGGCCAACAGAGAGGCACTGGCACTTTCCACTCTCAACAGTTTGGATCTTTGCAATACAAGTAAGTAATGTCTCTCACTTCTGTAGGTGCTGGGGGTTTCCTAAATAGGACTGGTTTAATGGCTCCATCTCTGACAATCCAGCCCTTGCCGATAGGACTCCATAACATTGGTTTGGGCATGTGACTGTGACACCATATCGCTGTCTGATACATTGCTCTTTGCACATGTTGTGCAAATGCATCCTCTGTTGGTGGCAAATTTGCAGAGGCTGCATATGTTGTTGATGCAATTATGAACCTCAGTTCATACAAGTTTGTGCACATCAGTCCATTTTCCTTTTTCTTTTTTCCGTAAAGCAGAAGTGCAAATTCTCTTGCGACTGGCAAAGACTTCCAAGCTGGAAGAGTCCAAAATGGGCCAGATCTTTGAGCTCACTGAGATGGGTCTTGAGTTTGGTGAACGCTGTTGTCTTTCTTATTCTGTACAAACTACTTGTTGTGTCACAGCCAGTGAGTGCATGACATGCTGGTAGACAGCAAGAGCAATGTATCAGACACTGATATGGTTTCACAGTCACATGCCCAAACCCCTGTTATGGAGTCCTATCGTCAAGGGATGGATTGCCAGAGATGGAGCCAACCAGTCCTATTTAGGAAACCCCCCAGCACCTACAGAAGTGAGAGACATTACTCACTTGTATTGCAAAGATCCAAACTGTGGAGAGAGTGGAAAGTGCCAGTGCTTCTCTGTTGGCCTTCCAACATCTTATGCGCAGCAACAATGAAAGATCCAAATACTTCGGAAAAAGCTTACAATATGATACACAGAAGAGGAAAGAATGTAACATTGTGATAGCTTAATCTGACAAATGGACAATGATACTAAGGATGCAGTATATTAAACATGATCGTCTCCAGATAGACAGGCTGCCTCCAGACTGAACAATATTTAGACAGTTTTGTTTGCATCAGTATTTTGCAATCCTTACAATTGCAGTCCATGGAGTATAAGGTTGTGAATGTGCCCCAGACTCCCAAACACTGGCACAATAATCTGGTAGGGTCATAATACGTTCAACAAAGGCCTGATACTGTATTTCATATTTGGATATTTGGACTTTGGCTGTGAAAAAAGTGTCCATATACCTGGACAAATAAGCAGCCACTTTTGATTTCTCTGTTCTGTTTTATTTTTGCCTTGGTTATTTTGTTTTCTAGTCCATTTTTCTAGTCTGTTTTTGTGATTGTGTATTATGTATTATGATTACTATTATACTTGGATTAATGTTCCAGTTTCAATCAAACTTCCAATATTTACAGCTTGTTATTTCTGTTTTATGGTAATGGTAAATGGCTTGCATTTATATAGCGCTTTTATTTAAAGCGCTTTACAATCAGTAGGTACATTCACCTATTCATGCACCGATGGCGGCAGGTTAGGAGGAGTTATCAGGAGCAATTTGGGGTTCAGTATCTTGACCAAGGACACTTCGACATGCAGACTGGAGGAGGTGGGAATTGAACCACCGACCTCTTTGATCCAAAACGATTAGTGGACGACCCGCTCTAACTCCTGAGCTACAGCCGCTCCAGGCGGTTTGTAATTTAGATAATCTTTATTTTATTGGGTTACTCACATTCTGACTATTTGGTGATGTAGTTCAGCCACCTGGTATTTCCCTCTCCAAATATGATGACCATCAGAGTGAGCATTCTTAACTTATAGACTATTATGCCAGTGACCTAATTTGACTGTTTCAGAGAAGAGATAGTAGGCCTATGTCTAAAGAAATCTCATTTGCAATACAACTGTACCAGATATCTCCATACAGCTACTGGTCAGTGTTCAATAGCACCCTAGACAATTCAGTAATGGTATATTTTTCAGGGATTTCAGTTTTTCTGATAAATGAGAGAAAAGTGATGGAGTCCTATGTTCCTATCACCACAAAGTACAATTTCCGCCTAAACTAAAGCTATAGTTACAGGACTATAATTCATTATCTTTTTAGGTAAATCATTTTCTGACTATTTGGTGATGTAGGGCAGCCACCTGGTTCATACCTCAGCAAATCTGATGAGGAAAAGAGTGAGCATTCTCAAGTTATTGGCTTTTTTGTCACCTTTCCCCTATTCGGACTGGCCTAATTTGGCTCTTTTTCAGGGATTGGGGTAGTTCTAAAGAACAGCCAAAAAAACATTTTTTCCCCCAATTTTTTTTTTGACAACAATCAATTTCATTAATGGGAGACCCTAAAGATAAGAAAAATCATTGTTGTCATTTGTTCTACCTCGGGTAGGGGTATCTCAAAAACTAAAGCCTTTTTTGAGGACTTGCTGCTAGACTATTAGAGGACTATAACAGAGAGGTAGGTATTTTATTATTGTGATGATCATTTTTCGCATGATGACTGTTAAATTGTTTAAAATCAGTTGTTTATACCCAGCTGTCAGTGAGCAGAGTTAGTTGTTTAAAATTGTTTAATTTTAGTTTAGTTAATCATGCTTTTTGACCTGTAAACTAAATTATATGGATGGCTATGATGAAACACATCAATGCTGACTTTCACATATAAATGTATACATATAAAAGAATCTGCATTTCATGGGTTGAAATGGCTCACTGTGTCATCTGCTGTAAAAAAGACAAGAAAAAAAAAGACAAATATTGTTGTTTATTTCAGTTATGCAATGCAATGAACCTGGCTATCTTCTCATCTTCTCTCCCCAGCGGGCGATGCTGGAGACCATCAGTGTCTTGAACACAGACATGTGTCACCTGGTGAAATGGCATGACTGCTTTGTTCACCAGGGACACCCCTGTCTCGTGTTTGAATTGCTGGAGCAGACCCTGTGCGACCTGATCAGAGAGAGAGCGTTCCAGCCCCTCACTCTCACTGAGATCAGGCCCATCATAAAGCAGCTGGTCCAGGCTCTGGCAGGCCTGAAGTCAGTAGGACTGATCCACGGGGACATCAAACCAGACAACATCATGCTGGTGAAAGCCGTGGATCAGCCCTACAAAGTCAAGCTCATCGACTTTGGCCTGGCCGCTCCTGTTGCCTCAGTCAGCCCTGGAGACACATTCTCTGCTCTGATTTACAGGTATGTTCTATTGAGAGTTTTGTAGCACTACTGTTCATGAATAGTTGGCGTTCTTCTATCATTCCTCTAGCTTCTAGGATTTCTAATTCACAGTTGGTGTCACTGTCACACATTTGTTTATTTGTTTGTCTTATGTTTTGTCTCTGGTCTTCCACCTTCAGAGCTCCAGAGGTCATCTTGGGCCTCCAGCCTACTGAGGCCATGGACATGTGGGCCCTGGGTTGTGTCATGGCCTACATGATCCGGGGTAGCCCCATGTTCATGTACAATAATGAATATGATGCCGTAAGTACATACCTATGCCTATATTTGACTGTGCAGTTACTCATAAGACCACCAGGTGGCTTCTTCCACAGACCCATTATGGAGATGTAATGTAGAATCTATGCTAATGTGCTGCTGTATTGTCTTTCCAGATGAGATGCATCGTGGACACATGGGGGGTTCCAGAGAACAAGATGCTGGATGCTGGAGTCTACACCTCCATGTTCTTCAGGCAGGATGCAGGCATCTGGACACTGAAGGTATTGTAACATCCTCCTGCTTTGGCTCTGTCTGTTTCCAGAATTCTTTGAAGATTGTTCAAACCTGTGTGAAGAAGTATCTCATAGGCCTACTTTCTGTTTCTTTAGTCACCTGAGGAGTTCAGCGGGCATGGCGGGCAGAGGGGCACCACAATAGACATCCTGTCCCCATGGGAGATGCGCTTCAGGCGATATTTGCTATATGTAAGTGCCCCCTGTTTTCTTAAGAAAGTGTGTGTGTGTGTGTGTGTGTGTGTGTGTGTGTGTGTGTGTGTGTGTGTGTGTGTGTGTGTGTGTGTGTGTGTGTGTGTGTGTGTGTGTGTGTGTGTGTGTGTGTGCGTGTGTGTGTGTGTGTTTCAGCTTGAAAGGTTAACATTCAAATGGAGTTTAACAATGTGTTTAGAATCTTTAATGCTCCTACAGTTGGTGTAGTAGTAGTAGTAGTAGTAGTAGTCCAGTATTACTGTATGTGTGTATTTGAGCCACATATCAAGAGTTGATTTGGTATTTATTCATTGTTTAAATTAAAGACGTGTCAAGTGTCAAATAGAAGGAAGGACAGACTGACAGACACAGACTGACTGACTGACTGACTGACAGACTGACTGACAGACTAAACCTCCCTTCCTTGCTTGCATTTGGCACTGACAAGTCTTGTAACAATTGCTATGACTACCAATTAGACAGACAGACAGACAGACAGACAGACAGACATGAATATAAATAGTGTTAATTTGCTGCTTTTCAAATGAGCTGTGAGGTGAATTGGACTGAACTGTCATTGACTGTGTTTTTAAATGCAGCGGACCCCAGAGGCAGCAGATCCAATTGAAGTTCTGGATAAGATGATGTTCCTCAACCTCCTGGAAACCATGCTGGCAGTGGACGTGAGGCAGAGAGCAACACCCGCTGAGGCCCTGCAGCAACCGTTCCTCCACCTGGGACACCTGGAGGACTTCTACACCAGCAGGCACAGCTCTTAGTAAGTGTGTGTGTCAGTGTGTGTGTGTGTGTGTGTGTGTGTGTGTGTGTGTGTGTGTGTGTGTGTGTGTGTGTGTGTGTGTGTGTCAGTGTTTGTGCCTGTTGTGTGTCTTGGTGTGAACGCTGCAGTGTGTGTGCCTGTTGTGTGTCTTGGTGTGAACGCTGTTAACAGACAAAACACACCCCCCCCTTCCCCTCTCCTGCTCTCTCCTCTTGCTCCTTCCCCACCTCCTATACCCTCCAACATCTCCCATTCCCTCCCCACCCCATCACTCTCTCACATTCCCCCTGCTCTTCCCCCTTCTCCTGCTCTCTCCTCTGCTCTCTCTTCATTTCTATATTTTCTATATTATCAATTGTTCAAATGTTATCTTTATTCTGTATATTCTTGTTACTGTTGTGATAGCTAGAATCAGCTAGACATACTTTCTGTGAAGCCCTCTGAGACATGCTTGTGAATTAGGGCTATATAAATAAACTTGACTTGACTTGACTTGACAGGGGCTGGATGGATGGAGGGATGGATGATAGGAATGATGGATTGATTGATTGACTGTCATATTTCTTGCAGTGTGAGAGAGGCCTTCCTGACCATGGATGTTGCCATGACAACTGCCACCACTGGACCAGCTGACGAGGCTTCCACCGCTGCCCCCACTGTGGTCAAGCCAAAAAGTAAGATACACATTTGATCTGTACAAATGTATTATTTCTGCCTCATAGTATGTTTCCTCATGTTGAGCAGGGTGACCATTTGACTCAACTTCAAATGACTTTTCTTGCAGAATTCAGACCTGTTAAGAAGCTGCGCAGATTCGGCTCCAGGGTGTTGAGGGCCCTCTGTTGCTGCTTTCCCCAGGCTGAGTAGTGAGGAGGAGTGAGGACGACCAGGCTACGCTCATCGCCTTCAAAGAGATCACCGCCATGGCCGACCGCGTCAACCTACCTAGCAATATCATCGACAGAAGGTCTTCAAACAAGTTTACGAACAGAAGAGCCTGAAAGGGCGAGCCAACGACGCCATCGCATCTTCCTGCCTCTACATCGTGCCTGTAGACAAGAAGGGGTTCCAAGGACAGGCGCTGGAGACGAGCATGGACCGCATCACAGCAGATGGCATCATGTCCCACTTCTGCTCCAGATCCAGAGTGCTGCCACCTTCATCACCTGGAAGGCGGTGGAGCTGGACCTGGTGCGCGGCAGCCATCTCCATGGCCTCACAGGCCTCGTCTGAGAAGAAGACCCAGAAGGAGATGGGAGAAATAGCTGGTGTGGCGGAGGTGAACATTAGATAGTCGTACTGACTCATGTAGCCGCGCACCACAGACCTCTTCCCTCCAGACTCCAGATTTGACCAGGGCCGGCTCTAGGCACAGGCCATTTAGGCGCTCGCCTAGGGCGCCGCGGTCACCAGGGGGCGCTGCACTGGTTGGCTGCGTAATGGACGATATTACTGTCTTGCAGAGGCTAGACTGCTCATTTTTAAAGCTACAGTGAAGCTACTGGTGTCATATGAAACTAGAAGTCCTAATGCATCCAGTGGTCAAATGTCATGCTAGCTTGTCAGGAAGGAGGCTAAATAGTCCTCCAAAGTTATGCTAAATTTTGGCAAGGGAAAAACTGGCATGGCCATTTCAAAGGGGTCCCCCCCCCAATCAATTCTCGAGTTGTCAAAAATGGTTTCAATCTTGCACCAAATCTGTGTAACAAATGGTATCAACCCAAATATTGCTGCAAAAAATGTGACATGGCTGTCGACAAACTGCCCCAACTGTGAAGATGCTCTGCATACAGTGACCTCTGCTGTACTTATAGGATTATATTATTTTGTCTTTTTCTTTATTTCCCTCCTAACTTCAGCTTTTGTTGAGTCACTCTTGCAGGAATACAGAGGACACATTCCAATGCTTAAACATTTTACAGATTGCAGACTGTACTTACAGTATTTCATTTGAGTGTAGCCTATATACAGTAGGCTATATATCATGTATGTCCAAGTGAGAAAATGTAATTGGTGTTTGCAATTATTGCCTGCTAGACATTTCTGCCTGGTGTGCCTCCTACAGCGCCATAGGGTCAGCTGCAGGGTCATCAGCCGTTTTGTAGAAAAAATGGCCAGGTTATTTTGTTCTGTAACCTGTATACTGTATATATCATTTCTTATATTATTAGATTATATTCTCATTATTTCTGTATATATTATTTTTTTTGTAGAAAAATAATTGCCAGGTTATATTTTGTTCTGTATACATTGTGTATATATTATTTCTCATTATTATATTATATTCATATTATTTCTGTATATATTTTGTTCTGTATACACTGTATGTATATATCTTTTTTAACATAAAATGTTTGGGTTACTTAAAATATTTGTCTCTAATTTGATCTTTGATAGACTTCAATATCTCTTGAAATGTAAGGGCTGATTAGGAGAAGACCTGCATCTTTACAAAGGCCTTATTGTCTTCTGCTAGATATTTATTTCATGTTTGACATAAAGAAGTGGTTCCTTCCATATATATATATATATATATATACGTCCCCAGCAAAAAGGGAAATAATACATTTTCACTTTAATTCCATTCATAACACAATGACAGAATGTATGACTATTTTGGTCATGGGTTTCATACACTTTCTGTAATAAAACATCTTAAAGCAAACATCTTATGAGATGGTGGACCCTGGGACAAACCCCTGGCGTAGTTGTATCCTTCTGTTAAACAGTTGAATGCCAGAACTGTTCTGCTTCATGGTTCTGCCTTTTGCCAGTTAATGGCTACATGACTTTGGAATGATGGCACACATGGACAAGAGACGAGAGAGGCACTAAGCTAAGACTCTGTGCACTTTGTTGTACATAGTTTCATCTCAGTTGTCAAATGATGTGAAACTGACAACACAATGAGGTGAATAAACACATACCTGCTTTTTGCCATTTTAGGAGTAGTTACACAGATATTGTGATGTATCTTAGATGAATTGTCTTGCAATGCATCGAGTATTGCAGAATAGCTGATACTCTGATTCCAACCCCTACTAGCAACATTCTACTAGCAACAACAGATGATGTCAAAGTGCACAGAAAGCATGAATGATAGAATTCCAATAGCACTTGTTTGACAGATGGTCAGTTTCAGAGATGTGTGAATGCAACTTTCACTTTGTCACAATATCATGCTTTACAGCGCAAAGTTCTTTATCAGCCATTTTACCACTGGTACTTGTCTTTGTGCCACAGGCATTGTGTGGCCCAGTTCACACTGCAGGTTCTGACTTGTAGACTACACAGGCATTGTGTGGCCCAGTTCACACTGCAGGTTCTGACTTGTAGACTAGAGATATTGTTTCATTTGATGGCTCTTGTTTTTGCTGTGGGTCTGGCTGCAGAACTGTCTCTGTGTGTCCATCCTCTCCTTTGGGATCCGGCCTTTCTGTCTCGCTCTCTATCAGAGTTATTTTTCTCAGCATATCTGAAACAGAAAATTTGACAAAATAAGGGCTTATTGGTAGTGCAGTGGTAGATTCCCTGACTACCAACACAAGGGTTGCAGGTTCGAGCCCCTGTGTTACCTCCTTGGTCGGGCATCCATACCAGCACAATTGGCCGTGTCTGTGGGTGGGAAGCTGGATCAAGGGTATGAGTCCTGGTCGGTGCACCAGTGCCTCCTCTGGTCGGTCAAGGTGCCCGCCTTGGGGGGAGGGGAACCGGGGGGAATAGCGTGATCTTCCCATGCGCTACATCCTGTACTGTAAGTGTAATGGTCTTTGAATTGGGCCTGGTCTTATGCAGTCTAGATGGGGAAAACAGTGAAGGTGACCCTTTCCCCCAAGTTTTCACAAATAGGATAACGGTTTTGAGGTCAATAAGAATAACATGCCACAGTAAAAACAATAGACTATGCACAACTTCTTTACTTCCTGAAATTAGTACAGCTTCTTTATTTCCTGTCCTACACTATTGGATGAACTGATTAATCAGGTGTGCCTGATCATTGTTGTGACTGCAGCACACCTGACATTAATCAGTTCATCCAATAGTGATGACAGGAAATAGACCAAATCACCGTGACGTCACCATGTAAACAAATTTACTTCCGGGTACCACTTGGGGAAGGCGGCAGGTTTAAATGTGCGTGTTGTCAAATAAATGCTGTCAAACCCTCTCGCTGTTTTCGGCCGACTACTTTCAATTTAAATGGTTAAACGGTTGGTAAACATGCTTGTCCGACGTATCTAGCCTTTCTTCTGTGTTTGTTTTATGTAGTGTTAGCTAGCTAATAACGTTTGTTTGTCTGTCAAACTCGCTGTTTTTTTGCAGACTCGTGAGAAGAGCCTGGTGACGCGAGGTTATTACAGACAGAGCTACTGACGCAAAGTTAATTTAATTTAGCTTCAAGTCTACTCTGGTCTGGTCCAACAGGTAAATTAGCTAGTCTGGTCTCCACTAACGTTAGTGAAAGTGTTGTTATGAATGATATTAAACAACAACACAACACGGACGAACCATTTTTGTCTTCTTTGTCTGTTTTTGTCTTCAACACGTCAGTTTGTGCCGTCCACCGCCATTATAATGTGTGGACCTCAGGGGTACCCGGAAGTAAATGTAAACATCCCGCTGATTTGGTCTATAAAGAAGCTGTACTAATTTCAGGAAGTAGTGGAGTAGTGCATGTAGCCCATTAAAGTAGTTTAGATTAGTAAAAACCTGCTTTTGTTGTCTGTATATATAGTACTCGATTATTACTTGGATTTTTTCCCGATTATTACTCGAAATCTCTCTCTCTTTCTCTTTCTATATATATATATATATATACACATATATATATATATATATACACACATGTAAAAATAATAAATATTATAAAAAATAATAATTAATATTAAATAGTTTACTATATATATATATATATATATATGGAAATATGGACATTTCTGTATTATATATATATATATATATATATATATATATATATATATATATATATATATATATATATATATATATATATATATAATACAGAAATGTCCATATTTCCATATATATACAAACTTTCCAGAGCTCATTGCCTATATCAAACAATACATTTCAACAACATATGAATAAACAACAACGTTGTTAAAACATACAACTAAACTTCAAGCTTTACAAGATATTCATATTTTTCTCTTTTTTCTGGTCATTATTACTAAAGTAATACTCAAGATTCAAGATTCAAGATTCAAGATTTTTATTGTCACTCCATGGTACAAGTATCACGTGTGAAATTCTTGTGCTGTGGACTCCGTTTACAACATAGTGCAAATAGTACAATTATAACAAATATAACAGGGCATATGGGTGCAAAAACAACAAGAGACACAACAAGCATAAGGCAGTATAGTGATAAGACAAGTCAGAGACAGTGGCATATTCACTGTACATAGGTGCACGTGTCGGGTGCATACTTTAGACGTGCTTAAACATTTTAAATTCTGCGTATTTGACATACAGGTGCAAATAACATATTCCTTATTAAACATACAATTAAACTCGGCATTTTAAATTCGGCGTATTTGACATACAGGTGCAAATAGCATATTCCTTATTAAACATACAATTAAACGTTAGACATAGGTAGTGGTAGCAGCTACAGTACGGTACAGTGCGGCTACTACACTATTTGTGTATGTTAAGGAGTCTCGTGGCCTGCGGGAAGAAACTGTTCCTCAAGCGATTTGTGCGTGCTTTCGGAACCCTGTATCTTCTCCCTGAGGGTAGCAGGGAGAACAGGCTGTTGTGGGGATGGTTTGTGTCTTTGATGATCTTCAGGGACCTCCTGAGGCACCGCTGTTTATACAGTTCATGCAGATCTGGCAACTCACATTCTGTTACGTGCTGTGCCGCGCGTCTCACTCTCCGTAGCGCCCTGCGGTCCATGGTGGTACAGTTCCCGTACCAGGTGGTGAAGCCGCCAGTCAGCAGGCTTTCAATGGTGCCTCTGTAGAAGTCCCTGAGGATTTCTTTCCTTAGCCCGAATTTCTTCAGGCGCTTGAGTCCGTGTATTCGCTGTTGGGCCTTTTTGACGACAGTGGCGGTGTGGCCGGCCCATGTCAGGTCCTGGTGGATATTGACTCCCAGGTACTTGAAGCTGTCCACCCTTTCCACCACTGTGCCGTTGATGGTGATTGGGGGGTGTGCGCCCCCCCCCCTCCTGTAGTCTACAATGATCTCCTTGGTCTTGGAGACGTTCAGAGAGAGGTGGTTGTCCTGGCACCATTGTTCCAGGGCCCCCACCTCCTCTCTGTAGGCCGTCTCGTCGCTCCCCGAGATCAGCCCCACGACTGCTGTGTCGTCTGCAAACTTCACGATGGTGTTAGAGGTTTGAGTCGCCACGCAGTCGTGGGTGTAGAGGTCATACCAGAAGGGGCTGGAGACGCACCCCTGGGGCGCTCCTATGCTGATGGTCAGTGGGGAGGAGGTGAGGTTGCCCACCCTCACCACCTGGCGGCGGTCTGTCAGGAAATCCAGGATCCAGTCGCACATTGCTGTGTTAAGTCCCAGGTCCTTACTCCACCCTGGCGGGGGTTTTTTTTATGGCCACGCCCATTTAGGAGACCGGAAGAGCACAATATCAGTGGGGCGTCTCGTCTGGGGGTGAATCTGGCCTTGCCTACATCGCACCAAAGCATACAATGTATTTTAATGTTATTTGACTTTCTGACCACCCGCCTCAGTGCTTATTATGAGACCAGAATAACAGATGCTGCCCTTGGCCACTGCTGCGTAGGCGGGCACAGGGCGTGGTTTTGGTGTAACCTATGTGGGATTCGAAAAAACGCCTCTATTACCTACTCTGGATAATGCCCTTCAGTCTTTGGCTCTAGCCTAGGCCAGTGGTTCTCAAACACATCAAGGACCCCTAAACTGACACAAATTAGACCCCCCCCACTTGATAAGATTTTGTCCCATGGTCTCCCATCTGATACGATTTGAGCTTTTGTGACAGCCCTCCCAGGCTCCCACTCTCCTGGCCCTGTCTTGCAGGAGCCTGTTGCGGTCGTTAAGCTGATTGGGTGCACCTGGGCCCGGTGCACTCATTGGGCGTTAAGAAGACTTTCAGACTATTCAGTCTCTCTCCCTCCTCACCGATGCACCTTTTGTTCTGTGTTTGTTTGTTTGTTTGTTTGTTTGTTTGTTTAATGTTGTTTGTGTTATCTAGTTATTTTCCCTTTTGTTTAATTAATAAATTATTGTGTTAACTTTTACTTTGGTGTATATCACTCATTTGTTAGCTACATATTAAAGCAGAATTATAACATGAGGGGAGTCTGCAAGATCAAAGTTCAAAACAACTCAAACTAAGGGAAAATAACTAGACAACACAAACTACATTAAACAAGGAGGAGGGAGAGACACAAAATGGTCTGAAGGTCTACTTCTCCCTGAGTGCACCGGGCCCATGGTGCACCTAATCAATTAAACTAGCGTGAGTTATGTTAAACAAACGTTAAAGGAACACTCCGCCCATTTTCAACCAGCTTTGTATCATTAGAACATCAGTAGTATATCAGAAAACTGTAAACGGTTTTGAAGTCTGTCATTTAATTTGACAGTTATTGAGTGTTAAAGTGTGGACCAGTGACATCACTGGTCCACACTAACTCAAATGAATAACTCATTCACTCAAATCAACTCTCAATAACTGTCAAACTAGATGAATGATGAATAGTTTGACAGTTGTTGAGAGTTGATTTGAGTTAATGAGTTATTAATTTGAGTTAGTGTGGACCAGTGATGTCACTGGTCCACACTTTAACACTCAATAACTGTCAAATTAAATGACAGACTTCAAAACCGTTTACAATTTTCTGATATACTACTGATGTTCTAATGATACAAAGCTGGTTGAAAATGGGCGGAGTGTTCCTTTAATATCTCAGAAAATATACACCACATCGCTTATAATTTGACATTCTGAGCGAGAGCAGGAACTAGGCTACCTCAAGAGTTTGATGTATAATATAGCTATGCATGTGGTGTTAAAGTTGTGTGAAATGTCGGAGTTTTTAAAATGTAAACAGGGTCAGCCGGCTAGAGTCAGACACTCAAGGCCCAAAGCTCAGGCTCCACAGGGTTCAGTTGCCGTTGCCACCCAGTAACGCGGTTTGTTTACCAACAGATATTTTGATGATGACCAAATAATATGCTCATATTGAATTGACAGGGTCTAAATTAATAGGAGCAAATAACAGAATTTACATTACAAATATACACATAATTGGATATACAATACATAGAAAAATAAATAGATCAACAATGCAAGACATTATGACAATCTTCTCCAGTCAGAAATAGCCTAAAGGCTGGCTCACACTACAGGATTTTCGGGCCGATTTATGCCCGATTCACCCCTCCCGAGAATCGGAGGAGAAATCTGGCCTGGCAGCTTGCCAAGCTTGGTCGGGCCCGACTTTCGGCACCGATTATCTTGTAGTGTGAGCTGTTTGCAGATCCAATCTTAACCCTCCCGATCTGCTCAAAGCCTCATCGGGGCCGTCCCGATCATATCAAACATGTTTGATATTTAGGACTGAAAATCTGCGCGAATACATCATTCTGCTGCTGCGGGAGACTCCCGTCATTATCGTTAACACGTTCAGTGCCAGCGACGCCATATGGCGTCATTAGAAATTTACCGTACAGTGCCAGCGACGCCAAATGGCGTCATAACTCCAAATTGTTTTTTTGACGGGGGGGGTGTCGATCTAAGCTTCTTACGTCGCCTCTAACAATATTGTAGCTATTGGAGGTCGATAACCTATTTTACAAACCCATTAGGTGGCGACAGCACTCTCCTGATCAGAGAAAAAGGAGCCAAACACACAGAAATAGTCACTGGGGAAAATGAGGAAATCGCATCGCATCCGTCCGTATGCATCGACGTGCCTCCATAAACGAGCACAACGCCAGCTGTGCCCCCAGCAGCAGCATCCGCTGTCACAACTGAGCACCTCCATGTACGCTGCAACAGCACATTCACATAATCAGCCTTATTATTCAGAACTGGAAGCATGCCAGCCCGTGACAAACACACGCGGAACCAAAAAGCTGAATGTCGCGCACCATTCACTGTGTGTGCGCAGCAAACTCAGCAGAGACTGAGAGCCACCAGACACATAAGACACACCCAGGAGGCGTGTGCAGTTGAGGGGGGGGGGGGGGAGCACGCAGAGCAGCAGAGCAGCATACACTTCACCCAGACAGACCCAGACATCAGAAAATTAGCTTCAGAGTCAGTGATGTGCTTGAAATGTTTAATTTCACAAAAGGCTCATTATCTCAGCTCGTAGAAAAAAAGGGATGTTTTTGCTTCAATCAAGCTATCTTCTCCGGCTCATAACTAAAGAACGGAAAATGGGATCAATAAACTTTTTTTTGCAGGTGATAGAAGAGAGTCTCATCGTTATTTGTGCGTGTTCAGTGTTTACATAGTAATTATTAAAAAAATTATATGACTGTTTTAAAATGCATTGCGGCCTATGTGGCACAGCAAGCAACCTTTTGCCCAAGGGCCGTGGCACTCAAAGTGTTAATTGACGCGGCTCTGATGCGCTGCACTGCAGGTATCAGATAGGCTACCAAATACCAACAGCACAGAACCATGAGTATTTGGGGGAAAATGTCACTAATTTATATCACAATGAATGACCAATGAATAAAAAGTTGTTATATCGTAGTTTTGAGCCCCTGCCAGTC
>NC_139629.1:3762763-3780263 GCF_964638095.1 Poromitra crassiceps | reverse complement strand
TGAGAGCAGAGAGGAACCTCCTCACCTCCTGCCCTGTCAGAAGATGAGAGCAGAGAGGAACCTCCTCACCTCCTGCCCTGTCAGAGGATGAGAGCAGATAGGAACCTCCTCACCTCCTGCCCTGTCAGAGGATGAGAGCAGAGAGGAACCTCCTCACCTCCTGCCCTGTCAGAGGATGAGAGCAGAGAGGAACCTCCTCACCTCCTGCCCTGTCAGAGGATGAGAGCAGAGAGGAACCTCCTCACCTCCTGCCCTGTCAGAAGATGAGAGCATAGAGGAACCTCCTCACCTCCTGCCCTGTCAGAGGATGAGAGCATAGAGGAACCTCCTCACCTCCTGCCCTGTCAGAGGATGAGAGCAGAGAGGAACCTCCTCACCTCCTGCCCTGTCAGAGGATGAGAGCAGAGAGGAACCTCCTCACCTCCTGCCCTGTCAGAGGATGAGAGCATAGAGGAACCTCCTCACCTCCTGCCCTGTCAGAGGATGAGAGCATAGAGGAACCTCCTCACCTCCTGCCCTGTCAGAAGATGAGAGCAGAGAGGAACCTCCTCACCTCCTGCCCTGTCAGAGGATGAGAGCAGAGAGGAACCTCCTCACCTCCTGCCCTGTCAGAAGATGAGAGCATAGAGGAACCTCCTCACCTCCTGCCCTGTCAGAGGATGAGAGCATAGAGGAACCTCCTCACCTCCTGCCCTGTCAGAAGATGAGAGCAGAGAGGAACCTCCTCACCTCCTGCCCTGTCAGAGGATGAGAGCAGAGAGGAACCTCCTCACCTCCTGCCCTGTCAGAGGATGAGAGCATAGAGGAACCTCCTCACCTCCTGCCCTGTCAGAGGATGAGAGCAGATAGGAACCTCCTCACCTCCTGCCCTGTCAGAGGATGAGAGCAGAGAGGAACCTCCTCACCTCCTGCCCTGTCAGAGGATGAGAGCATAGAGGAACCTCCTCACCTCCTGCCCTGTCAGAAGATGAGAGCAGAGAGGAACCTCCTCACCTCCTGCCCTGTCAGAGGATGAGAGCAGAGAGGAACCCCCTCACCTCCTGCCCTGTCAGAGGATGAGAGCAGAGAGGAACCTCCTCACCTCCTGCCCTGTCAGAGGATGAGAGCAGAGAGGAACCTCCTCACCTCCTGCCCTGTCAGAGGATGAGAGCAGAGAGGAACCTCCTCACCTCCTGCCCTGTCAGAGGATGAGAGCAGAGAGGAACCTCCTCACCTCCTGCCCTGTCAGAAGATGAGAGCAGAGAGGAACCTCCTCACCTCCTGCCCTGTCAGAAGATGAGAGCAGAGAGGAACCTCCTCACCTCCTGCCCTGTCAGAAGATGAGAGCAGAGAGGAACCTCCTCACCTCCTGCCCTGTCAGAGGATGAGAGCAGAGAGGAGCCTCCTCACCTCCTGCCCTGTCAGAGGATGAGAGCAGGGAGGAACCTCCTCACCTCGCGTGTGTGTGTGTCCGCGTGCGTGTGTGTGTGTGTGTGTGTGTGTGCGTGTGCGCGTGCATGTGTGTGTGTGCGCGTTAGGGCTGGGTCAGTTTGAAAATTTTAAAACCGGTTCGATATTGCCGTCTAAACCGGATCGAACCGGTATACCGATTTTTTTTGTAATTAATTATTATTATTATTATTATTATTATTATTATTATTATTATTATTATTATTTTTTAAGCAGGTCTCCCGAGTGTGGCCCATAACTGTCTGTAGTGCAACTTCAGTCCACCTGATAGCGATAATACACCTCTAAGCTGGTATTGTCAACCAGCAATGATACTGAATAAAAGAAGCAGGACACCTGTGTAACAAACACACCCTGTATTTATTTCTCATAACCATTCAGCTCAACTTTTCTTCAAACATCAACATAATAAACAAAATAAGACTTTTGCATACTAGTGCAACTTGAGAAGAGGCTAATACGAACAATAGTGCAATCAGAATGGACTGGCAATTTTTTTTTTTTTTTTTTTTTTTTTTTTTTAGGTTTTTTCGGTTCGCACGTGATCAAACCGGTTTGGGCTCGTACACCGAACCGAACCGGTAAAACCGGAAATCGACCCATGCCTAGTGCGCGTGCGTGTGTGTGTGCGCGTGTGTGTGTCCACGTGCGTGTGTGTGTCCGCGTGCGTGTGTGTGTGCGCACGCACACTGCTGAGACACTGGTAGGGTATGCGAGGGAACCAATCAGCTTACTTGATTTTATCAGGCGGTTACCAGCAGGAATTACTGCTATATAAAGAAGCAGCTTGAGCAAACAAGATAACATGAAGCATTTCATATTATTTGCAGTCTCTGTTGAGTCAGCTGTTGAATGCTTATTAGCAAGTAAAATGGCTGCTAAAAGTCTTTTGAGAAGAACCCAAACCAGCTCTCATTTGTAATCTGTGCACAGCCTTCTCCTTTCAATGTCATGGTGGTTAGGAGGACTCTGCCTGTTTGTCTGACCTTTCTGTCAAAAACGCTTTTCTCTGCTCGCCTGATAGAGCCAGCACAAACATCCTCGCTCCCACCTCTCGATGTACGACTTACAATCCTAAGTGTGGCACAGTGACATGACCCCCTCTTTCTGTCCTCCCCAGAAGTTCAGACGGAGAGTCCAGGAGTCGACCCAAGTCCTGAGAGAACTGGAGATCTCATTACGCACCAATCATATAGGGTGAGTCACTGTAGCGTTGTGTGGAGGCTGTGTTGAGAGCGTCCCAGGCCGGGAGGGGGGGAAGTCTGGCATTCCAGACACCGGGAGACGCAGTAACACTAACCACCACCAGGCCCCTTTCACCTCGGCGCGCTGGCCTAATATTACCCACAAAGCCACGTGCTCTCATGGGTAGAAATATAGAAAAAAGAAATGCCGTGTAACTGTTCTAAATAGTCGATGTTGTTTCAGTGTACGAGACTTAGAGATGTTACTAAAACAGCGTCATGATTTCCCATCAGATGACAGAACACTGGCCTATTCATCAGTAATTGTAGGTATTCCAGGATGGCGAGCTGCAGCCTGCTCCAGCTGATCTCCATTCAGTTTGTACAGTCAGTCACCCTCCAGCACAGATGATATCTCAGTGAGCGTGGAGCATCGTCTCATCCGTCTGTCCTGCTCCGCTGCATACTTTCTCTTTGCCTGATTAGGGCCCCAGATAGAGAGGGACAAGGCATCAGTAATGAGGCCAGCGGTGCATTCTGGGAGCTGTAGGCAGGATTTAGAGGGAGGAATAGAGTGCCTAACGGCCAAAAACACACAGGACGCGTGTGTTTGTGAAGACCCGCGGTGCGCACGCAGCCCGTTTTCATTTCGGCGCCCATGTTAACTGATCTGACCGTGCCCACAGCGCCCCGCTGCGCTTCTGTTCGGTGTCTGTTGTTCTATTTTTCCCGTGAGCCACGAGCGAATCTGTCAAGCTGAACAGAGCCCATCATACCCAGACAGGAAGTCAAGGCATAGAGAATCCGGGCAATTGTCAAATAAAACAAAACTCAAAATCTTCTTGGGTCTCATGCCAAACCCATAAGAGGGTGTGACTTTGGCATGGGTTTGAGCGGGTGGGAGGGATGGAGGTGGGCGGTGACAGGATATGATGTATGTAACCTATGTTGTGTGTAGTTAGATGTAGGATATGACAGGATATGATGTATGTAACCTATGTTGTGTGTAGTTAGATGTAGTATATGACCGTGACGATGCTATGTAAAGCTCTTTAAAACTGGTGTTACAACTTCCTGTTCAAAATGCAGGGATACTTTGTGTAACAGTCACAAGATCTCCAATACACACACAACTGTATCGACTCTCTCTCTCTCTCTCTCTCTCTCTCTCTCTCTCTCTCTCTCTCTCTCTCTCTCTCTCTCTCTCTCTCTCTCTCTCTCTCTCTCTTTTCTTCCTCCCTCACAGACACAAAATATACTCCCTTTCTCTCTGTTTTGCTCACTCACACAGAAATGCACAAAGTGTTCTGGTGTCGTCTCTCACACTCCTACACATCGTTCTACACACGTATCTGATTCTGCACTTCATCAAACCAAAACAAACCACAACGCACAACACAGCCGACGGCAGAGCAGTCCATGCATTGTTTACAAGGATGAACTTGTTTTAGCGACCTTATGTTGTTGTTAAACTAGATTCCATAAATAATCGACCTAATCTAGATTAGACAATGAAGCGTTATCATTGTGGAGGGGAGAGAGGGTGGCGGGGGAGAGATTGAAATAGGAAGGGAGAGATGGGTGGGGGCTGGGGGCCAAGATGTCAGCCGCTCAGACAGTGAATAATCACTGGTTCTTTTCAGATTGTCTCTTTGCTGGAGGTGCTGATTCAAACTCTCGCTCCCCGCCTGCTTGCTCCTCGCGTGCTACTGAGCCGACAACAACATGTGGTGAATGGGCAGATTGTTACAACAGTGTCCTGTGGTAATGGTTACCATGTGTCCCCGCTGGGTCACACCTCCAACCTCTTTAAACACCGCATGGCCCCACCAGGCACGGCTTTACTGGACGCTTCCATGCAGTCACACCACAGGGAGCTAATAAAGGAGCAGCTAGTGGGTTTTTAGTGGGAGTTTAGCCGACATCCTCGTTAGCCGTTTACAACGCAGGACCACTCAAGGACCACTGCCTGTGTGCCATCATGCCTGTGTGCCATTAGGCTTTATGCTTTGCAAATTTCTCTAATCACGGAGCAATCACGGCCCCTTCAAGGTAATTAAGGCTCCCGTAAATAAATAGACGCGACCCCGTCACCGATGCAATTAATTAAAGATGTTCTGTGAATTGGCCCCCGCGCTGCCTGCTCATAAATATTGAGAGTGGAGGGAGAGCGCTGCACGCTGAGGCTCATTGTAACGTTGCTGCACGCTGAGGCTCATTGTAACGTTGCTGCACGCTGAGGCTCATTGTAACGTTGCTGCATGCTGAGGCTCATTGTAACGTTGCTGCACGCTGAGGCTCATTGTAACGTTGCTGCACGCTGAGGCTCATTGTAACGTTGCTGCACACTGAGGCTCATTGTAACGTTGCTGCGCTCTGAGGCTCATTGTAACGTTGCTCTGAACAAAATGAAAAATGAAAGCGTGCTGAGCGCTGAATGGGTGGCCCAATTCACTGCCTGTAAGGAAGGTGAGAATGGCCGTTTGATCATCCTTACCCGAGCTAGAAAGTGTGTGTGTGTGTGTGTGTGAGTTGTAGAGAAAGGAGAGAGACTGAATAATGGTAATGAGCGTTTGCAAACCTGTGCATGTGTGTAACTGCATGTGTGTAACTGCATGTGTGTAACTGGCTGCTGTGAGCCGGGAAGCTTTGAAGGCCCTGGAACAGGTCATTACAATTCTTTTTGGCCAAAGGGGAGAAAATGGAAGGAGACCGGGTGAATAGTCTAAAAACATCAGTCTCAAGGTGCTCTTATACTCGAGCAAAGCTCCGTGGGGGTGGGGCCCCGCGAGTCTCCGTGAGTCACCGTGGAGACCTCGCGCTGGGGCTGATGCCATTATACTCAGAAAGTGATCAGCATGTATTGTACAATGGTGAGAACAGCCCGTGAAAAGTCGCAATGAAACGCTGTGCAGTACTGAGTGCGCTTTCACTCTCAAACGACCGCACATCAGCACATGAAGGACTCACCAAACTTGCTTTTACTGAAAGCCGTTTTTACTTCTCAGCCCTGATAGCCTACTACTCTGTGCTGCTTTTAATCTCTCTCAATAATGCTCAACACAACACATTTACTTGGTGAAATGACTAAAAACGAACAGTTGCAAATCTAAGTTTATAGCCTACCACATGGGTCAAGAAATGTGGCGAAAACACAGCTCAGTGTTCAGGGCTCAGTGGCTCGAAAGCGGACATGTTTGGAGAGAAGCCGTGCGCTGCTCGCGCTGTGAGGAAAAAAATGTCGCACCGCGCGAGTGCCCGACGGAGCTAGCGAATAACCACGCCCAACAAATTTACGTAATTTGACGCGCCCGCCCCTCGCTCCACCCACGCACCCTTCACGGCAGGGTGAGCATAATTCCCCCTTAAAGCAGGGGTGTCAGACTCATATTAGGTAGAGGGCCGGATTTGTTCAACTGAGACCTCATGGGGGCCGGATTTTTTTTTTTACTAAAATCAATTCGACTCATTTACCCATTTACTTCACAAAAGAAATACTGCTCTTTCCATTTCTCTTGAAACTGCCTGCATTCCGTGTCAACCTTTCTCTTTTTCGACAGCATCTTGTTGATTCCTTTGTTTTTTGGTAGGTTGCCGAATGCGCGATTCAATTCCAGCGTGGCATCATGGCCACGCTTTCTTTCACCTTAGAAATGTTGCCAAACTACGACCATTTCTACTAAAACAGGATGCTGAGAAACTAATTCATGCTTTTATTACTAGTAGGTTAGACTACTGTAATGCACTGTTTACTGGTCTACCAAAAAAGTCTATAAAGAAACTTGAACTCATACAGAACTCTGCTGCTAGACTTTTAACTAAGACCAAGAAGAGAGAGCACATCACTCCTGTTTTAGCAGAACTACACTGGCTCCCCGTTCCTTTCAGAATTGATTTTAAGGTCCTTTTAATTACTTATAAAGCACTTAATGGCACAGCACCTTCATACATTTTAGATTTCTTTACACCTTACCAACCGCAAAGAGCCCTTAGGTCCTCAAATTCCGGTCTTTTAGCTGTTCCAAAAGTACTGCACAAACATAGCGGGGAAACTGCTTTTATGCACTACGCACCAAAACTGTGGAACACCTTGCCTGACTACATTAAACAGGCAAGCTCCGTGAACATTTTTAAAAAGGAGCTAAAAACCTACCTTTATTTGAAGGCCTTTAACTAACCCGCTTATTTTATTTTATTTTTATTTAGTGTTTTATACCCATGCAAGTTCTTAGTTTCTTTTTGTTCTATTTTAGATTTTATTTTTATTTTTTATCCTTTTATTATTTTTACCTTATTATTATTATTTTTTTATTGTGTTAACTTATTTTCATGTCTATAAATTGTCTATTTTATTTTTATTCTTATTTTTATTTCTCTTATTTTTATTATCTTTTATTCCTTTTATTATCTTTTAATTATTATTTTTTATTTCTATTTTAATTATACTATCATTCTTATTGCGTTTACTTATTTCCATGTCTACAAATTTGTTTTAATGTATTCTCTTTTGCTATGGTCTGATTACTCCTGTTTTAAATTTTTTCTTGCATGTCCAGCACTTTGAGCTGCATTTCATGTATGAAAGGTGCTATACAAATAAAGCTTATTATTATTATTATTATTATGGCGGCTTTGTTTACACCTGATGACCTACTGACATACTTCCATGTAGTGCAGGTTAATTAACTTATGAATGAACTCTTAGCTTGCTTATTAGCCACACGTAGTTCATGATAATGGGGTGCGAATTTAATAATAATAATTATATATATATATATATATATTTTAATATTCCAAAACATCTCGCGGGCCGGATGAAACCTGCCCCAGGTTTCATGAGGTCAGGGGGGTCAGACTCAGATCATGGATAGTGTGCATTCAAAATAATTTGCCTAGCTGTTATGGCCCATTTGAGCACAGGAGTTGTAAGTTGACAAACTGCAGAGACTAGGGGTACCACGGTTCATAAAAGTCATGGTTTGGTTCAATGCGACACAGTGTAAAAAGTAGAAATTTCCTTGATTTAAAAAATGTATGAATGTATTTATTTTTTTTTAGTTTATTATGACATCCTTGTAGAAGACTTTCGGTACGTTTGCTTTGCAATGCGTATTGAACCTAAAGCCTTCGTCCCTACCGCTTCAATAGGAATATGCGTATTGTTACAGCGCTAGCTAGCGCGGACACACGTTGTTGTTGTTGAACTCAAACGCTTTTCCTTCTCTCCCCTCAGGTGGGTGAGGGAATTCTTAAATGAAGAAAACAAAGGCCTGGACGTGCTGGTGGAGTATCTTTCTTTTGCACAGTACGCCGTCACGTAAGTCTCCATACCACCACGGTGCCTATGCTGCCAGACAACACACACAATGCTGCTATTCTGCATCTCCAGCACACAGTACCACTGCCTGCCTGCCTGCCTGTCAGAAACACTGAGTCACCCTGCCTCATTCCTCACACATCCAACCAGGCGCTTCTATTCATAGATTGGTGCCATTATTACTCAGGCACAAGGTCCCTATTCAGGGCCAAAGAGACACACACTTAAAGGTTTAATTCACCCCCCCCCCCCCATGCACCATATGTTATTATGGTCTGTCCACATTTCTAATGGTTAGCTGTAAATAATGTTGACCCTCAGCAGCACTGCAGCAGCACTATGAGCTACTTGTTGTTTCTATTGGAATATGATCGGGGCGACATTTTGGGCTCGGGAGGTTTCAGCTCGTTTCAATCACATTTAAATAACATATAAAAGTCATGGAAATGACCAGTTTAAAAACCCAAACAAATCATAGCAGGTATAACTAGCTGCTGTTTCGTAGGCATCTGCCAGCTATAATATAACATGAGCCAAGTTCCTGCTTCTTTAGAATGTCTAGAAACCAACACTGAGATTCTGAAATTATACCATTACCAGTGGTGGGTAGAGTAAACAAAAACGGTACTCACGTAAAAGTAGTTACTTTCAGAATAATGTTCACTCAAATAGAAGTAAAAGTACTCTGGTTAGGGTTAGGGTTAGGCTAACACTAACCCTAAAAAATAACTACTTGAGTAAGAATAAAAAAGTATCTCGTAAACAAACTACTGAAGTACTGAGCAAATTCACGAGTAACTAGATGCAGTTTATGACATCAGTATACAAAGAAAGTGCAACACCGTTCATATGCATTACAGTGTGTCCACAGTGAGTGCACTTCCTATATATTGTTGTTTAAGAGGGTCAGGGTCAGACAGTGCAGTGATTTGATACTGATTAGATTCTCTCCATGGTGCCACAGGTTCGATGGGGACTGTTTGGAGAACAACCCTGAGATGCCAGTGGACAAGTCCAAGCCTTGGAACCGCTCGATAGAAGACCTGCATCGAGGAGGCACCCTGCCTTCTCCCATCACCGGGAACGGCATCACCCGCGCAGGAAGACACTCCACGTTACGGTACACCACGCGCATGCACACACGCACACACGCACGCACGCACACACACGCACGCACGCACACACACACACACACACACACACACACACACACACACACACACACACGCGCACGCACGCACGCACGCGCACGCACGCACGCACGCGCACGCACGCACGCACACACACACACACACACACACACACACACACAGGTAAAGTATAATTCATTCATTCATTCATTCATTCATTCATTCATTGTTTGTAAAAAAAAATCAAATTTAATACTTTCACCATTCACCATCTATGCTTAACGTGATTTGTGTCTTTTTCAAACTAACTTTGTCTTTCATGCTTCTGCACTTTTTGGATTGTCCCTGTTAGGGCTGGGAGATATGGCCCTAAAATAAAATCACGATATTTCAGGGTATTTCTGCGATAACGATATTCTGACCGATGTGACAAACTACTGAAAAATATTTTCTTATTAATTTCAAGAACATACAATTGCAACAAAATAAGTGTTATTGTTTCATATGTCAGCATCAACGTAACGGTTTGCCTTCAAATATTCAAATATGCCTTCAAATATTACCCTTGTTTGTTGTACATGCTCTTTTGTAACCAAACCACTGCCACACTGAAGCCACTCCCCTTTTTGGAGTTAACTCCTCCACTGTGGAGCTGCTTTACAGCCATGCTTGTTGTCGCTGTGCGAACGTTACACCATCACGCAGCAGCGTAACGCTGTGACATCATACCATCACGCAGCAGCGTAACGCTGTGACATCATACATCACACAGCAGCGTAACGCTGTGACATCATACCATCACGCAGCAGCGTAACGCTGTGACATCATACCATCACGCAGCAGCGTAACGCTGTGACATCATACCATCACGCAGCAGCGTACCGCTGTGACATCATACCATCACGCAGCAGCGTAACGCTGTGACATCATACATCACGCAGCAGCGTAACGCTGTGACATCATACCATCACGCAGCAGCGTACCGCTGTGACATCATACCATCACGCAGCAGCGTAACGCTGTGACATCATACCATCACGCAGCAGCGTAACGCTGTGACATCATACCATCACGCAGCAGCGTAACGCTGTGACATCATACCATCACGCAGCAGCGTAACGCTGTGACATCATTACATCAACAAGTTTAAATATTGCCATTATCACGATATCACAAATATGATGTTTTTTAATGATATGAATATGAATTGTAACAATATATCGATAATGATACGGTATGGCACACCCATAGCCCCTGTATTGTGTTTGCTAGCAGGATTGTGATTGTAATGCGATTGTTTTGAGAGGTCACACGTTTCATGTGATGTCTGAATAGCCCCTTCGTGTAGTCATGAGACGCTAAGTCTTTAAATGGCTTAAGACACATTTCTGGGGCAGGAAATCTGCTTTTCCTTGGATTGTTGTGGCTCTTGCCGATAAGACGTTTCTATGACACACAGAGGTTTTTCCTTGAGACAGATGATTCAGAAGAAGATACGATTATGGAATACATCTTTTTTTAAACACCAAACTGACTATTTTAACTCCAAACTCAGTGCAGAGAGGATTAAATGGCATTTACTTCATAAGCCCATGTTAAGATACACTCTGAAACACAAATCCCACCCAATTAAGCGTTATTTCTAACTGCTCATTCTAATCCTCCTCCTGGTTCCACTGATGTTTCAGTGCCGTGTTCACTCCGACATCTCTAAGCTTTAATCCTTTAGTCTGAACTCAAATCAGTGACAGCATGTAGCACCTCATCTGAGATCCTTGTATCATGATGGATTAAGTCACATTCATTCATTCCTTGACTTGTAAGTGGACCAGTATATTGGCTCTACCACTGCTGCTGTGAAGAGCTTTCTCCTATCCCTCCTATCTCAAATCGATTGTTTATTTGATCTATGTAGCAGCAGTATTATTTACTGAAGATATAATAAAACACACAAGGTTGAAGGTTGTATAACTGTATAGTTGATAGGAACGTGTACATTAGACAGACTTAGACCGTCAATACCAATACACTGATTACCCCCCCAAAATTAGGAACACCTGCTCTTACCATGAAATAAACTGACCAGGTGAAGCAGGTGAAAGCTCAACGTTAACTCTAATAAAAAGATACAGAGGCCATATATCGAGGCAATAGAGACAGACATTTCTTCCAAAAATTAGAACAAATAGTTTCTATTCTACCTGGATTTTGTCACGGTTGTCAATCTCCCTCTCTCATTTGAAAGCAATGTTACCCATCTGTTGCATCACAGTTCTCCCTAGCAACCAGGTCTGGTGCCATTACGGAGGTCCAGTGGTTGTGCACACATAATGGCTAGGTGTGTAAGAACCGGGCTTGAAACAGACAGATACGTCAAACTGAACAGTCTGATGATGATGTCCGTTTGTTTGCACATTTAGGTTAGTCGGGTTTCCATCCACCTGTTTTGATGAGAAATTTCAATTTGCGCATAAAAAAACGGAGTGGAAACGCTGCCTAATTCACAAAAACCTGCAAATATCGCAAACAAGTTTTCACGCTTGAGGGAGGCGGAAAAGTCGGGTGTATCGATAAAAGGAAAATGCAAAACGTGCGGTGGAAACAGTTTAAGCGATATTCCGTTGTCTCTCCATTCAAAAACAACACAGTTTGCCTTGATCACTGCAAAACATGACATGCCGTGTGAAGCCTACACATACTAGGGCTACACACGGTAAATCATGGTACGCCCAGCACAATACCCGCCGTGGTAAACAGAAGAAGACTGGGATATTAACTTTAAGGCGACTCACTTCTAGACTTGAATGAAATTGTATTCACTTACTATCTGCTCCGTGGATTACCATTTTACAATTTCGGAGCCGAAATTGTAACATAGCAACGTTGGTCCACAAACGTTGCTATTTTACAATTCTTTTGGAGATCGGGTTGGGATTATAACGTTAGTTTGCCGAGTCGCACCTGGTAATCCAGAAATGGCGTTATGGTACCTTTGTCTACTTGTAGATCATCAAGAAACTTTAAATGAATAACGTTAGATGTGTTTAACAGAGCTGTATATCGGGTCTAGTAGCTGATCAGCAGCTCAGACAGCCTCAAACACCAGGTGATTGACAGCTCTATAATTCGCAAAATAGCAGTGGATGGAAACGCGCATTATTTCGCATTTTATTTTGCCGACTTTCTGAAAATTTGATTACAAGTTGCGATACATTTGGATGGAAACCCAGCTTATGACTCAGGAGGACACCGTCTTCTTGTCTTTAGCTGCTGCTTCAAAACACCAACTGTTGAATGTAGCATAGCAACCAGTCCAGTGTCAATATTAACTTGGGACTATTAGCTAGCTAGCTGTTAACGCCAGCCTCTACCTGATACTGGCCCTCTACTGGCTGTGGGATGTGTACTGATGGGTGAGTCTGACTGTCTTCTGTCCTCGTGTTCCTCCAGCCAGCTGCTTCCAGGCTTCAGCAGCAGGCAGGTCCCAGCTCACAATGAGCTTTCTGCAGTGCTGCTATAACCCTGCTGCTAACCTGCATCCCTGCTGCCTCCCTGCTCACATAGACTTTAACACACACACACACACACACGCACACACACACACACACACACACACACACACACACACACACACACACACACACACACACACACACACACACACACACACACACACACACACACTCCTTGCCTGGCTGTGCTGTCTGCCTCCCTGCTAGCACTGGCCGGTGTATTTGTGCTGCTGTTTAGTGTTGGGGATGTGAATGATTGGTCCTGCCAGCCTCCCCTCCTCCCCCTTCCCCCCCTCCTCCCCTCTCCTCCCCCCTCCTCCCTTCCTCCCCCCTCCTCCTCCCCCCTCCTCCCCTCTCCTCCCCTCCTCCTCTCCCCTCCTCCCCTCTCCTCCCCTCCTCCCCTCTCCTCCCCTCTGCCCCCTCCTCCCCTCTCCTCCCCCCTCCTCCCTTCCTCCCCCCTCCTCCTCCCCCCTCCTCCCCTCCTCCTCTCCCCTCATCCCCTCTCCTCCCCTCCTCCCCTCATCCCCTCTCCTCCCCTCCTCCCCCCTCCTCCCCTCCTCCTCCCCTCTCCTCCCCTCCCCTCTCCTCCCCTTCTCCCCTCATCCCCTCTCCTCCCCTCCTCCCCTCTCTTACCCTCCTCCCCTCCCCCCCTCCTCCCCCCTCCTCCCCTCCCCTCCCCTCCTCCCCTCCTCCCCCCTCCTCCTCTCCTCCCCCCTCCTCCCCCCTCCTCCCCTCCTCCCCTCATTCTAATTGACAAACATTGGCTCCAACCTATTACCACTGGTTTCGTAATCCTTCGATGTTCATTTGTCCGTCATGCAGAATCTCTGGCCCTTATTGTGTGTGTGTGTATCATCACCCTTACATTTAGAATCATGTCAATTCAATGACGAATGTAAAGATTAAGACTTGTATGTGTCTTTTTGAAACGGCCATCTTGAAGGACGCCAAGCGCACTGGACTGTCCAAAATGTTCTCAGAAACGACGGTATGTCGTAAGAGCTACTGAAGTAGAAATCTGTAGCTGTGTTTAGCCCTCCCTCATAGTCTGTAGTTAGTCTTTGATGTGTGCTATTAGTTTTTGTCCCTGTGAAGCAGTGTTCCCATTCTGTCAGCAGGTGTCTCACCACATGACTGCATGTATGTTAAATAGAACATGTATGTTAGAGAAGTTGTTTTGCGGCAGGTAGGCGCCACGTCCTGCTAAATAGAACATGGAGAATACTCATAAATACAAAGGCATGTACACACACATAGTGAGTGTGACGTCAGTTAAAAGAGACATAGTGAGTGTGACGTCAGTTAAAAGAGACATAGTGAGTGTGACGTCAGTTAAAAGAGACATAGTGAGTGTGACGTCAGTTAAAAGAGACATAGTGAGTGTGATGTCAGTTAAAAGAGACATAGTGAGTGTGACGTCAGTTAAAGGAGACATAGTGAGTGTGACGTCAGTTAAAGGAGACATAGTGAGTGTGACGTCAGTTAAAGGAGACATAGTGAGTGTGACGTCAGTTAAATGAGACATAGTGAGTGTGATGTCAGTTAAAAGAGACATAGTGAGTGTGACATCAGTTAAAAGAGACATAGTGAGTGTGACGTCAGTTAAAAGAGACATAGTGAGTGTGACGTCAGTTAAAAGAGACATAGTGAGTGTGACGTCAGTTAAAAGAGACATAGTGAGTGTGATGTCAGTTAAAAGAGACATAGTGAGTGTGACGTCAGTTAAAGGAGACATAGTGAGTGTGACGTCAGTTAAAGGAGACATAGTGAGTGTGACGTCAGTTAAAGGAGACATAGTGAGTGTGACGTCAGTTAAATGAGACATAGTGAGTGTGATGTCAGTTAAAAGAGACATAGTGAGTGTGACGTCAGTTAAAAGAGACATAGTGAGTGTGATGTCAGTTAAAGGAGACATAGTGAGTGTGACGTCAGTTAAAGGAGACATAGTGAGTGTGACGTCAGTTAAATGAGACATAGTGAGTGTGACGTCAGTTAAAAGAGACATAGTGAGTGTGACGTCAGTTAAATGAGACATAGTGAGTGTGATGTCAGTTAAAAGAGACATAGTGAGTGTGATGTCAGTTAAAAGAGACATAGTGAGTGTGATGTCAGTTAAAAGAGACATAGTGAGTGTGACGTCAGTTAAAAGAGACATAGTGAGTGTGACGTCAGTTAAAAGAGACATAGTGAGTGTGACGTGACGTCAGTTAGTTTGTGGACTCACGTTTTGAAGCCTCCAGTTTGGCACTTTGGCTGCTGCCATCTTGGTTCTCGTGCAAAGAGTCCGTGGCCCCGTTCCAATACCCATACTTCCATACTATTTAGTAGGCAAAAAAAGATTTAGTATGTCCCAATACATAGTATGTCAGATGCAGTATGCCAAGAGTACCAGGATGTTGTACTACATCAGCTCCTATTTCAGAGTATGCATCGATGCATGCTGCTTCAGCCAAACTTCCCCACAATCCTTTGCGCAGCAGGAAGTTATGTCTTCTTCTTCTTCTAATGTTTTATGGCGGTTGGCAAACAACTTTTTGTGCATTACCGCCACCTACTGGAGTTACGTCGCACTGACTGAGCTGTGTGTTCATGAATGAGATAATTAACTTTAAGAAAGCCTTGAAATATGTTAAAACCAAACAAGCATGGTGTGTACCAAAACATGCATATCTTGATTCCTGTTTAGATCTCTGACTTAATGTTTTTGCTTTATTTATTTTATTTTGTTTATTTGATTGTCTGTTCCAATTTTGTAAATGTTTAGTCTGAATTTTTTGTATAATGTACTGTTTGTTACTGCCAGACTTTGTTTATTGAATTAAAAAAAAACAAAAAAAAAAAAAAACTCAAATGTGGCGCTGCGGACGTCGGCGGAAGTGAGCAAGAGGTCGGAGTTCAGGAAGCTCACGTGACGACAGATGTAGTGTGTCCCAATAGTATGCATTTTGCATGCATGCTGCACACTACAATCCATACTTTGTGAGGGCAGCGGCAGTACATACTACAAGAAAGAAGTACAAGTATGGGTATTGGAACGGGGCCCAGGACTTTCCCACAGAGCAGCAGCGCCGCCTGCTATTGGTCCATGATCTGTGAGCTGCACGATCACTGGACAGGAGACCTGTCAATCACGCCCAAAACATAGTCTTTTTACGGGTGAGTTCAGTTATATAAAGATTCACTTCCTGTACAGTTGTCATGAAAGGTGAAATTAGCTATAAAGACCAAATACAGTTTTTTGAACCAGGCTGTAAACATGTTTATTTCTGCTGTAAAGTCGGGCATTTTAACATGGAGGTGAATGGGGAATGACTCCCTTTTGCAGCCAGCCTCAAGTGGCCATTCGAGGAACTGCAGTTTTTGGCACTTCTGTATTGGCCTCATTTTTAACAACCGAAACTCTCCCGTCGCTCCTCATTCAAAGCTATAGCGCTATTCAGGAGTGTGTCTCTCTCACGTGCACACACACACACACACACACACACACACACGCGCACCACGCTGTGTCTCAAGTCCTAGTCACGGCCTGAGGCGTGTGACATCAGTGAATCAGTGTGTATCTGTTGCCTGAAGACACGCTTTTATTTCCCAGAACTCTTGGCTAGTAAGAAAGAGCACCTCGTGACAAGGCTCTGAAAATAAACCCTGGCTCTGCACATTATTAGCGTTGCCGCTACTCCAATGCTACACGTTTTATTGTGACAGCGGCACCAGGAGAACGGGTCCGGTCTCCAGGAGAACGGGTCTGTTCTCCTGGAGACCGGGCCCGGTCTCCAGGAGAACGGGTCCGGTCTCTGCCCTGCATGCAGATGACCTGCAGGCCTGTTGTCCTTCTTTGTGTATCAGGTAGTTAAATGAAAATGAGTGGAAGGAGCAGCCCTGTGGCCTCTGTTGAGGCTGTAGATTACTACGGCTCTTTGTGTGTGTTAATGTAAGTGTGTTAATGTAACACACACACACACGTGTGTGTGTGTGTGTGTGTGTGTGTGTGTGTGTGTGTGTCTGGGCTCATTCACGGCTGGCATCAGTTTGTCTTGTTTAGCCGAGCCATGTGCTCTGTGTGTTTGTTTGCATTCAGATGCACTCAGGCTGAACACTGCTCAGGCCCACTGCTCGTTCCATTTCTCCACTTCCTGTTCACCTTATGTAGCCACGCCCATTTGACCCGGTTGTGTGGTCGTGTGACGACTTCCGGCTAAAAAAAGAAGAAAAAGAAAATGGCTGGCTGCTCCAATATCATCTAACTGAATGAACTAATAATTTAGCCAATTGTATGTAACATACCAAATAAAAGCAAACGGCAATGTCTAAGAATGCAACGCCATGTAACTGGCTCGTTAAGTCTCGCATTCCAGGGAATTACGTTAACGTCTGCGGGTCTTATAGTCGTAAGTGGCTCGAGCTGCGCTCGGAGGAGAGAAAACCATCTGAAGCTTTCTTTGTTGGAGTCCAGGTATGTTTTACAAGAAAGTGCTCGTCATTGTGGACGATAACGTTATCTGACCTGGCTAACAGTGGATACTCGCTTGCTTGCTGTGTACCAAGCTCAAAGTAGTAGGCTACGTTCTTTGTTTTACCCCCTGCACTGTCCGCTACAAAAACAACTCTCTTCTTCATGACGTTCTTTCATATTTCGCGCCGTGACCGCCGGAAGTGTTAACACAACCTGCCAAATTCACAAAAGTGAATTTGGCCCACCCCTGCGTCTGAACATAAGGTGAATAGGCTTCAAATAGTTTTCTCCACTTCCTATAGGCTTCAAATAAATTTTGTCTGTTTCATGCCGTTTCCCAGCTGTAACACGCTGCCCAGTCGGAGGACGCTGAAGAACTCCAGACTGGTGTGTAAGAAAGATGACGTCCATGTCTGCATCATGTGCCTACGCGCCATCATGAACTACCAGGTGAG
>NC_139629.1:3755263-3757763 GCF_964638095.1 Poromitra crassiceps | reverse complement strand
ATCTAATAATGCCAGCAGTGTCTGTGTGTCTGTGTGTCAGGATGTCTGTGTCACAGTCTTTCTATGTATGTCTGTGCACAGTGGCACAACTTTGCATCACTGATGACATCACTCACTGATGACATCACAATGATCATTTTGACATCATTGTGATATCATCAGTGGGACAAAAACAATGTACCCATGCGGGGCGTAAATGGGGAGACTGTACTTGCATGTCACCAATGCCATCACTCATGACATCATCATTGAGTGCTTTAGGGCAGAGGTTCTCAAATGTTTTTCAGGCCAAGGACCCCCTTTCAAGAGGGGACCCCCTCATTCTGATTTGTGATTTTGGGCTGATCTTAATTGTTTCCACGGTAACGTGCTAGACTTTTAAATTCATAGGTTTGTTAGATTAGAATGTAATTTTGCAAAATGAAACAGTTTTTATTTTTATTTTCCTGAAAACTTTTCGCGGACCCCCTGGCAAATTACCACCGCCCCCTGAGGGTCCCCGGACCCCCATTTGAGAACCACTGCTTTAGGGGAATGGGGAGAAAGGGAGGGAGGGTATTATTGCACTAGTTGTAATAAATGCTGTAATTGCCATGTTGTCCCGTTGTACAAAGAACCTTCAGTGGCGACGAGCCTCTAAATGAGACTCTTTTGGACTTTGTTTGTGCCGTGTGTGTAAACAGAGGTTTGTTGTGGTGCTGGTGCTTCTCATTGACTTACCAGGCCTTTCTCTATGTTCTCCCTGTTTCACAGAACTAAAGCTCTCGTCCTGGAGCTGCTGGCGGCCGTTTGTCTCGTCAGAGGAGGCCACGAAATTATTCTGTCTGCGTTCGACAACTTTACGGAGGTAGGTGCTGCTCTGAGGAGAGGCTGTGTCATAACTTTAAGGAGGTAGGAGCTGTTCTGAGGAGAGGCTGTGTCATAACTTTAAGGAGGTAGGAGGAGCTCTGAGGAGAGGCTGTGTCATAACTTTAAGGAGGTAGGAGCTGCTCTGAGGAGAGGCTGTGTCATAACTTTAAGGAGGTAGGAGCTGCTCTGAAGAGAGGCTGTGTCATAACTTTAAGGAGGTAGGAGCTGCTCTGAGGAGAGGCTGTGTCATAACTTTAAGGAGGTAGGAGCTGCTCTGAGGAGAGGCTGTGTCATAACTTTAAGGAGGTAGGAGCTGCTCTGAGGAGAGGCTGTGTCATAACTTTAAGGAGGTAGGAGCAGCTCTGAGGAGAGGCTGTGTCATAACTTTAAGGAGGTAGGAGCTGCTCTGAGGAGAGGCTGTGTCATAACTTTAAGGAGGTAGGAGCTGCTCTGAGGAGAGGCTGTGTCATAACTTTAAGGAGGTAGGAGCAGCTCTGAGGAGAGGCTGTGTCATAACTTTAAGGAGGTAGGAGCAGCTCTGAGGAGAGGCTGTGTCATAACTTTAAGGAGGTAGGAGCTGCTCTGAGGAAAGGGTGTGTCATAACTTTAAGGAGGTAGGAGCTGCTCTGAGGAGAGGCTGTGTCATAACTTTAAGGAGGTAGGAGCTGCTCTGAGGAGAGGCTGTGTCATAACTTTAAGGAGGTAGGAGCTGCTCTGAGGAGAGGCTGTGTCATAACTTTAAGGAGGTAGGAGCTGCTCTGAGGAGAGGCTGTGTCATAACTTTAAGGAGGTAGGAGCAGCTCTGAGGAGAGGCTGTGTCATAACTTTAAGGAGGTAGGAGCTGCTCTGAGGAGAGGCTGTGTCATAACTTTAAGGAGGTAGGAGCTGCTCTGAGGAGAGGCTGTGTCATAACTTTAAGGAGGTAGGAGCTGCTCTGAGGAGAGGCTGTGTCATAACTTTAAGGAGGTAGGAGCAGCTCTGAGGAGAGGCTGTGTCATAACTTTAAGGAGGTAGGAGCAGCTCTGAGGAGAGGCTGTGTCATAACTTTAAGGAGGTAGGAGCTGTTCTGAGGAGAGGCTGTGTCATAACTTTAAGGAGGTAGGAGCAGCTCTGAGGAGAGGCTGTGTCATAACTTTAAGGAGGTAGGAGGAGCTCTGAGGAGAGGCTGTGTCATAACTTTAAGGAGGTAGGAGCAGCTCTGAGGAGAGGCTGTGTCATAACTTTAAGGAGGTAGGAGCAGCTCTGAGGAGAGGCTGTGTCATAACTTTAAGGAGGTAGGAGCAGCTCTGAGGAGAGGCTGTGTCATAACTTTAAGGAGGTAGGAGCTGCTCTGAGGAGAGGCTGTGTCATAACTTTAAGGAGGTAGGAGCTGCTCTGAGGAGAGGCTGTGTCATAACTTTAAGGAGGTAGGAGGAGCTGCTCTGAGGAGAGGCTGTGTCATAACTTTAAGGAGGTAGGAGGAGCTGCTCTGAGGAGAGGCTGTGTCATAACTTTAAGGAGGTAGGAGGAGCTGCTCTGAGGAGAGGCTGTGTCATAACTTTAAGGAGGTAGGAGCAGCTCTGAGGAGAGGCTGTGTCATAACTTTAAGGAGGTAGGAGCTGCTCTGAGGAAAGGCTGTGTCATAACTTTAAGGAGGTAGGAGCAGCTCTGA
>NC_139629.1:3742763-3750263 GCF_964638095.1 Poromitra crassiceps | reverse complement strand
AGCAGCCCTCTAAAAGCCCTTCATCACAGCACAAGCTGCAGACGCCTGGTGGAGCAGATTGAGCTGCATCGGCCCTGAGCGAGGAGGAACCTGTGCCAAGTCTGTCATCTCCACACTGATTACTGCTAATTAGTCTGGCAGAGACCAATGAAAGATGCTGTGTGAAGAGAGCGCCAGTTAGACATGATTTCCCCCAATATGCCTCTCCATCTAGAGTCTAGTGATGTGGGGCGTGTGCGCGCGCGTGTGAGAGAGAGAGACACAGAGAGAGTTAGCATTAGCGAGTGAGGGCCAACAGTTGCTCTGTTTGAATAGGCCTTGTGTGCCAGAAGTCACAAGTCAGCTGCGAGTCCCTTAGTAGGCTGTCATTTGACAACAGCACCAAAGCAAACAGATTTAGTGGGCGCTCTGGCATCTCGCACCAAGACGACCCTGAGCTTCTTACATGAAGTTCATTAAGCCGGTGTCAGGCTGAGGAGAATGCATGATGGTGTTGGAGTGTGTACATTAGACACAGTGAGGAGATCCCCTCCATCTGTTTATACTGACTCCTACAAAGCAGCCAGTGGCTTTGAATTGGAGGATTTGTTTCTGCAGATCCCTTTAAGCTGTGTGTGTAAAAGCTACTCTGCCAGCCGCATTTCAGAAGAAGCAATATTCAATTCAATAATACTTGCAGAGCGATTCATAAATACATAAACCTGTTATGCTGCGTTACAAAAACTTGAATGTGTCCATTGGGGTTTTACATTATAAATATAATTAATTTAATAATATCAACAGCTTGAGTCTATCTGAGGGTCATATCATATTTAGAAGTTAGTTTTCAATTACTGTTAGTCATAATTCAGTGTTCTGTTTCCAGCTGTATACCTCCTGCCTAATCTGCCTATCAGTACATTAATATATACAGTGATTTTTAAAACATTTAGAAAGCCTGTATGTATGCTGTGTTCAGATCCTCCTCTAACCGTATTTCCCTGGTATATCCCCTAGGTGGCGTGTATGCAGTTCATCAACATTGTGGTGCACTCAGTAGAGGACATGAACTTCAGGGTTCATCTACAGTACGACTTCACCAAGCTGGGCCTGGACGAGTATTTGGATGTGAGTTGGAAGCACGAAAATGCCCCCGGAACACTCCACCTTTTAAAATGCCCCCGGAACGCTCCACCTTTTAAAATGCCCCTGGAACACTCCACCTTTTAAAATGCCCCCGGAACGCTCCACCTTCTAACATGCCCCCGGAACGCTCCACCTTTTAAAATGCCCCCGGAACGCTCCACCTTTTAAAATGCCCCCGGAACGCTCCACCTTTTAAAATGCCCCCGGAACGCTCCACCTTTTAAAATGCCCCCGGAACGCTCCACCTTTTAAAATGCCCCCGGAACGCTCCACCTTCTAACATGCCCCCGGAACGCTCCACCTTCTAACATGCCCCCGGAACGCTCCACCTTCTAACATGCCCCCGGAACGCTCCACCTTCTAACATGCCCCCGGAACGCTCCACCTTCTAACATGCCCCCGGAACGCTCCACCTTCTAACATGCCCCCGGAACGCTCCACCTTTTAAAATGCCCCTGGAACACTCCACCTTTTAAAATGCCCCCGGAACACTCCACCTTTTAAAATGCCCCCGGAACACCACCTTTTAAAATGCCCCCGAAACGCTCCACCTTTTAATATTCAGCTCAGCACCACAACAGATTGTCATTACGCTAGCCAGCCACACAGTCAATACTGACTTTTCCATGAATTTAGAAAACCGGTCAATTGTGTAAACCCGTTATCTGCTGCTCCACTGCAGAGGACAGATCGATGCTCGCCTCTGAGGTTTTGGCCTTCTGCAGTGAACTGAATAAGTCAATGTAATTATCAGGGTTCCTACGCAGGTCTGGAAAGCCTTGAAAAGTATTAAAAATTAATTTGATCATTTCCAGGTCTTGGAATAGTTTGGGAATCTGAGAAAATGCATGGAAAAGTATGGAAAATGTTGTGGAAGTATGGAAAATGTTCAAATATACACATAAGTCTATCTTTGATGTTGTTGTAGAGCCACTTTGAGTCCACAGTTTTTGTTGATGATCAGAATAATGTTCAGATAGAGGGATGCTCTTATTACCCAGCCGCTTTCAGCATGCATTATATCAAAGACCCTGCACCAAAATCACATCCAGTCAGAACATATGGAAAAATATCATATTTATCATATAATATGGAACCCTGCCAATCATCTCTCACATTCTGATGGCGGCTGTGAAGAACAGTCTTCAGCTATACGGTGATATGACCTCGTTAACGGGCAAGATATCTATCTGCGTAAATCATATTGAACACCAGACAAAAACTTCAAAACAAATCCAAGTCTGGAAAATGTATGAAATTCTTTTGATTGAAAAAGTGTTGGAACCCTGAATTCTCTCTCTCTCTCTCTCTCTCTCTCTCTCACTCACTCACTCACTCACTCACTCACTCACTCACACACACACACACACACACACACACACACACACACACACTCTGACTTCTTTTTGCATGTGTGCATGTGTGTTCCAGAAATTAAAGCATACGGAGAGCGATAAGCTCCAGGTTCAGATCCAGGCCTACCTGGACAATGTGTTTGACGTGGGAGCCCTGCTGGAGGACGCAGAGACCAAAAACGCTGCCCTGGAGCGGGTAGAGGAGCTCGAGGAGAACATGTCACATGTGAGAGACCTCAACTGTTCCTTCTGCTCTTCCAACTCTGACTCTGACTCTTCAGTCCCACGTCTCCTCTCAGGCTCACCTGCTACGTACCACTGTCCAGCATGTCAGGCCACTTTGACGGAGAGTGTGTGTGTGTGTGTGTGACAGCATACATTACACACAGCAGCATCAACACCAGCCATGTGACAGGGTGCATGGCACTCTGTTGAAGCTCGCTGTCACACTCGCTTGCTATCGCATGGGTCCCTCTCAGTCTAAGCTTCAGGTTTTGCTCTGGTCTCATGCTTGTCAGCCACCAGGCGAGACTGTGAGGACATAATATTATACGCAAACACACACACACACAATTTTTATAATGTTTATTGACTCAGTTAATGTCTCTTTCAGCACGTTCACACAGGTGCACACATTCACACCTGGGCTCTTCTCAGTTTGACCACAGTGCTCTAGAGCTGAGCCACTGAGCAGCTCTACTAGAGCAGCCAGGCCTTCCGTTTCTCTCTCAAGGGGATTCTTGAGCGAGGGGGGAAAAAAGCATTTCTTAATTCACTTTCCCTTCCTAGATTTTCCCAGATGATCTGGAGATTTAAAACGGTGAATTCCCAGTACTGCTTCTGTAACTTTTAGGCCATGGCGTGCAGTATATTTCTTTTAGCCCATTGATACCTGATGCAGCATTTGCGTGTATAACCCTCATTTGTGTGTGTATCCCTTTAAGACCGCGAACCGCTTAAAGGGATACACACACAAATGCGGTATATACACGCAAATGCTGCATCAGGTATCAATGGGTTAATACACAAAAATGTGTATTAAATGGTCCTGTGTTGTATCTGTTTTTAGCTGAGCAGTTTGCAGAGTTGACAGAGGTGTCTGTTGTCATCACCTATGAGTCCATATCACCGCGTGACCTTTTCCTCCTGCCATTGTTTTCCTAGATGACAGAGAAGCTGCAGGACACGGAGAACGAGGCCATGTTCAAGATCGTGGAGCTGGAGAAGCAGCTGATGCAAAGGAACAAGGACCTAGAATCCATCAGGGTCAGACTCATTTCATTCATTCATTCATTCATTCATTCATCAACTTGTCATTTCACAAAGGACAAACTCATGAGACACTCGCAAATAACAAGTTGGAAACGTTTCCTTACTGTGACAGCAGTCATTGGCCTTTGTTATAGTAGCTTTATAGGAGAAGTATAACGTGCACCATCATAGACACTTTCCCCACACATTCACGTTGTTACACATTCCATATCCCAACATTATTGTCCGTGGGCCAAAGCCCAAAAGTTCACTTATTCTGGTGATTGAGGGGTGATTTTGGCTCTTAAGTAGAAGAATGACTTCAGGGAAATCTCTCACATTATGTTCTTGATTGTGAGCAATATGGTGAGTTGTCATTGTATTGTGAACTGGCCATAGCACATCAGCCTTCTACTTAATGACACTACTCTTCCGACAATTCAATCATTTACTACCATTTCAAACAGAAGTTGTTCGGAATTTGTCTTAATGTGCTCTGGACGAGTGATTCTCAACCTTTTTTTAATATCAAGGATGCCTGATTTAGTCCACATTAGAGCCACAAACCACCATTTGATGAAATTTTGTCTTGGACGCAAAACTGAGAATATTTTAATTCGTGTTTTTAGTCATTTTTTATTATTATTATATTTAATTTATTTGTTTGTTTATTTTTTGGATCCAGACTATGACGTGACACTCTGTATTGCTGGTAGAGAGATAACAGTGAAACTATGATCAAAACAGTCATTCTTCTACATTCTCTTATTGTGTTAACTTCTTGTAAATTGAATAATGGTGAAGTTGAATTCACAATTGGACAAGACATGATGCACTAAACCACCGTACTGGGATGTATATATGTAATGTATTTTCTACACTTCTAACTTCCTGCTTGTGCCGCTTCCAAACAGGAAGTATACAAGGACGCCAGCTCGCAGGTGCACTCGCTGCGGCAGATGGTGAAGGAGAAAGACGAGGCCATCCGGCGGCAGGGTAACCTGGAGAAGAAGATCCACGAGCTGGAGAAGCAGGGCACCATCAAGATCCACAAGAAGGGAGACGGAGACATCTCCATCCTGCCCTCGGCCCCCTGCGGTGGGACGGGCGTACCGGGCTCCTCGCCCGGGGGGAACTACGTAGCTGTCAGTCCAAACCATGCGGGAGGCGTGCCGGGCATGCCCGCTCCTCCACCTCCACCCCCACCACCGCCAGTCAATGGCATTGGTAGGTTTTAATTTGAACAATTCATCCAAATGTTATCGAAATTGCAATATAGCATGTTGCAATTTTCAAATTGCAGGAGGCGCTATATTTGTTAAAGGTGAAATGTGAAATAGCATTTTAAATTAAATATAGTCGTGCTGCAGAGATGTTCTCGCCATATTGCACAGACTAAAGAAAACATCTTTGCTTGGTACGGATCCCTGCAAAAATCCCACCATAATCATTTTTATGGTTTACATTTTTAATATGTTTATTAATGAATATGAGAATAATGATGTCAAAATGATCTTTCCCTCTGATATTGCTAGTCGTATGGCATTTGCAATATCAGTGAAAATAATCGCAATTAGATTTATTTTTTCAAAAGCGGTCAGCCCAGTGCATCCATGAAATGCAGAAAGAAGAGACAGGAAAAAAAACACATTGTGCAGATCCCAGGAGTTTCTAAAAACAATCAACAATACTGATCAAGATGAGAAGAGACTCGACTGAACTGGATAACTCAAATCAGAGCCCCAGATCTATGGCTGGTTCATGTTTAGACATGTATGTCACTGGAATTTGACAATCTGGTGTAACAGCTATAGGAACCTGGTGTAACAGCTATAGGAACCTGGTATAACGGCTATAGGAACCTGGTGTAACAGCTATAGGAACCTGGTGTAACAGCTATAGGAACCTGGTCTAACGGCTATAGGAACCTGGTCTAACAGCTATAGGAACCTGGTCTAACGGCTATAGGAACCTGGTGTAACAGCTATAGGAACCTGGTCTAACGGCTATAGGAACCTGGTCTAACAGCTATAGGAACCTGGTGTAACAGCTATAGGAACCTGGTCTAACAGCTATAGGAACCTGGTGTAACAGCTATAGGAACCTGGTCTAACGGCTATAGGAACCTGGTCTAACAGCTATAGGAACCTGGTGTAACAGCTATAGGAACCTGGTCTAACGGCTATAGGAACCTGGTCTAACAGCTATAGGAACCTCAACCCAGACAACAAACCTGCACACAATCCTTTGGCATTAGAGGTGTTGCAAACAGGAAGCAGTCTTCGTGGGAGAAACTTGCTTTCTCATTTCCACGCGCGTGATTTGCCGTTGCCTTTCTGCCTGATTAATTACCTCGTCTACTTTAAAGTGGAACTGAACCTGTTCGTCACGTGCATAAAGAGTCCGTTTCAGACTGAAAACATAGTTTGTCTAAGATGACAGGTTGAGAGGCGGGTCATAGTATCATGTCGATGATTTTATTTGACAATTCTGGGGACTGGATTGGGCTTTGGCCAATCCTGGCGTGTTCTGCCTCCAAATCGAGTGGGATTCAGTGTGTTGCGGCGCTCCCCTCGGGAAGAGCCTTTTGACGGGAGGAGTGGAGCTCAGCGACCCGCAGGCAGCCAGCTGCCTTCGTGTTGCCGAGCGGAGAGTGCAGCACGTCGGCCTGGAATCTCCGAAGTGCGACCCCTGACAACCAAGCTCTCGGATGCGCGAGCCATTATCGCTGCTGTAACAATACGATATCCCTGGAATGCGCGTTTTAACGAGCCAGTTACATTTCTTTGCATTCTTAGAGATTATAGTTTTTGTTTTTTGTTCATGTTTCTAACAATTGGCCAAGTTAGTAGTTAGTTTATGGGATAGGAATTCTGCCAGATGACAGGCACTAGGAGCCATTTTCGACTTCATTTGGAAGAGAAAATTATCCTGAAGATTTGATTGACAGCTGCCATGTCGTGATATGATTGGTTGAAATGGGGTAGAAATTTGATAGTACTGGGTGACGTCAGCAAACTGTACATTACTGTTATCAATGAAATCTTGAAAAATTAACTTTTGATGTGAAAAAGTGTGAAAAACTAAAGAAATTAGATTATTGTGATTTTGTTTGCATACATTATTAAATAGGTGCACTGCATACCCAGGTATTCGAACTAAAAGAAAAGAAAAGAAAAGTCATTTTTGGGTTCAGCTCAACTTTAAGGATACCCCTCTGCCCTCTCCTCTCATTGGCTTATCATCCTCTCCTCTCCTCTGCCCTCCCCTCTCATTGGCTTATCATCCTCTTCTCTCATTGGCTTATCATCCTCTCCTCTCTCCTCCAGTGCCAAACGGACCGTTGACGGCCGCGCCTGCGGTGGCTCCCCCGCCTCCTCCTCCTCCGCCACCCCCTCCACCTCCACCTCCGCCTCCGCTTCCGGGAGCCCTTTCAGCGATGTCGGCCCATCTGCCTCCTCTAGCGCCCCCGCTGCCCGGCTGTGGAACCCCCACTGTCATCATGAACTCTGGGTTAGCAGGTAAGGTCACCCATGACCAAAATACCCACATGGTGTGTGCCATGTAGTGAAAGAAGATCTCATGATGGACACAAGAGTTTCTTTTGAAGTAAAATGCGCGTTTTGGTTGCCACCAGAAAACAGAGTGTCAGACGTCTCTCAGTGGGCTCATGACCTGAAACTCAATGCTAATGTTGACATATGGCTGTGGCAGACTAGACTATCAGGTGTAATGAACCAAGTCGTCCCCCAGAGTTGAGGCGACAGCC
>NC_139629.1:3735263-3740263 GCF_964638095.1 Poromitra crassiceps | reverse complement strand
TATATATATATACGTATATATATACGTATATATATATATATAGGGTGCAGCTGTGGCTCAGGAAGTAGAGCGGGTTATCCCTTTGGATAAAAGAGGTCGGTGGTTCGATCCCCGCCACCCCCAGTCCGCCTGTCTGTCGAAGTGTCCTTGGGCGAGACACTGAACGCCAAATTGCCCCCGTTGGCAGTGCCCACACTCTGTGCACTGCAGTAGCTTCCTGTCATCGCTGTGTGAATGTGTGTGTGAATGGGTGAATGTAGGCGTATTGTAAAGCGCTTTGGATAATAGCTATACAAACACAGTCTATTTAAAACCAGCTAAGAAACAGCAAAAAGATGCTGAGTGGCATGTTTGAACAGATCAGACAGACATGGGGTCTAGCCACAGGAGGGAGTCATGTCCATGTGTGTCATCAGTCATAGATACCCATCTACCCTTCCACCAATCCAACCTGTGTGTGTGTGTGTGTGTGTGTGTGTGTGTGTGTGTGTGTGTGTGTGTGTGTGTGTGTGTGTGTGTGTGTGTGAGCGAGCTGCGCTCCCAACAGTAGATAGGAGTCACTAACTCATTTGTATCCTATCCAGCCGTCAAGATTAAGAAACCCATCAAGACAAAGTTCCGTATGCCCGTCTTCAACTGGGTCGCTCTGAAACCCAACCAGATCAACGGGACCGTCTTCAACGAGATCGATGATGAGAGGATACTTGAGGTAAGATAAATACCAGTACCAGTGATTGATTCCTATTGTATTCTTCATTCATATTCTGTCCATTCTCATTCGCTGTCATCTTCCAGGACCTGAATGTAGACGAGTTTGAGGAGATGTTCAAGACGAAGGCCCAGGGCCCAGCCATCGATGTGACCATGAGCAAGCAGAAGGTCATCCAGAAGGGGCCTAGCAAGGTGACTCTGCTGGACTCCAACAGGGCCAAGAACATGGCCATCACACTGAGGAAAGTGGGCAAGACGCCCGAGGAGATCTCCAAGGCCATTCAATTGTAAGACCTTTCAAAATAAAAGCCCAGTCCTTCTAGTCACGTGTTTGCTTAACAAGTAGTGTGCTGAATTTTTGTTTGTGTGTACATGTTCATGTGGCTATAGTACATAATAATACAGATACAATTGAGATAAATGCGACCTGAAATTGATGTCAATATTTTAAAATATATTATTTTATACAGAACAAATTTTTAGGTCTCAAGATGATTGATAACTTTTCTAGTAACTCAAACTCATAATGCCCTCTCCTTTTTTTGTCATCATTCATTTTGTAAGATGAGGAGTACATTTGATCAAACAGTGCTTTAGGGTGAAAGTATTGATATGCTTGTATGTGGCTGTTTCCTCCCTGTGCTCAGGTTTGACCTGCGCACTCTGCCCGTGGACTTTGTGGAGTGTCTGATGCGCTTCCAGCCCACAGAGCACGAGGTGAAAGTCATGCGTCAGTATGAGAAGGAGCGCAAGCCGCTGGAGAGCCTGACGGACGAGGACCGCTTCATGATGCAGTTCAGTAAGATCGAGCGGCTCATGCAGAAGATGACCATCATGGCCTTCATCGGCAACTTCTCTGAGAGCGTGCAGATGCTCACGCCGGTGAGAGCCAGGATCCTTCTCTTGTTGTTGCTTCAAACAGACAAGTTGAAGGGCACTTGGAGAGCTCAGACCTCCTCCAAGGCCAATAGTCCACTATGCCAGTGGTCCCCAACCACCGGGCCGCGGACCGGTACCGGGCCGCGAGCCTGGTCCATTTTATTTTTATTTTTATTTATTTTTTATAAATAAACATAGGTTATAATATTATAGGCTGTGTGTGGTAGTTGAAACATAGTTTCAAGTTGACGTTTATTTATGTTTGTAGTTGAAACAAAAACATAAATACTGTAGGCTACATACAGTACAACACAAACGGCTGTTATTTACCCTTTGTCGCCACCTGGTGAGTAAATATATATGTAACTAAAACCATTAAAATTGACAACCGGTCCGCAACTTTTTTTCCCATGTATCTACCGGTCCTTGGCACAAGAAAGGTTGGGAACCCCTGCACTATGCTATATGCTAATGCTATATGCAACATGCTATATGCTCATGTTTTTATATGCTATATGTTTTTAGTCAGATTTGATCCACTCCAAAATGTAATGGGTTCTTCCTTGGCCCATGCTTCCATGAAGTTTCATGAAAATGGGAGGAGTAGCTTCTCTGTAATCCTGCTAACAGACAGACAGACAGACAGACAGACAGACAGACGAAAACATGACCACTTTGGCAGAAGTAATTAGGGAATGGATTCGAGGCTTTATGCGTTTCAAAGGGTTGAGACCCCAAGTGGGCGGGGCTGGATCCAAGTATCTCTCCACTGCATTCCAGGCTGAAGATCATTAGAGGAAGTCTTGCAATCCTAGATGCTGCTCTCATGTGACTCCTCCTGGTTTGTGGGTTTGATGATAGAAAGTGAAGATGCTTAGATGCTGCTCTCATGTGATTCCTCCTGGTTTGTGGGTTTGATGATAGAAAGTGAAGATGCTTAGATGCTGCTCTCATGTGATTCCTCCTGGTTTGTGGGTTTGATGATAGAAAGTGAAGATGCTTAGATGCTGCTCTCATGTGACTCCTCCTGGTTTGTGGGTTTGATGATAGAAAGTGAAGATGCTTAGATGCTGCTCTCATGTGATTCCTCCTGGTTTGTGGGTTTGATGATAGAAAGTGAAGATGCTTAGATGCTGCTCTCATGTGACTCCTCCTGGTTTGTGGGTTTGATGATAGAAAGTGAAGATGCTTAGATGCTGCTCTCATGTGATTCCTCCTGGTTTGTGGGTTTGATGATAGAAAGTGAAGATGCTTAGATGCTGCTCTCATGTGACTCCTCCTGGTTTGTGGGTTTGATGATAGAAAGTGAAGATGCTTAGATGCTGCTCTCATGTGAGTCCTCCTGGTTTGTGGGTTTGATGATAGAACGTGAAGATGCTTAGATGCTGCTCTCATGTGACTCCTGGTTTGTGGGTTTGATGATAGAAAGTGAAGATGCTTAGATGCTGCTCTCATGTGACTCCTGGTTTGTGGTACTTTGATGATAGAAAGTGAAGATGCTTAGATGCTGCTCTCATGTGACTCCTCCTGGTTTGTGGGTTTGATGATAGAAAGAGAAGATGCTTAGATGCTGCTCTCATGTGACTCCTCCTGGTTTGTGGGTTTGATGATAGAAAGAGACGATGCTTGACTGGATCTGACATTTCCTCTCTCTTCTCTTTTATTTCCCCACAGCAACTTCATGCCGTCATCGCAGCCTCTGTGTCCATCAAGTCATCACAGAAGCTAAAGAAAATCCTAGAGGTGCGCGTACCACTCTTTATGGATTACATGTCATGTGGAGTGAATGATCTTTATGGATTACATGTCATGTGGAGTGAATGCGTGAGCTCCATTTTGAGTCCGATGATGTTTTTTAATCTACAGATTATCTTGGCACTTGGAAATTACATGAACAGTAGCAAAAGAGGAGCGGTGTACGGTTTCAAGCTCCAAAGTTTAGACTTGGTAAGTTCCTGACTTTCAGCTCATTGCATTTTCTTCACCGAATTCTGCATCTCTTATCTGATCTTCTATCTTAAATTCCTCACAGCTGCTCGACACCAAGTCGACAGATCGTAAGTTGACGTTGCTACACTACATCGCCAACGTGGTGAAGGAGAAATACCAACAGGTTTCTCTCTTCTACAACGAGCTGCATTATGTGGAGAAAGCTGCAGCAGGTGAGTTTCTCCACTGTATTTCTTATAAGTACTATGTGTCAGTACAACTCAGAACTTTTCCATCTGTCTCAATTGCAACAGAAAGATTCTTGTATATTTATTTGATTGTACTTAGAGAGGGTGTTTCCCGGTGTCAGGGTAGTGCAGCAGTGGTAGATTCCCTGCCTACCAACATGAGCGTCCCCGTGTTACCTCCGGCTTGGTCGGGCGTCCATACAGGCACAATTGGCTGTGTGGGAAGCTGGATTAAAGGGTATTTGTAGCTGCACTAGCGCCTCCTCTGGTCGGGCAGGGTGCATGTTCTGGGGGGAGGGGAACTGGGGGGAATAGCGTGATCCTCCACGCGCTACGTCCTGCCGGTGAAAGTTCTCGGTGTCAAAAGAAGAAGGTGAAAATAAGCTTCTCATGTACACATGCATCGGAGGAAGCATGTGCTAGTCTACAACTCTCCCCAGATCGGCAGAGGGTTGATCATCGACCCGGACAGCAGGGGGAGCACCAGTACAATTGGGGAGAAAGGGTGGGGAAATCTGAAAAAAGAAGAAGAGAGAGATTCAGTTGTTTCTGATTCTATTCATTTTCCTTTGAAATGACTCCCCCGGCCGGCACGCCCTCTTGCTCTGTTCAAGCTTGTGCGTGTAGCTGTGTGTGTGTATCCGTACGTCTCATGGTGCACGTGTTTGTTGACAAGTGTCCCTGGAGAACGTGCTCCTGGACGTGAGGGAGCTGCAGCGAGGCATGGAGCTGACCAAGAGAGAGTACAGCATGCACGGCCACAACACCATGCTCAAAGACTTCATCACACACAACGAGGCCAAGCTGAAGAAGCTGCAGGACGACGCCAAGATCGCACAGGTGACCTCAGCACACGCAGCATTGTACTATTCTACTAAGGCGTCATCCTCGTCCTTAGGTCTGTGTTTATGCTAACAGTTAGCATTTGAATGTATTTGTTTGAATGTAACCCAAGGAAATACGCCGATTAATCTGATGAGATACAGTATCTTTATATGGAGTTGAAGATATCTTTGAATAACGCTACAGGATAATAAGGGGTTTGACTAGGGTGATGATACGGTGTGAAAATGATGCGTTTGTGTTTGAAAGGACGCCTTTGACGAGGCGGTGAAGTTCTTCGGGGAGAATTCCAAAACCACGCCGCCTTCCGTCTTCTTCCCCGTGTTTGTGCGATTCGTCAAGGCTTACAGGGTGAGCTGGATAATCATCACACACACTCTCTCTCTCTCT
>NC_139629.1:3662763-3730263 GCF_964638095.1 Poromitra crassiceps | reverse complement strand
AGCAGTGCTAAACCCTGTAGCAGTGCTAAACCCTGTAGCAGTGCTAAACCCTGTACCAGTGCTAAACCCTGTAGCAGTGCTAAACCCTGTAGCAGTGCTAAACCCTGTAGCAGTGCTAAACCCTGTACCAGTGCTAAACCCTGTAGCAGTGCTAAACCCTGTACCAGTGCTAAACCCTGTAGCCAGTGCTAAACCCTGTAGCCAGTGCTAAACCCTGTAGCAGTGCTAAACCCTGTAGCAGTGCTAAACCCTGTAGCCAGTGCTAAACCCTGTAGCAGTGCTAAACCCTGTAGCAGTGCTAAACCCTGTAGCAGTGCTAAACCCTGTAGCAGTGCTAAACCCTGTACCAGTGCTAAACCCTGTAGCAGTCTTGCTTTCTTATACTGTGTTTGTCTTGTGTTTGTCCTGGCTGTTGTCCCTGTTCTTCTCAATGCAGTGCTGAAGACAGTGCCCTTTACCGCCCGCAACGCCAAGCGCGGCTCTCGCTTCTTCTGCGAGCCCGCCCTCAATGAGGAGTACCATTACTAAAGCTTCTAGAACCCTCTCCTCTCTCTTCTGAAAGGTTGCTGGAACAAAACCCTTCTTCTCCTCCTCCTCCTCCTCCTCCTACCTGGCGTGTTCCCCTCACACGCTCTTAACCGTCTCTCACCCTCACACTTGAGACCTCCTACGCATGTTTCTGCCCCATTCAGCCCCGTCACACTGAGGTGTGTGTGTGTGTGTGTGTGTGTGTGTGTGTGTGTGTGTGTGTGTGTTTCGATGCGAGTGTGTGCATGCAGTTGGTGTGTTTTCCTCCCTCCTAAGCATGACGAGGTGGAGGGGTAACATTTTTCACTGCACCTGCATGAACTGTGACACACACCCTCTCCTTCATCAACAACATTGTGTGTTATTATGAACCACAGCAAAGCATCATGTCTCCAAGCTCGCTCTTATCTGGACCCACAGCAGATGATTAAGATCTGCTGAAGAATGTAGTTACCTTCTCATTCTGTTGTGTAGTACATGCATGCAAGTGTGGCAGCTGCCATCTAGTGGCCAAGTTGTGCATGGACGGCTGCACAGCTTTCTCCTTGAGATCAAATGAGACGGAAATTAAATGATGGTTGAAAGGAAATTGAGTGGGTTCCACTAAACACATTGAGTGGGTTCCACTAAACACATTGAGTGGGGTTTGAGTGGGTACCACTAAACACATTGAGTGGGTTCCACTAAACACATTGCAGTCCCATGTTGCAATATGTAGTAATTACATTACTAAGTAAGTACCATGGAACATCATGTCTACACAATAGATCCCTGTAGCACCCAATCATTTAATCATGTCCTGAAAATGTAATAAACATGAATAATGTAATATCTTGGCCAATAATCTAATAGAATGTTCTGACTGATGTAATAACATTTTTACAGATAATGTAATACTTTTCAGGTGGGTTATTTTTGTTATTTATTTTATTTTATTTTATTTTTATTTTATTGTATTTCATTAAATTTTATTTATTTTCCTTCCAAACTTATTATTATGTAATAATTTTAACTGATAATGTAAAAAATTATGCTTTTGTTCTTGGAAATGTAAAGTGTGCAAGTATGCACATTTCATAATAGTGTTAGTGTCATGTTAGCCTACTGACATTTGACACTGATTTCATGTTTAGAAATGTAAATGTGTAGAATTTGAAATCATTACTACAGATGGTAAGTTGTTCTCAGGCAAAGATGCATTCAACTAAAATCCCTATCAAAACAACAAACAAATCTGCCCATAGCTGTTGATTGGTCATTATCTGTCAAAATGATTACATTATTACATTATTATTACAGTTTTGAAAGTAGAAAAAAGGCCCATCTGAAAGGTATTACATGTACATGATCAGTAAACGTGTTATTACAATATCAGTCAGGACATTTTATTACATTATTGGTCAAGTTAGTGCATTATTGGGTTTTATTACATTTTCAATCAAGTTAAATGCACATTTGATCATATTTGCAGGTGTTATCTCTTCAGGAAATGATTACATTATTTGGTGCTACAACCCCAGCTGTCTACTTGACTAGTGTGCCTCCTTGCTGTGGCATTATACCTTGCTCTCCTGTTAATCAACGTTTCCATGGAAACTGAATGTTTGTGTTCATTATCACGTATTCTGATGGCTGTTGTTCTGGCCTCTTGCATGCCAATAGCTTTTCCCTGCTCCCTACCCATAATGCATCCCTGCTGCCCCGCCCTTACGTTGTGCCTGGTTCTGCCACCTGCTGATAAGTCGCCTTCCTGTCAAATGAGTTTGTGTGGGCTGGCATGCTGCATGATGTGTGCATTATCTTTGTTTTGCAGTCAAACACTCTTTACAGTGACATTGTTTTCTGATGTGTGCTACTAACATGCAACCAGGTGGATTCAGTCTATTTACACCTATTTAGCAGTCATTCATTAAGAAAAAATTGTTTCATTGGCAATCAATGTTTACCTGGCTGCATGCACGCTTTGGTTGGTTTCCTGGTCAAGGTGCTGTTGAACATTAACAAACCTGTTGTCTTTTGGAACCTTGTTTGTTTGTTTGAGTCAATACTTCCTCTTTCATTTTGAAGCGGGCTCTTCCTCTGTCTGTCCTGCTGGCAGCCATCAGCAAAGCAGTCTGGGTTTAGAAACACAGAAAAAAGAAAAGCAATAAAGATGCTTTGATCCTCCACTCAGCGGTGCCACTTAACAGCCGCCTGCAGCTCTGTCGCCCCCTCTGGCCACGCCCGCCTCTCGTTCCCCTGCTTTGCTCGCACAACATGCTCTCTCTCTCTCTCTCTCTCTCTCTCTCTCTCTCTCTCTCTCTCTCTCTCTCTCTCTCTCTCTCTCTCTCTCTCGCTGCAAGGCCATTGTGAAATATTGGGATGACAAGCTCTGGTCATCCTCCCCATCCATCTTTAACTTTCATTTTGTCTTCTCTTCATCATTCTTTCAGCCCTAAAGAAGAATAATATTACTAAATTTCCCAATGTCTACTCGAGGGTAAGGAACTCCTCCAATAGCACTCCTGTAGTGGTGGATGTGTCCCAAACCTGGCAAGCATCTCTTTATTACCTCCCTCCCTGTTTTTACCTCTCTTCCAACTATAATGTCAACTTCATCTCCCTCTCCCTCTCTTTTCTCTTCCTTCATTATCCCCTTCATCTCCCTCTTTCCTCTTCCTTCATTATCCCCTTCATCTCCCTCCCTCTTTTCTCTTCCTTCATTATCCCCTTCATCTCCCTCTCCCTCTTTCTTCATTATCCCCTTCACCTCCCTCTTTCCTCTTCCTTCATTATCCCCTTCATCTCCCTCCCTCTCTTTTCTCTTCCTTCATTATCCCCTTCATCTCCCTCTCCCTCTTTCCTCTTCCTTCATTATCCCCTTAATCTCCCTCTTTCCTCTTTTTTCATTATCCCCTTCATCTCCCTCTTTCCTCTTCCTTCATTATCCCCTTCATCTCCCTCCCTCTCTTTTCTCTTCCTTCATTATCCCCTTCATCTCCCTCTCCCTCTTTCCTCTTCCTTCATTATCCCCTTCATCTCCCTCTTTCCTCTTCCTTCATTATCCCCTTCATCTCCCTCCCTCTCTTTCCTCTTCCTTCATTATCCCCTTCATCTCCCTCTCTTTTCTCTTCCTTCATTATCCCCTTCATAATCAAAAGTATTGCATGTCTGATGATACAAATAGTGTATAAATATAAACCATCTCTTTCCATATTTTTTCTCCTTTTGGAACTAAAGCATATGTTTTACAACATTGTAAAACAATGTTTCTCTGGGGAAGATGCCTCTCGGGTTTACCTGAGGCATCTAATATTGACAGAGGCTTGCCATTTGAAACCCTTTCAGGACTTTTCCTATGGCCTGTCTGGGTCCTGCCACCCAGACAGAGCTGTTCTGGAGGTTGTTTTTCTGTGTAGAACTCAAGCTGCTTTGGGTGAGAGGCTGCCAGCGCTCATCAGACAGACCTGATAAGTTGACTGACAGCTCTTTTCTGCCCGCCTCCCCTCTCAGATCTGAGGAATCAGCCTTACAGGCGAGCGGACGCGGTGCGGAGGAGTGTCAGGAGACGCTTCGATGACCAGAACCTGCGGCCGGTGAACAACGGCGAAGTGGTCATGTGATGAGGGAACAGTGCACATGTGCTGGGGGGGGGGGAGGCAGGTGGGAGGCAGGATGGGTAATGACAGGGGAGAGAGAGGGTGAAGATGGATGTGAAGTGAAGGATGACAAGTGAAAGATTTGTGGTAGCAACCATAGAGATGGTTGTGTGTGTGTGTATGTGTATATATATATATATATATATCTATATATATATATATATATATATATATATTACGTAAGAATACACAATGTGATGTCATTCCATATCTGTGGTGTAGTAGCAGCTTCTCACTATGAAGGACTGGAGATGGTGTGAACTGACAAAGAAAGAAAAATGTCTGCGAGGTCGACTGTAAGAAACCTTAAGACAAGCCAAGTGCCTGAACTTATTTTTGTGTGATCCGATGTCATGTTGTCTTGTTTGTCCGATGACTGTTTTTTTTGTATTACTCTCACTTCAAGCAATACAACTGGACCAGGCTTTAAGTGTAAGATTCCTGTGGTGTAAAACTGGACACAAGGGTCCGTAGCAAAGAGCCACATGAAGAGATGCTTCCTGGGAAACATGTAGAATGTATTGCGACGCACTCCCTTAGCTGTTGCAAAATAGCCCACCTGTGGTGAGGACTATGAAGCACTATATTAGTAGTATCTCTCCATTCCTCTCACAATAAAACCATGTGCTCAACCAGCACTTTCTAAAATCTCATGAGCTTTTCAACGTCTAATAAAAGGGCTGATGAACAGATGTGTGCTAGTTTTCTCGACTAAAGCAGCGGTCCAAAACTAATGAATACTCTATGGAAGGGCTTAGGCAAGTATGAGGTACACATGTGTGTCAAGAAATCAAAAAGAAGAAACTTTAAAAAACGAGACCAGGCTAATGTGAATTGTATATACTGTAGCACGGCCTCGCCATACTGGTGCATTATTAATTATTAATCAGTGTTACTGGACCAAGCGTGAATCTGTAGCTCTCAATCTATAGAACTATAGGCTGTCTGCTTAGGTAGAATCTATAGAACTATAGGCTGTCTGCTTAGGTAGAATCTATAGAACTATAGGCTGTCTGCTTAGGTAGAGCGTCCATCCATTTCAAATGCTGCTTTGCTGCAGTCTGCAGCAAGTTGCTGGTTTCTGGGAACCATTTAAACCTATGTGACACTAGAAGAGCTTCTAAAGGACTCAAAGTAACCAGATACACTATGTGACACTAGAAGAGCTTCTAAAGGACTCAAAGTAACCAGATACACTCTCAGCCAAGTCTACAGACTGCAAGGAAGATACCGAGGCCTAGTGGATGAACTCATTGTCAAAACTGGATCTAAGTTTTCATTGTATCTCTGAAAACGTTTAAAATCATAATCTAGGCTACTGTGTCTACTCACTTTTTGTAATTTTAATGTATAGTATTTAACCACTGAAATGTTTCCTTTTAGCTTTGGCTCATGTTTTCCTTTTGATGTGTGTCCGTTGTTTTGGCAGCACCTAGTCATTAAAGGCATGGCAAAACAAAGTACACAACGTCAAAGTTTTCTAAATGTACAGATATTTTGCTACAAAACCATGTTTTTTTTTTGTTTTTTTTACTCCACTACATTACCAGGTTAATATTGTACATATTGTTTAAACAAAGTTTTCAACGCCCTGTGCTATACACTTTGAATGTTTTTAACTTATAGTTTTTGTTTCTGTTTTGTATATTTAATTAAGCCAAAAACAATGGCTTAAACCATTAATTAACAGAAAGATGCTAGCCTGTTAAATCCGAACGCCCCACTGTCCTGCAGGAGGCACTGGATCACTGAATTTGCTCGAGGGTGTGTCTGCAATATCAAAGCCAGCTACTATACAACATATTCTGATTCGCAATTAAGCACATATTTCCATTTTAACTTGATGAACATGAGATTTAGCCTTGTATACTTGATGAACATGTAACAGTTTTAATAGCTGGCTTATGTATCTTACGGCTTTGTGACATGCCCTCCTCTCTGGACCATGAACATCTCCACTGAAGCATGTGCTGCCATTTATCTTTTCTCTGTGAACTTCACTGTCTCTCTATCAGCAACATTCCTCTGACTGGATAATACTGGCATGTTTTTGTTTGTTCTTCATCAGAAATGTATTTTAGGCATTTTGTGCTTATTACAAAATACTTTAAATAACATGCTTTTTTAAGATTAGGTGATCTGAGATTTTCAACAAATATGATCAAATAAACTATTTACATTTAATACATCATGAGTATTTTCCACTTATTGTCAGGGTTCCCGCACAAGTATGGAAAAGTATCAAATTTGATTTTAGTATTTTCCAGGCCTGGAGAAAGGAAAATAATGCATTTTCAATGCAATGTGGGTAAAAGTTCACCAGTCTGTGGTTTCCTCTCTAACCCCCTGTTCATCTGAGCCACAAGAGTCTCACAAGGTCAAGTAATCTCTGTCAGAGCTTTTCAGTCTTCAGTTGAGAAGTTCTTCAAGGGCCAAGCTTTCACTGAGGCTCAACACCAAAACCTCCAAATTGTGGTGTGGCCATAGGTGTCATTTACAATCATGGGCAGATTTAGTGGAGGGGCACAAAACAAAAACAAAATGGAAGAAAGAAAAAAGCTCACCATTGGAAATCTCCATCTCACTGTCTGGCTGAATATGATCATACAATTTATATCCACTTTGACAAGCATCACAGGTATCTCTTTGCTAAAGCTGTGACAGGGGGGCCTCTGACAGGGCCTTGCTGCAGCCGCCCCCTCCCTCTAGAACAGGGGTGGGCAACTATTTTTCATGGGGGGCCACATGAGAAATCTAGATTGTTGCCGGGGGCCGAACAAATATTGTCATGCCGTAATGGATGGGCAACTTTGATGATAGAGAGGGCCACAAAAAAAGTCCTCGCTACCAGATTTTGCTGAGGGCTGAACGGCGCCAGCGCGAAAAAATTGGGGCATTTGAAGCCAGGTTTAGAGGAATAACTAATTTTAAATTAACAGTTGTGATGTCATTATTCAGTCTTAGCCACCAATATTTGATCCTTTTCTCACTCACTCCTATGTCACCACACTCTCCCTGCAGGGCTTGAAATTAACTTTTTTCACCACCTGCCAATATGGCTGCTAGATTTTAAAGTTACCAGCCAATTAGTATTTCCACTAGCCGAAATGTTTTTCTTGAAATAAACCAGAATATGAGTGGGTTAATTTAAGCATAAGTATCAGTAAGTGGCCCGGGATTCTCAAAGCCTGTGTTGAGGGTCACACAAGAACAAAAATGCACTCTTGAAGCTAAATAAATCCAAAACCAACAAGTTAATTATTTAAATTTCTACTTCAATGTAGAACAGTCATTTCTTACACATGAGATTACTTTTAGCCTTTTAGTCATAAATATTATTGAAAGATATTCCATATTTCAGACTGAAATGCTATAACAGAAGAGTATTGCCCAGAATGACATGAACATTTGGACACTTATTCAGCAGGTACTGTATATTGCATGTTGCGTTCAAGTGCAGTTTTTTTTGCAATTCCATCACGGGCCACACAGGGGGCGCCCGCAGGCCGTATGTTGCCCATGTATGCTCTAGAATGCCCTCCCCAGTCACATCTGACAGGCCAACACTCATTGTCTTACATACTCATGTCATCTTTCCAAAAAAGCCTTCAAAATCCACCTTTTCACTGTTGCTTTTGACCTATAATCTTTTTTTTCTCCCATCTATTTAATTTGAAAGTTGTTTTATCCTGTTTGTAAAGTGTCTTTGAGCACGGTCAAAAGCAACAGTGAAGCACTGTACATTACATTAACATAAATGTAGTGTACATTACATTACTATACATACGAGCATTAATGTTCTGTAATTCTACTCATATTCTAATATTTCCATTATACTTATTGAACCATAATTACAACTGATTAATACTATACAAATATTACAATGATTTTATTATTAGTGGTAGTAGTAGCAGCCTAGTTATTATTACTATTATATTATTCAGAGACTAATTGTTGTAATTATTGTGTAATAATAATTCCTCTAAATCTGGCTTCAAACAGCAAAAAGAAGAAAAAACAACCAAAACCACATCCACCCATGTTTACAATCGGGACATGTCCCCACCACTTTTCAACACAAAGTGACACCCTTGTGTACTCCGATGTCAATATGGTCTGACAGAGAATTCTGAGTCTGGAAAAGTATGGAATTTTGGAATGGAAAATGTGTAGGAACCCTGTATTCTCTAGTTGAAATTGATCACCGAAAAATGTGTATAACAGGTGAGAATCTCCAGAGTGCTCCACGATTTTCACAATACCTAGCAAAAACACGACCATAGCAGCAAATTATTCAAATTTTCTTTTTTTCTTCATTTGACTACAATAGAAACCAGACATATCCCTTACATTAGAGCATCCAAATCAAAAAAATACATGAAAACAGGACAAATATCAGTTGGTTGATTGAGGACTTTCAGAATTCTTTTGGGGAGTTTCATTACCAACATTAAGAGCATTACTTCAAACAGGCAACCTTATACAGCTTTGAAATGGATGAAATCATATTGGGCATTGACTTGATATATCCTGCTGCAGTGATTCTTTTTCCTTGTTGCAACCGTTTCATCAACAGCATGAGCTCTGGTACAGGCAAACCTCTGTTTAAGGCCACACATAACTGGAGGTTTTGTCACAATACTCTGACATTAGGTTCTTGCAGCAGTAGCTAAAATTAAGACAAGAGAGAGATGGACTATTAAACTTGTAATCCAAGCAAGCCAAGTCATCTTTATAGTTTATCCACCAATAACCTTTCTCATGTCAAAAAAAATCCTATTTGACTAAAGCCTCACTAGATCCCCCCTCAGTACCCATTAGAGACATCATCTAAACAAATAGTATTTTATTACATACAAATATCAATTAGAGGACTTTAACAAATGTTCAAATTAAAATCGAACTGATCCTAGCATAGAGCTGCAATGAAGTTAAAAAGTCTAAACAGAAATATTCCCGTAGCTCTGGACTTGTGGACAAGTTACTTTCCCGAAACTGCTCAATTCTAGCTCTGCCATTCTTTGCAAGGTAGAGTCAGTCAGCACGGCATTAGGATTTGCTTTTAATTGATATCAAAACAATTGGCAAAGGAAAATGTGTACAACTACAATCGACTAAAAAAATGTATCTAAGCATAAAGGCAACAAAGGGGCTATCTACCATGTCACCACAGGTCAACCCGTCCTGATATCAAATTAAATCAGTCCCAAAAGAAGCATGTGAGCTCGGTGTAGCACATGGCCATACAGTCAGATGAGTGTGAAGGGAATGATGCACGTCAAAGTGGACGAGGAAGAGAAAAGGATGGTTGTAGAGGGACGATCACGGTGCGTCCAGCTGCTCCAGTAAAGTTCTCCTCCTCTTCTCGAGCTCTCCCTCACTCAGCTCACTGCCTGAGGTATCCCAGCCACCCTGAATGCAACACAGCAAGGAATTAGCACTGAAGGAAGAAAATTAACTTGTCTTACATGCAAATTTAACAACTATTTCACTCCTCAAATCCCCATCTATTTCAGCATCCAGGTAATCTTAAAAAACGCCAAACGTCATAAAAAATTCAGGCTATGAATTCCTAGGTCAAGTTCCCGGAATAAAAAAACAAAAAACCAACCTCCTCTTTGGCTGCTTTCCTTTTAGGAGACTTCTGCTTGGAGTCAGAGTGACTTTTCCCCCGGGATTTGTCGTTCTCTTTATCTTTCTCCAGGTCCTTTTCACGCTTTGCATCACGGTCTCTTGCTTTCTTCTCATTGTCCGACTCGGGAGAGCCCTAGGAAGTAAGGTCAGAATCAGTGTACATTCACAGCTGTCTCAAATAAATATAAAGACATAATCAAGGTATTTAGTGGACTCTTGAGCCTTGTGGACTTACAGATTTGTGGCGTCTCTTCTTGGTCTTTTTCTTGTGCTTCTTGGACTTCTTATTATAGCTCCTCTCTGGTTGCACACAGGAAAATTAGATGTCAAGTGACCGAACACATCACCGCACGATGATTAATACGTCCACTTAAATGTTGGCTGTGAAGCCGCTCACCAGAATCTCCACTGGACGAGCGCTCAGAGGCCGACTTGGACTGTGACCTCTTTTTCTTCCTGTGGTATTCATCCTCCTCAGACTCTGAGCCCTGCCAAGACAGAAAGGTACAGTGTCATTAGGAAAAGAACTGGTCTAGAACCATCAGAGTCATTAGGAAATGAACTGGTCTAGAACCATTAACTGGTCTAGAACCATCAGAGTCATTAGGAAATTAACTGGTCTAGAACCATCAGTCATTAGGAAATTAACTGGTCTACAACCATGATGACCTGGTGTGGAGAAGGGTGTGTCGGTATATTACACAGAATTCACACACCTCCTTTAACATCAAATTCAAGGACTTTCCCCTCAAATTTAAGGACCCAAAACTGCATAGTTTGAGAAACGGCTCAATGTTCATTACCGTCATTTTTTATCATATCAAATTTTTATCATGCAGAAGCTCACAGAATTAAAAAGAGGCTTGAATGTGTTGTAAAAAAAAATCAAAATAACTTTGAACTTGCACAAAATATATAAATTCAAGTACTTTCAATGACCCCTGTCTATTTATGACCATTTTCAAAAAAAAAATCAAGGCCTTAATCAAACTTTCAAATACAAACTTTCAAAGATTTCAAGGACCTATGGGAACCATAATTAAGGATTGTTAAATGATCTGCCCACGGCTCCTGGCTAAGTGTAGCACAGGAACGATCAGAGACGGCCTAAGCAGGATTTGGTGAAGAACACTAACCGATCGAGAGCGAGAGCGCTTCCTGTGGTGCTTCTTGGACTTCTTGGAGTGCTTCTTTGTCTTGGAATGGTGATGCTGGCATTCATGCTGTGAACACAACAGATACTGTCAGCTGGAGATCAAGATGGGAATGACAGCCCGTTCCCATCGAGATTACATGCAAAGGAGCCTTACCTCCAAGACATGTATGAAGTCTTTGAATATCCTTTTCCTCTCCGACTCGAGGGTCACATCTTCAAAGGCAGATTCTTTTAAGAATCGTTCCCGGACCTGGGATGACAAAACTTCAGTCATAAAAAAAAAAAAAAAAAAAACGCTAAACGAGCACTATGAACAAGGTGATATGCCCAAATAGAAAGCACACAGTGGTGTGAAAGCATATGAATAGAATGAGTGAAGGACGTACTGTCTCCCATGTAGCCTCTGGCTCCAGCGGGGGCGTGGCCTGCTTCAGCATGCTCTTGAAGGTTGCCTCTTTTCTTTTCATCTTCCTGGCCTCCTCCTTCTCTCGCTCCCTCTCTCTGGCCTCGGCCTTCTCCAGTAGCTGCACACAAAGACGTCACAATCACCTTGTTATCAAGTCAATGGAGATGTTTAAAGGCAAAGCACACATGTGACCTTCTTAAAGCTTAGGTGAAGCTTTGCCTGCGTCAGTTAAGAGCATCTGTATTGATCTGTAGGAACTATTCAAGGCTACAGAGGTGGATGGTATGAAGGACAGGAGTCTTACACTGTTGAAGGCCAGCTTGATGTTGCCTGCATCCAGTGTGGTGGCTCTCTTGTCTGAGCTGATGACTGATCCAAAGTCCTCAAAGCCAGTGTTGACTTCAACCAAGAAGCTCTTGTCCTGGAAGCACCATGAAGGACATGAAAGATTGAAAACAATGCACGGCATCAGATGATGAATATAAAAATATTATGGTGCCAAATAAAATCTATCAAACACAATCTTCTTAGAATAAACACTGGTATTGGCCAGATGTGAAGTGTGCAATTTATTGCTGTGACTTTTTGTTAGGCTATAAATGTGCGTTCCCCCCAGTGGCACAGAGTGAGATCTCACCTTAAGAATATCTTTGATGATCCTCTTTTCATCGTGGTAGCGAGCTTTCAAGTCTTCCACATAGAATTTGAAGAGGTCCAGGGGAGTGGAACCTGAGAAACACAAAGCACAGATAGAATTTGAACAGGTCCAGGGGAGTGGAACCTGAGAAACACAAAGCACAGATAGTATTTGAACAGGTCCAGGGGAGTGGAACCTGAGAAACAGAAAGCACAGATAGAATTTGAACAGGTCCAGGGGAGTGGAACCTGAGAAACAGAAAGCACAGATCATGAACAGGTCCAGGGGAGTGGAACCTGAGAAACAGAAAGCACAGATCATGAACAGGTCCAGGGGAGTGGAACCTGAGAAACAGAAAGCACAGATCATGAATACAAAATGCCGTCATTATGTTCTATGCTGCAGCGAGACAAGAATAAACGTGACAGAACACCGTCAGCAGCATGTGTCCCACATCCCACAGCAGGATGCAAAAAGGATGAGACAAGAAGAAACAGGATTTATGTCCTGAGTGTTCAGGAAAAATAAGAAAATCCTGTGGACTGTGTATGTTTCTTTGATGTGTTGGTGCATGGCATGGTGTCCTGGTGCTTCAGTGCATTGTGTTTGATGTGTTGGTGCATGGCATGGTGTCCTGGTGCTTCAGTGCAGCATTGTGTTTGATGTGTTGGTGCATGCATGGTGTCCTGGTGCTTCAGTGCATTGTGTTTGATGTGTTGGTGCATGCATGGTGTCCTGGTGCTTCAGTGCATTGTGTTTGATGTGTTGGTGCATGCATGGTGTCCTGGTGCTTCAGTGCATTGTGTTTGATGTGTTGGTGCATGGCATGGTGTCCTGGTGCTTCAGTGCAGCATTGTGTTTGATGTGTTGGTGCATGCATGGTGTCCTGGTGCGTCAGTGCATTGTGTTTGATGTGTTGGTGCATGCATGGTGTCCTGGTGCTTCAGTGCATTGTGTTTGATGTGTTGGTGCATGCATGGTGTCCTGGTGCTTCAGTGAATTGTGCTCATGGAGACATGTGGTGTGCAGCAGCCTGCTGTCCTACCCGGCTGGCCCAGCATGTTGGCAAAGCGGATGTCGGAGCTCACGGTGGGATACATCTCCATCCAGGCAGACATGGAGTGGAGCTGACCGTGCTCGTGGAGCTCATCCAGAAACTTCTGTGAGACACAAAAACAAAACAAAGCTTGAGTTCAGGACAGATACACTTCTTCACTCAGAACTTGTGAAAGTGTTAATAATAATCTGTCCAAATCAGAATTGCAGCACAACAGACAAAATATAAATTTATTCAAAAGACAACAGACTACTGTGCTATGCTCAAACTTTTCTTTGCAATGTGAAAACATGTTAAGGATGTCAGGCCAGCTTGCCCTCACCTGACCTGGTGACCTATGTTTGAGAGTGTTGTGTGAGATGTTTTGTGAGATACAGGTGGAGAGACCGTCTCACCTGGAAGGATTCTCTGTTCTTGCGCTGTCGTCGCCTCTCTCTGAGGAGCGTCTTCTGCTTCTCCTCCTCTTCCTCCTTCTCCAGCGCCCGGATGTGCTCCTCAAAACAAATGAGGGCATCTTCTTTGTCCATATCTGTCAACAGCAAACAGAAGACCATCAACAGAGCGAACTCACAAAGGCTACATACATTAACATAGAAGCCAGCGCACCGATTGTATCTTGAGTACATTTTGGTTTCTCCTTTATGCTGTTACAATGCAGTAACAGCTCCATTTGTGTATGTATGATTGTCATAAAATATTCTATCTAAATATTCACATTACAATACATGTGATGTGAAGGTAAACCATTGTGATTTCAAACAGCAGTAGGTAAGTGAACAGATGTGTAGATGGATGTGTCTCATACTCTGCAGCTCCTCATCCTCTGCAAAGGTGGGGTTGTCTAGCAGGTACTGTTGGGCCTCAGACCAGGTGGTGCGGTACGTGACGTTGGCCATGTTGTCCAGGATGTTCTTCAGAGCCTCCCAGTTCCTCTTCCTTAGCTGCTTGGCTTGCTCCTATAGCACCAGATAGAGCGTAGGAGGGGAAATCATTAACTGAACCAATATTCAGAAGCTCCCATCCCCATCTGTGATATTTGCAAATGCGGGTTGAAAAATGCATGCTGCATCGTGATAAAGCACGTTTATACTGACGACCCCATTGAAAGACCTGCTAAGAGCCTGAGGAATGTGAGCGATGAGGAGGAGTGCTGCTTGTTGAAGGCCTAACCTTCTCTTTCTTAGCAAGGTAGAACAAGACATCTTCATAGATCTCCAGTCGGTCTCTTTCTGGGACGCAGCTCCACACCTCCTGCTCATTGAACATCTGCTCTGCTTTCCTGGTACACACACACACACACACACACACACACACACACACACACACACACACACACAGAGTTAGGAGGACACTGCACACACAGTTAGGAGGACACTGCACAATGACAATTATCCACATGAGGGCAGCATTTCATAGGGCAAACTTATCCCTTGCACACTGGTTTTCCATGTACAGGTCATCAAATGCCCTGTTGAATCCACTTGATACGAATCTTGTGAAATCTACCACACTAAAAAATAAATAGTCAATAAAATACGACTATCTCTTCAAAACATCTCACTTTCTTGACCCAGATCCCAAACTGGATGCTCATCAAAGCCAAAGCTGTGGAGAGGTCTAGTAGTCAGACAGGCCCCGCTGTCACTCTCTAGCTGCCTGTTGTGTGCCCCGGTCACCACAACCCCAGTGCCAGCTGCACTCCGTCCGGACGGTTGTCAAAGTCACCAGTCGATCCATGCGTCCCCTCTGGCCGTGACGGTGACTTTCACCCTAAACACCCGACCAAAGAGCGCTGGTCTGCTGGATGTCACACACAATATGGACTGGAGTGACATCGGAACAGTCTGCCACTTCATCACAGGGATGGAACAGCTTTTTAAGAGAACAATTCAAGCACTTTCAGAGCGCTGAGAGTACATGGCCGTACATCGTAACGTGGAGCGGACGGAGGTCGGAGGTGAACGGAAAAACGACCTTCATGGAGTCCATTTCTAATCTAGCTAGCGACGGTCCACTCCACTATCTGCTCCGCGTCTTGCGTGAGACGCTAGGAGGCAATATGACGACAGGATCGTTCCATTTCAGGTATTAAAAGATTTTTGGTTCACACGAGTGATTGTGTAGATGAAACACCAGATTATGTTGAAAATCAAGCACTTTAGTATATATATATACTAGTATATTAAAATGTAAGCATATTCCAATCTTAACCTTGAAACCATAAACTCAAGCATTTAACAAACTTTCAAGAAATGGTACGACCCACGCTATTAATCTAGCTTGCTTAATTTTCTGTGTATATCTTCCATCTTTACGTCTACTCAACAATAAGAAGTAAACCTGTATTTTGGGGTATTGCACTGTTTGAGATGAAGTGTACAGCTCAGCGAGGAAGATGTTTTAGATGAAGTGTAGCTCTGCTCAGCTCAGCGAGGAAGATGTTTTAGATGAAGTGTAGCTCAGCTCAGCAAGGAAGATGTTTTAGATGAAGTGTAGCTCTGCTCAGCTCAGCGAGGAAGATGGGAGAAGAGGAGGAGAAAACGTAACAAAGGTCATGACGAGTTAGATTCAAAGCAGTTTTGTCACATGCGCCTGAGCCCCGCAGAGCCACCAGGACACCATGTTCCTCAGGTCTGTTCATTCAGGGTGTGACGACGTAGCAACACTGTGGTGTGACATAGCAACACTGTGCTATTCACCAGTTTCCTGGTGAGACTGTGGGCGCTTCATGACACCCTCCCTCCCTGTTTCCATGACACCCTCCCTCCCTGTTTCCAGCTGCTGGTTGCCTGTTTCCGCCCAGGACCGTTCATAGCGAAAGAGACTGAAAATAATCATAATAATTGTTGTGACTTTGTACCTACCTATGTCTTGTAATGGAGCCCCCCAGCACAATAATTTCACACGTGCATAATTGTACAACGGAGTGACAATATCTTGAATCTTGAAAGAGAGCGACCGCTAAAGCTCCGTTCAATGACCAAATAATAAGAGTTCCGGTTTGGACGTTTAGCCTTCAAAATAAAAGTGGCCGCTATGCAACCACATATTATTTTTAGCAATTTCGGCTAAAATAAGCCCGTACAGTACCAGTGAATTGACATTGACCTCGTTTTTGTAAAATATCGCCGCTATGCAACCACACAACACACTACTATTTTTAGCCATTTCGGATCAAATAAGCCAAACGTTCCCACTCTTTGACAGCGGCGCGCACCTCCTTGGTAGTGAAAAAATGTTAAACAGGAAGTCGACAACCGGCAACCGCTGAGAATCATGGGAAACGTAAGTCCAGGAAAAAGGTGAATAGCTGGGCATGGAGGAGGTACAGAGAGAACCCACCACGGTGTGCCTACAGGTCAGAGAAAGCTCAAACTTGAAAGTGCTGGAGCTGCATGTGTAACTCTTTCACTGATGACATCCACATCATCACACTGACATTTGTGGGGAACACAAGTCAATAGAGGGAAAAAAGCAAAGTGTAAACACATTTTATAGAGAGGCAAAGTGACCGCCTACTTCCTGCTTCAGCACTGTACCAGAGATTTTCATCCGCCATTTATTTTCCAATAGACATTTCGTAAAATGCTTATAAAAATAGTTTTACTTGTTCAAACCAAACGGTTCAAATATATTTAGAAACAGGAGAGACCACATAACATTTCACTCAGACCAAATAAATGGCAGATAACAATCTCTGGTACAGTGCTGAAGCAGGAAGTAGGCACTTTGCCTCTATTGTGAGAGGACTGCAGCACTTACTTATATCTAGTAGTAGAGGTCATCTTCTCATGGTTCTCCAAGTACCTCTGGTAGGTCTCTTTGGACTCCTTGTATTTAATCCTAGCCTCCTCCTTTTCCTCTTTCTCCGTTTGGACCTTGTAGGCGTTGAACGCCTGCTTCTTCTCACTCAGTTTGGGAAGAGCACTTGAATGACAAAGAAAAGCAAGAATTGCGGTTCGAGACGGTATTTATTGCCCTCATTTGGTTTTGTAAATAAGCTTACAGTAGCTGATCCCAGGAGAGAATAGCATACCTGTAGCGAGGGTCGTTGATAATCATTTTCATAGCTTGTTCCCAAGAGGCGTTTGAAGACACACCCTGAAATCCAGACAGTATAAAACTCAATTAAAGTGGGGGAATGTCTGTTACACCTCAAACCATGACGGTAAAACAAGCCATCAAATGGAATCGTTGCATCTACATATATATATGAAACAACAATAGATGAGGGGAAAAGGGATTGTGTTAACGCACACGTGTATGTGTAGACATGGAAAGCACGTGACGCGGGAATGAAGTGGGTCAGGTGGGGGCGGGGCTTAGCTGCTCTGCCAATGCTTTTTCTTCATGACTAATAGATGGCGGGTTAAGAGGTGTGGAGCGCCAATAATTCAAAGACATGTCATCAAGGGCTCATGTAAGTGCCGCCACGCGCGGCTCCCAGAGACTAACGCTGCCACCACGCGCCTCTCCTAGAGACCAGCGCATCCTTCCTCCATTATGGGGCGAGTCCACTCGGTGCATCTGGCTCGTCAGTTGTCACAGTGGTTGTAAGTCACTGAGGCGTGCCACTTTATCTCCGCGGCCTCATCCCGGGCTGGGCCGGGCCGGGCCGGGCCGGGCAGCCCCCGTGGCTCTGATCCAATAACGCTAATCATAACGACAGAACCATTAAGATGTGGCAGTGAAATGGCGCGCGAGCACTTTCTCTCAGGAGGAAAAGCTGTGGGCACCAAATTAAAAAAGAGCCTAAATATAGCAGCAGCAGCAGCATCGGTGACGGGGCGGCGCTGAGCCACCATACCACCGACACACAAACACATCCACACAGCAACAGGAGGCGAAGCTTAACAAGCATGCTAAGTCCCAGCGGCTCACGGGAGGGGAGGGCAGGATTAGATCCAGATCAAAATACAAAGGCCCGTGCTCATAAACAGACATCAGGTTGGACCATGATAGAGGGTTCAAAGTTTTAACGGTATTTTTAAAGTGCATCTAAATCGGTTTCAGGTTCTAATCTTCATATCATCTTGGGACAGCTCAACCAGGATTTGCAAACAAACTACAATGAAATACTAGAATCTAGACCCTTAACCGTTAGTCAGCAAATACCCCTACAAATTACAGACACTTTTTGGGGTTGCTTGGTACAACGTATGAAAAAAAGCTAACTTTGTGGACTGCAAATGCAGACGTCGCACCCAGATGTGCTTTAGGATAGTCCCATCGGTTCTGTTCTGGAGCCCCAAAACTAGGGATGCACCGATATGAAAATTTTGGCCGATGCCGATAACCGATATTAACATTGCTGTTATGGCCGATAACCGATATTTACCGATGTCGATATGATCTGTATAAAACCACATTTTTATGATCATCACATTTTGTACATACTGAAAAACACATGTTAACACTGAATTTGAAAAAGTTATCCATTTCTTTATTTGCAAAGCCTTTGGAAAAGCCCATAAATCATAGATTTACTGCATTATTTCATATCAATGTGAAGAATTTGGCTGATAATGATAACCGATATTAACATTGCAACATCTGACCGATACCGATATGACCGATATGTAAAAAAATGACCAACATCGGCCGATACCGATATGATTGCCGATATATCGTGCATCCCTACCCAAAACCCACCTCTGCAGATTACAGACTTCCTTCCCACACCTTCAAGAAAGAAGTAGAAGCGCGCACAACAGCTCAGCAGGTCAGGTGCCGGACAAACGGACGATAAACTTAGAATCTGTACACAGAAAATAAAGCTCCCATCCAGTTTTATTTCCCCCGCCCAACACCTTCTTCAACATCAAATTCAAGGACTTTCCAGGCCCAACTCCCCAAATTCAAGGACCCAACACAGCCTAGTTTGAGACATGGATCAAGGTGAACTAGCAGAAGCTCACATCAATGAGTGTGTGACTGTGTGCCACTTCACAGCCCCCGCTGCTGTTTTGAGGGTGGAACAATTCAATGACTGACAGGTCGTAGCACCAATTTTCTAAAAGTCAACAGAGTCAGGTTCAGGATTCCGAACCCACCAATCACTGGCCAGGATTCCATCAGTAGTTTTGTGTGGGCAGTGTATCAGACCCAGAGAGAGATCTGCAGTAAGTAACGTAGTGTATCAGCGTAAGAACTCTCCTGGGTCTGGCGTTGAGACTACACAGTTACAAAGAGAGAGGCTTGAATGTGTGAACACTTCTCAATGCTTGTTGGAATATATTTTGTTTTCACTTATCGAGAGCTGAAGGCGGAGCGAAATTTGACGGAGGCGGTCCCCTCATAATTCTCGATGCAGAAAAAAGCCTAAATTCAAGCACTTTGAATGAGCCGTGTCTTATTTATTTCAAAAACATTTACTGCCTTGATTTTGATTTTTCACATTCACAAACTTTCAAGGGCCCGTGGGAACCCTGAAATTACAACTCATTTATCAGAACTATCATAATGAGGAATCAATCATTTGTATTAACAGAAATGTATTGAGACTTTAAAGGTATTTCCTTATTGTTGCAATAGAACACTTTTAAAGAGCAGGTTAGATCGTCCGGGGGGGGTTTCAAAATGTTTGCCTGACATTTTGAAAACGCAAATATATTGATGAATACAGCAAACTGATACTGTGTTTATTTTTCAACGGTTACATGTCAATAAACATAAAGATGCAGAGTTTGGCCTAGAGAAATAGCGCAGCCTCTCCGGTGTTTGACCTAGTTCACTTGAGCACTGATCCCATGTGACAGCATGGCTATAGACTCACCTTCTCCTTCAGCAGCTCTTTGAAGGCCTGCTTGGCCTCCTCTTTTGTGGTCCACTTGTACGTCTTCTTCTGAAGTTCTGGCCGCTCCTCCTTAGCAACCTCAGTGCCGAGGCTAAAAGGGGGAAAAAATATGAAATTTGATTCATTTAGCTACGACGGCCTTTAACATTTGAGCCATTAATCGCTGATGCTCTCTCATCCAGGATCACTTCATGAATACAACAAAACACTTCTATTCTTAGATAACCAACATTACAAGCAACCAATATTAAGGAGTACAAGTATCAGAGTACAAGTATCAGAGTACAAGTATCATAGTACAAGTATCAGAGTACAAGTATCATAGTGGCCTGGCCTGAGAATATTTACTGTGACCGTGGGATGATCTTATAAGATTATTTTACTTCAAGACTTCAAATATACTGCCCATTTATCTGTTAGACGACTGTAGCAGAGATAACTTGCTAAATGTCCCTTTTCTTGGGTTGTGTTCACAAAAAAACAAGGTTTGGATTGAGATGAGTTAGCAGCATTTTCACATCTGAGTCCAAATACTAGAGTGACAGGAAAGGAGGAGGAGAGAGAGGGAGAGGACAGACTACACACATCATAAGATGGAAACTCATCACATCCAAGGTTCTCAATATGCTCCTTACTTTGGTATACCATGGACTGAACCTGTGTAGTTAGTTACTTTGGTATACCATGGACTGAACCTGTGTAGTTAGTTACTTTGGTATACCATGGACTGAACCTGTGTAGTTACTTTGGTACACCATGGACTGAACCTGTGTAGTTAGTTACTTTGGTATACCAATTCAATTCAATTCAATTCAAAAAACTTTATTAGTCCCGCAAGGGGCAATTTAAGGCATGAATACTGCAAACAAGCTGTACTTTGTACACATCCAAAAACAATACAAAAAACAAGACAATAAATACAATAAATGGCACTGATAAAGCAAGATCCCTGATTACAATGTATCCAACACCACAAGGAATATATTCAAATCAAAAGGTCAAGGTGCAGACTTAGTCTAGATAAACTGACCATTTCTTGTACTGTGGCTGTTCACCAGTCGAATGGCCTCTGGAACAAAACCAAACTTCCTTCTGTTTGTTTTGCAGGCAGGCTGTCTAAAGCGCTTTCCTGATGGCATTAAATCAAAACAGACATGAAGGACATGTGTGGAGTCATTGATTATCTTGTGCGCTTTCTTGAGCACTTGTGCACTATTAAACTGTACTAGGGATCTTTGTGTTTTGCCTATAATTTTAGAGCTAAGGTTGACAACACCTTGCAGTCTGTTCTTGTCTTTTTGACAGAGGGATGAAAACCAGCAGATAAATGAAAATGTTAAAATACTTTCAATAAAGGAAGAATAAAACGTGGCCAGAATTCTCTGGTCGACTCCAAAGGAGTTTAGTTTACGAAGACAGTACAGACGCTGATGAGCCTTTTTTACAACAATATCTGTATTGTCACTGAATCTCAGTTTGTCATCAAACACAGTTCCCAGATATTTATAGTTCTGGACAATTTCCACATCAGCTCCGTGGATGGTTGTTGGAGCGATGTCTATGTGTTTTGGTGAGATTACCATTTCTTTGGTTTTGGACACATTTAGATCCAAAAGAGAGCGATCACACCAGTCTACAAAGTCTTGTATTATGGGTCCATGTGATTGGTCTGACTGACTGAGAAGAGATAAGATAACACTGTCGTCAGCAAATTTTATAATATGGTGATTTTTATATTTGCTAAGACAGTCGTTTGTATATAAAATAAAAAGAAAGGAAGAAAGAACACAGCCCTGCGGTGACCCAGTGGAAATTAACACTTTCAGTGCCACGGCCCTTGGGCAAAAGGTTGCTTGCTGTGCCACATAGGCCGCAATGCATTTTAAAACAGTCATATAATTTTTTTAATAATTACTATGTAAACACTGAACACGCACAAATAACGATGAGACTCTCTTCTATCACCTGCAAAAAAAAGTTTATTGATCCCATTTTCCGTTCTTTAGTTATGAGCCGGAGAAGATAGCTTGATTGAACGAAAAACATACCTTTTTTTCTACGAGCTGAGATAATGAGCCTTTTGTGAAATTAAACATTTCAAGCACATCTCTGACTCTGAAGCTAATTTTCTGATGTCTGGGTCTGTCTGGGTGAAGTGTATGCTGCTCTGCTGCTCTCCGTGCTCCCCCCCCCCCCCCCCCTCAACTGCACACGCCTCCTGGGTGTGTCTTATGTGTCTGGTGGCTCTCAGTCTCTGCTGAGTTTGCTGCGCACACACAGTGAATGGTGCGCGACATTCAGCTTTTTGGTTCCGCGTGTGTTTGTCACGGGCTGGCATGCTTCCAGTTCGGAATAATAATGCTGATTATGTGAATGTGCTGTTGCAGCGTACATGGAAGTGCTCAGTTGTGACAGCGGATGCTGCTGCTGGGGGCACAGCTGGCGTTGTGCTCGTTTATGGAGGCACGTCGATGCATACGGACGGATGCAATGCGATTTCCTCATTTTCACCAGTGACTATTTCTGTGTGTTTGGCTCCTTTTTCTCTGATCAGGACAGTGCTGTCGCCACCTAATGGGTTTGTAAAATAGGTTATCGACCTCCAATAGCTACAATATTGTTAGAGGCGACGTAAGAAGCTTAGATCGACACCCCCCCGTCAAAAAAACAATTTGGAGTTATGACGCCATTTGGCGTCGCTGGCACTGTACGGTAAATTTCTAATGACGCCATATGGCGTCGCTGGCACTGAACGTGTTAAGATCGATGGACTGAACCTGTGTAGTTAGTTACTTTGGTACACCATGGACTGAACCTGTGTAGTTAGTTACTTTGGTATACCATGGACTGAACCTGTGTAGTTAGTTACTTTGGTATACCATGGACTGAACCTGTGTAGTTAGTTACTTTGGTATACCATGGACTGAACCTGTGTAGTTAGTTACTTTGGTATACCATGGACTGAACCTGTGTAGTTAGTTACTTTGGTATACCATGGACTGAACCTGTGTAGTTAGTTACTTTGGTATACCATGGACTGAACCTGTGTAGTTACTTTGGTACACCATGGACTGAACCTGTGTAGTTAGTTACTTTGGTACACCATGGACTGAACCTGTGTAGTTACTTTGGTACACCATGGACTGAACCTGTGTAGTTAGTTACTTTGGTACACCATGGACTGAACCTGTGTAGTTAGTTACTTTGGTATACCATGGACTGAACCTGTGTAGTTACTTTGGTACACCATGGACTGAACCTGTGTAGTTAGTTACTTTGGTACACCATGGACTGAACCTGTGTAGTTAGTTACTTTGGTACATCATGGACTGAACCTGTGTAGTTAGTTACTTTGGTACACCATGGACTGAACCTGTGTAGTTAGTTACTTTGGTACACCATGGACTGAACCTGTGTAGTTAGTTACTTTGGTACATCATGGGCTGAACCTGTGTAGTTAGTTACTTTGGTACACCATGGACTGAACCTGTGTAGTTAGTTACTTTGGTACACCATGGACTGAACCTGTGTAGTTAGTTACTTTGGTACACCATGGACTGAACCTGTGTAGTTAGTTACTTTGGTACACCATGGACTGAACCTGTGTAGTTAGTTACTTTGGTACACCATGGACTGAACCTGTGTAGTTAGTTACTTTGGTGTACCATGGACTGAACCTGTGTAGTTGCATTTCTTATCTAGCCAATTCTGTAGACGAGCAACAAGTCTGAAGGCAGATTTGTGTTCTGTATCCACCGATACATTTAGCTGACAGTAAACCCTATGATGTTATGCTATGGCATAACTGATCAACTGATCATCTGCAGATGGCGGAAGTACGTGGCAGTACGTGGCAGTACGTGGCAGTACGTGGCAGTACGTGGCAGTACGTGTCTGTCAGACATGTTACCTGGCTGCGGTTGGCTCCGTGGCGGCTGACGGCTCTGGTGCAGCCACGGGCGGAGGCTCTGCGGCGGCATTGACCTCAGCTGCGTGGTGGAGCATGGCCGCTTGGGACAGGTGCTCCTCTGAGACCGAGGCTGCTGCTGCTGCAGCTGCAGCTGCTGCTGCTGCTGCTTCTGCCTCCATGGCGGTTAGCATGGCGGCGGAGGGATCCGCCTGCAGGACAGGGAGCGGGGTGGTGCCGGGCGCCGCAGCCTCAAGCGTTCTGAAATCACAGCGATGATGAGTGACGGGCCCAGTCACACGGCGTGACCGGCATGTCACTTAGAATAACAGCACAATGTCACTGCGTGGAATGGAAAAGGCTCAGCTCTCTCGTACACGGGCACATTTCTAACAAGCACAAACATTTTAGATGATGGAGCCACTCCCCCACCCATATCCCCCTAGCCACTAATCCTACCCCTCGAATCCCAACTCACCTTCCTCCCTAGCTATGTCCCTTTAACCACTAAACTCACTAAACGTCCATGACTGACTGACTGACTGACTGTCATGACTTCTCCATCTTATGACCCTGACAGGGGCGACTGGCCCAGTGCCGCGGTAAAAACATGACTAGGATTGATATAATGGAGGTGAAATGATTGTCTTGAATCTTCTTGAACAAGCGATGGATGTGTTGTCCTTAATGAGGGTTTCGACAAAGTCATCAATAGTGTAGCGGTGCAGTGTAGCTGAAGATGAACAGTAAGTGCTTACCCATTCTCCTCTGCTTTGATCATGGCTGGAATAGAGAGAAGGAGATGGCTGTTAGGGTACTTGTTACTGTTAGGGTTAAGGTACTTGTTACTGTTAGGGTTAAGGTACTTGTTACTGTTAGGGTACTTGTTACTGTTAGGGTTAAGGTACATGTTACTGTTAGGGTTAAGGTACTTGTTAGGGTATGATGGCTGTTAAGGTACTTGTTACTGTTAGGGTTAAGGTACTTGTTAGGGTTAGGGTACTTGTTAGGGTTAGATGGCTGTTAAGGTACTTGTTAGGGTTAGGGTACTTGTTAGGGTTAGATGGCTGTTAAGGTACTTGTTACTGTTAGGGTTAAGGTACTTGTTAGGGTTAGGGTACTTGTTAGGGTTAGATGGCTGTTAAGGTACTTGTTACTGTTAGGGTTAAGGTACTTGTTAGGGTTAGGGTACTTGTTAGGGTTAGATGGCTGTTAAGGTACTTGTTACTGTTAGGGTTAAGGTACTTGTTAGGGTTAGGGTACTTGTTAGGGTTAGATGGCTGTTAAGGTACTTGTTACTGTTAGGGTTAAGGTACTTGTTAGGGTTAGGGTACTTGTTAGGGTTAGATGGCTGTTAAGGTACTTGTTAGGGTTAGATGGCTGTTAAGGTACTTGTTAGGGTTAGGGTACTTGTTAGGGTTAGATGGCTGTTAAGGTACTTGCTTTCATTTCACAGCACGTTGCAGATGAGAGAAAAGCACAGAGAGAAATGCACTGAAGGAGCCAGCTGTGTTGTGCTTCCTGTGTTTGCCGCTCAAAACCAATGCATGGTATTATCAGTCAAACAGACCAGCGGACAGACAGACACTCATCATGGTTTTTTAAAGCCCATGGCACACCAAACGAACATTCTCAAACAAACACAAACAAACACGAACAAACACGAACAAAGACAAATGTTCGTTTGGTGTGCCATAGCTGTCTTTCCTTGTCTGTTCGTGTTCGGCGATGTTCTGTCATGTTTGCCAGGATTCGACTTGTTCAATCCGGCGTTGTTCGCTGTTCGCTGTTGTCTGGTAACTTCCCATGTTTTCAGTCGCGTATCCATGGAAACGGAGCTCATGCATGCGGTTGTCTGGTCAGAGGCAGAGCCTCCTCTAAATTAACGTTACACGCGACGCAGCAAACATACGTTTCTCTGCCAACCATGTGCCATCACACTGGGCATCAACAACACTAGCGGGAGACTTCTCCCATGCACTCCCGCAAATAAGTAATGTTATGCGCAGCAAGGTTACATAATGAGGGAGAGAGAGAACATCCATGACGGCTAACAGCGAGCTATGCTAATAACTAGCTAGCCGTTCAGAAACACATGTAAACAGCCGTGTGATCACTGAGAACGTCAGTAAAATAAGGAGAGAGCTGCAGGTGCTTATGCAGAACTAGTGCACGATTAAGTGCACAGCGGGTAATGACCCGCTGTGGTGAAGAATATAGCGAGATTAACCAGGTTGATAGCAGAGAAAACACTGTTGCAGCGGCCATGAGCAGGACTTCCAGGCTTTAACTAGTGTTGCCTGTCACATGACGCCTTCAAGGTCCCTCGATAAAGTCTGCAGAAAGATGCAGTTACCTCACCTCTCTCTCAAGAAGCGTCACGTGAGTGTGGCGTTTATGGCCATCTGTCGCTACAAAAGAAATAAACTGGGTGTATCATTGTATTACTCGACAGATGTATAACTAACTTTGTCAGTCTGAGCCATCTTCTATGTGCTGTAACACAGTGCAGTTTCTATTTTTCTGGTGTTTCTTTTTTACATGTTTGGGACTGTTGTGCTGAATATGTTTGGTCGGTGTGCCATGCTTTCAAACAATCTCCAACATCTGCCAACATTCACAGACAATTGTCTGTTGGTGTTTGTTGGTGTTTGTTTGAGAATGTTTGATTGGTGTGCCATGGCCTTAAGGCTTTATCCAGACAGAGATTAGAACACCGTCTAGTCTAGTATTACATTCACGCTGCGCTACTGTCTTTTTCACAACAGGCTCGTCAGCTTCAGTCAGCAGCTCTTTACCTTCCAGATCCTCCAGTTCTTTGGGTTTGGTCCATCTGGACTCCTTGGTCTGGGAGTTGTAATAATAAGGCTTCCCCGTGTCTGACTTGTACTCCTTCCAAGGGCATTTAGACAGCATTTGCTGCAAGTAGATGGGAACATATGAAGTTATGACAGAGTGAAATAACAACACAAGTAGATGGGAACATATGAAGTTATGACAGAGTGAAATAACAACACAAGTAGATGGGAACATATGAAGTTATGACAGAGTGAAATAACAACACAAGTAGATGGGAACATATGAAGTTATGACAGAGTGAAATAACAACACAAGTAGATGGGAACATATGAAGTTATGACAGAGTGAAATAACAACACAAGTAGATGGGAACATATGAAGTTATGATGACAGAGTGAAATAACAACACAGATGTTTGTTTTTGGATCCACATTTTTCTCCCAATTGTACTTGGCCAATTCCACCTGCTGTCCCCGTCGTTGCTCCACCCCCTCTGCCCATCTGGGGAGAGTTGTAAATTAGCCCATCTTCCTCTGATCCATGTGCAGTCGCCTGCCGGTTCTTTGCACCTGATAGCGAGGAACGTCCGATCAATCCGGAGGTAACACGGGGGCTCGAACCCGCGACCCTCGTGTTGGTAGGCAGGGAATCTACCGCTGCACTAGCCGGACGCCCATAACCATACAGATGTTAAGATTCCCATAAAAATAAACGTTGATCTGAACACGAGAATTAATATATACACGTGACAGAAGTAATAAAGGTGCGTTCACACCGACCTATTAAAGTTTTTCGCTGGCATCGAGTTTACATACAAAGTCAATGCAAACGAGCGATTGAGCGTATATTCGCCCGGGAGAAAAATCGATGGCCGTCCGAGCGACAGAGACAGAGCGATAGGGCGAAAATTCGCTCGTCGCCCCAGATGAAATATCCCAACTCGAGCAAAATTTCGCTGCCATCAGTCGCTCGCTGTTCAACGCTGATTGGCTGCCGTGTGAGAGTGAGTCAAGGATCAAACCGCTGGTTTATTGTGTGGCAACAAACCGCATTGACAGCTCATTGACAGGCTGACAGCTGACAGCTGACATGAAGTGAAGCCTGTACTACCGGTATGGAGCTTGCGTTAGGAGCACGCTGATAGGCTTAGCTTGTAAACAACTACGGTGGCTCGTAGTGGACAAACATCATGACATTACATAACGTTATAGCCCCCAGATGTCCGTCAATTCGTGTGCCTGTTGACGAGCGATTTAAACAGAGCGACTCCAAAGGGTTGAATCGAGCGACAGAGAGACAAATAAATATGTGGGTGTGAACACAGCTTAAATGTTTGTACCTCGACGGGAGATTTGAGATCATCCGGTTTCTCCCAGGTGGACTGTTTGCTCTCTGTATTGTAATAATAGGTCTTTCCATCCAGAGATTTATGCTCTGTCCACAGGGACTTCTGAGGAGGACAAGAACAAACAGATCAATCAGCTGCTCTGGGTTATTAAATGAAGTGTTTTGTTTAAAAAACAAACTGACCTATGTCTGTATTTTAAATGGGTTACCAGGGTTACCCTAATGAATATTTAAAGTGTGTATATGATCTAGCTCTCTTGTGCACAAACCTTCTTTGGTTGTTCTTCCTGTGAAGATCCATTTGTGGTACTCTGCAGGACAAAAGAACAGAAGACAAGGTTGATCGACTACAATTACAGGAAGGACAGCACGGCACTGTGTAACTTGGGCACCTGAAGTTACTGTGTAGAAAGGAAAATGAGGTTAGACTTACAACTGTCCCAGGTGCAGGCGCTGTTGGGATAAAAAGATAAATCAGCATAAATCAGATACTTCTGGAGAACAGAAAATAATAACCCAGAATATGATTTGTGAGTAGAGTCTAGATAAGAGTAGACAATGAATGGTCTCACCTGTGGAGTCCACACCAGGCTGCGGAAGAGACCATTTGATTAAGGAAAATTAATACCATATCAACACTGGGACACATTCACGCTGCTGGAAGTCTACATCAACTCCTCATTACCACTGAATAATGAACTTATCTGCAAGACGCATCAATTCCAGTGTTACAATAAATCACACTTGAGAAGGTTTTCTTAATGAGCGCAAAACTCTCAACATGCAAATATATGCTTGTGTTGATAAGATGATGTATAACGGCATCTGGCTGCTGTCAAAATACTTCATACATCAGAGATGCAATTTTGAATAATTTAATTACTCTCCAGTAACCAAACAAAACAGTTCACACAAACAGGATAGACTTGGTTCTGGTCATGGTGCAAAAATGGGCAGAACACCAATATAGAGAGGCAAAGTGACCGCCTACTTCCTGCTTCAGCACTGTACCAGAGATTTTCATCCGCCATTTATTTTCCCATAGACATTTCGTAAAATGCTTATAAAAATTGTTTTACTTGTTCAAACCAACCAGTTCAGTTATATTTAAAAACAGGAGAGACCACATAACATTTCAATCGGACCAAAACGTAAAAGAAATTGCCTATTTAAAGAAAATATTATTTTTATTATTTATTTTTTTTGGGTCCGAGTGAAATGTTCTATGGTCTCTCCCAATTCTAAATATAGCTGAAACGTTTGGTTTGAACAAGTAAAACTATTTTTATACGCATTTTATGAAATGTCTATGGGAAAATGAATGGCGGATGAAAATCTCTGGTACAGCGCTGAAGCAGGCGTCACTTTGCATCTCTATAGTCTTCCTAAAGGGAAGGGGGGGGGCGTCCCATGATGCATTATGTTCCTTTCTAAACAAAGCACGAGCGTTGACCCAAAGGTTGGCCATATGCCAAGGATGACAGCGACGGGCCCAGGTGATGAATACATTGATCATCATTATGTTAGTGATTCACATTTGGACCGAAGCGTTCCCAGAACTGTATGTATTACAGACACACTTAACACATTCACTGCCAGCCGTTTTTTCAATACTAGGGGTGGGAATCGCTGAGTAGCTCACGATACGATATCGTCACGATACTTGGCCCTCGATAACGATATATCACGATACAGCGATACTGCGATAATCGATATATTGGAAGACGATACATCACGATACCTGTGTAACTGAAGAGAAAAAAATACCCCTAAAAGGCAAGAAGCAGGTATTATGTATTTATTAGCAGAATTGACATGAACTCTCTCAGAGTTCACTCACTCACTCATACCATTTTCGATACCACGGAGGAAAAGTTACACATTAAGTCTTTTTATTATTATTATTAAAACAAGAAAACCTATATAACCTACCTACCTATATAATTTCTAAAAGTAGATATTAATGATCAAACATTTCCATTCAGTAGCCTACAGTATTTATGTTTTTGTTTCAACTACAAACATAAATAAACGTCAACTTGAAACTATGTTTGAACTACCACACACAGCATAATATTTTAGCCTGTTTATTAAAAAAAAAAAAAAAAAAAAAAATTTTTTTTTTTTTTTTTTTTTAATAAACATATCGATACTTGGTGCCAGTGTATCGATAACGTATCGCAAGTGGAAATATCGCGATACCGTGAGTATCGATATTTTGTCCCACCCCTATTCAATACTGTAGGTAGGTTCTGCCAAGTTTTTTTTTTGAGGATTCTGGCTCATCTTTCAAGAGCCGAGGATTCTTTTCTGCTAAGATTTTGTGAACACAAATGATCTCAAAAGAACTAATAGAATGTGTGCTTTCTCTGTCTAAAAGAGTTAGTTTGTAGAGTTAGTAGTTATGTAGGCATTAGCAGTAGAATACAGCATGGTTTCAGCGTCTGAAAATTTATTCTGAGATAAATGGCTTTTTGTGAAATTCGATAGAACAGTCACTTTAACCATTTATTTTTGGCGTAAGACGTCAGACATCTAAACAATAGTTTTGAACAGTAATTTCCTCCATAGCAGCAGGAAACCCCCCTCTCCTTCAAACTCCTCCCTCCGTGGGTGTGTCTCTGGTGGCTTTGCAGCGTTTGTCACAAGCGAGGCTCTGCCTGTCTGTGCTGCCTGGCTGCTGGCGGCTGCTCTTTGGGCGAGTCTGCATGAGTCGTTTCGGTTGTGAGCTCAGCTGCAATGAAGCTGCGTGCGATTGTGGGCTTTCTGCGGGTGTTTCAAAGTGTGTTGCACGCATAATCTATTATGCAAATTTGCAATCCCCCACCGCCAGCTCCCAGCGCGATAATGCGCGAAAGCGAAAGCGTTTTCGCCAATCCATTTTACAGTATGAGAGAATGGTTTCCTCGCGCGTTCCCCTGCAGTTTTGGCTCGGCTTTTTCTAGTCTGGAGAGCACTGTCGCCACTTAGTGGGTCGGTGGAATGGGTTGTACACGTTCGGTGGCTCCAATATTTTTATAGGAGACGTGGGGGGCGTTGATCCACGTCCCACCGTCAAAATTTTTTTTTTTTTTTAAGACGAGATATCTCGTCATTGGCAGTCAACCGTTGGATTTTTTAAGACGAGATATCTCGTCAATGGCAGTGAACGTGTTAAGGGACATGATCTTCATATAGCTAGTAGCTACACATATATTCACTTTCATTTTAATCATACCCTGTATTAATGACATCTTTAAGATGTTTCATTACAACTAAGCAGCTTCATTTGATTTCTACGAATATCTCACTCCAAACTTGTATCATACATATATGTATTGTATATTTATATCCAAATTACAGGGGTATATATATCACAGCTCAGCTGTCTAATCCTCTGTAATACTGAATACTGTGATATTAAAAGTTTCATAGGCCTACATCAGTACAGTACAAACACTCAGTTTGCAGTGTTATCTTAGTTGTGCCAATGCTGAGGTTCTCACCTGACAGATTGCAGACTATTTTGATGAAGTGTGAAACAGAGCACTGATGCGAGAGAGAGAAAGTGAGGAGAGTTACCGGTCCTGCTGGTTGCATCGCCGCAGCTGGCATGCGAGGAGGCATCATCATCCCAGGCATCATGGGTGGCATCATGCCTGGCATCTAATAAAAGAAGCGTCATGAAATATTCAGTGACCCGCTCATTTCCATAGCACTTGGGTGCAGGCAGGGGTATTAAGAAAGTGTGAGACAGGGTGTGTGGGCGCCTGAGTGGAAAGGCTATGTGTGACTTGGAGGGGGGGGGGGGACATACACAGTCCACTGAGCCTGTGCCAAACTGCAGTCCCTCACCTCACCACCTAGTGACGCTGGCAGCTGACACCCCACACTGCCACCACATCAGGCCTTTTTATATGTAGAATGGGATCACCACTGGCTACTCCATTAGGCAAGTTAGGCAGATTCACCCCTTTTAAAACTAAAATGTTTGTACAAATCTAATATTTGATCTTCAATCTCTCAATCTTTGCAATCTAACATTTAATTAAAGACTTAAGTAAAATATCTTCTGTCTACATTGTTGCATTTGGATTGCTGCACCCTCTTTCCAGCCCAAGTGGTATAGTCCAACCTGCGCTAAAAATAGCCTACACACTATGTACCACAGACATTGATAGTATATATACCACAGACTATGGCGGGATAATGCGATGGTGAATGGGAGTGACAGCAGCATATTTGTTGGAACTGTGAAACGACAGCTAGCATGGCACAATTTGTGGGCAAAGAAAAAATCAAATCAAATCAAATAAACTAAAATCAAATAAAAGAAAATAAACAGCACAGGTGTCTTCCTCTGAACACCTTAAAGGAGAACTAATGGGCCGTTCCGTTAAAACAGGAATAATGTGGTGTTCAAAGGTCATGAGCTCCGATGGTGACGTCACCTGTGCTCTGGTTTTCTCTGCTGAACTCAGAGGAGCCTCAGCAGCCCCAACCTCAAAAATCCAAGATGGCTGCTCCACGCATCAGCAGTTAAAATAGTAGGAAAATGCTGTTTATTAGCACTTCTGTCTTGTTTGTGTCTCATTAAACCAGCTGTACACACAGCACTGTCTAACTTCTATCTGTGTGGACATGTTCCTGCAGTGTTTGTATGCGCAAAATACCGCCAGTCTGTTCATCTCACTTCAATCATTTTTATTGCAGTAAAATGGGATTGTCAAGCAGACAGACTGACCAAAACCATCCTAAAAACCTGCCATAAATGTTGCATGCACGTGACATTTTGGATAATAAAATATCACGATACTTGGCCTTCGATACGATATATTGCCACAAAATATCGCGATACTATGCTGTATCGATTCCCCCCCCACCCCTAGCAGCCATGTGCCACAGAGGGCTGAGTCTCTGCAGGTTTTCCTTCAACTAAAGTGGACAGAAGCCAATTTCACTGATCAGCACATCTTCAAGCAGAGGGAGGAAATCAGCTGCTGTAGTCTTTGGTTGGAACAACAACCTGTCCTCCATCACACATGGCTGCCCATCCCTGCTAGTGTATGTAATGCAAATTAATCAACAATTATACACAAAAAAGTATGATTTCATGTAAATGTGCTCTATTGACCATGAGTTCCAATAGAAAGCATAAAATGGTGGTAATGGCTTGGAGTGGTGTTGCTAAAAAGGTGTAACACAGAACTAGGTGAAAATGTATGCTTCATGGTGTTTTTATATAAACAGTCAAACCAGAACAACAGGTGTGATTATTTATGAATAAAACGCCAACAATACAATGAAATTGAAATGGTTTCAAAACAGTATCCCAACTAAACTTTGACAAATACCATTATGTGCCTCTGATCTTTAACTATACTCAGAAATAATTCATAATTTCGATTTTTTTTTTAACTGAAAAAGAAGGTATAGTTTAATTTGATGCAAATGAGGTATATTGATCATACATTCCTATAGGAAGTTTAAATTAGTTTTAATGGGTTGGAATGAAGTTGCTAAAAAGGTGTAACACAGAACTGGGTGAAAATGTATACTTCATGGTGCTCATAGTCATAAACAGTCAAACCAGACCGGGTCAATTTGACGCAGAGAACAGGTGTGATTATTTGCTGCCATTAAAAAAATTGAAATAGTTTCAAAACAGTATCCATCAACACATGTGCTTCTGATCTTTAAAATTCAAAATGTCTGCCTTTTTCTCGCTCTCTCTTTTTTTATTTGTATTTTTATAAAAGAAAATGTATATTTTCATGTAAATGAGGTCTATTGACCATAAATTCCAATAGGAAGAATAAAAATGCTGGTAATGGTTTGGAATGAAGTGGGCTAGAAAGGTGCAACACAGAATTGAGTGATTATTTATAGATGCAGTCGGCCTGTGTGGAAACGCCCACAAAACTTTACTTCCGCTATCGTTAGTCCCTTTTACACAGCCTGTGAAAGCCGCGATCGTTGCGGCATCATTACGCCTCACCTCCTGTTTAAAAGTCACAAGGACAGAATGGGGAGTCATTTTGTTACACCTTTTGTTCCGGCAGTGGAGGTAGTATCAGCCCCAAATCAACGTCTGTTTAAAATGGTAACCCGCGGGAAGGTGGATCGAAGGCCAAGGGGGCAGTGGGGGAAACCCCCCAAATATCTCAAAGGGCTGGCTCTCTACACTAAAGGATTGGGGATTCAAGAGCAGGTACATAGATGTCTGTTCAGATGTGCATTTACTGCGTGGGTTGAATCCCCAATCCTGTCTGCCTGGGCTGGGCCATCAGCTAAATGCTAACTATGCTGAATGGGGAGAACGGGAGGATTTCCTCCATGCTGACCGCTTGATCACGTGTCTATGACGAGACACCGCCTGAATGTATACTTTATGCTTGCTTCATAAACAGTCAAACCAGACCGGGTCCATTTGAGCCGGGAGGACAACAGGTGCATGGTCGACGAGAAGACAGACGAGGGTTAAACTAGATTGGTGCCTAACCATCCAATAACCTAACCAACCACCTCCCATAAAAACATGTCATCAACTTGCAGTCAGCATTATTATTTGGCCTACAAATGTTAAATCCTTGATCACCCACTAGCTGCAGGAAAAAAAGTGGGAGGAGCATGTTGCAGAGCTTATATAATAAGCTGTACTGAAACCAAATAAAAAGTATAAATTGTATCTTGTAAGGTGGAGGCTAAAGAAAACCTGCCTGCTCAGTGCTCACACCCCAAATATTAAGAGAAGTCCAATAAAAACTTTTACCGAGCCTCAGACTTGGATTAAGTTTTCTGCAAAGCTCACCTGTGCCATTGGAGGCCCCCCTATAGGTGGCATCATACCAGGGGGCATCATACCAGGGGGCATAGGAGTCATGTTAGGTGGTCGCTGTCCCATAGGGGGCATTCCCATGGGAGGGTAATGAGGCGGCATCCCTGGTGGTCCCATCTACACCAAAGGGGAGGGAGATAAAAATACAACATTGGACTGGATGGAACTTTTGATGGTGAGCTTTAACGTTAAAAACCTAGTAGCTATGTGTGTAGTAATGGGCTACATGCACAACTTCCTGAAATTAGTACAGCTTCTTTATTTCCTGTCATCACTATTGGATGAGATTAACTCACATTTGTGCCAATGACGACAATCGTCGTCAATTCGATTAGTGATTACATCTCCTATAAAAATATTGTAGCTATTGAAGGTGTATAACCTATTTTACGGAGTCATTAGGTGGCGACAGTGCTCTCCAGATTAGAGAAAGGTCCGGAAAACAGCAGGAAAAAGCCCCGTGATGAAAGAGAAATCGCTCATGCTGCAGCCAGAGCCATATAGATGGCTCTGGCTGCAGCTGACGTTGGCTGCGAACAGCAGTCAATCCGCGCCCACAACTGAGCCCCTCTGCCTCTGTCTGTCTGTCTGCATAGTTTCTCCACACGATTAGCCGCCAGAAAGGCAGCACCCGACGCCGAAGGGCCAAACCTTTCTCAGCAGTCCGGTTTGGCTTTTCCGTGTCGCGCTGGGAGCCGGCGCACAAAAACGGAGCGCTCCGAAAATAGACTGGGTGCGTGAGGCTGTGTGTTAGTGTGGGGAGGAGTTTGCAGCTGAGAGGGGGAGAGGGGGGTGGGGCACGCAGGGCACCACACAACTACACCACGTCACTACATCAGAAAATATTAGCTTCAGACTCAGTGAATGTGCTTGAAATGCTTAATTTCACAAAAGGCGGAATATCTCAGGTTCTAATTTGAAACGTCTCTTTTTGCTCAAAACAACCTATCTTCTCCGGCTCATAACTAAAGAACGGAAAATGGTATCAATAAACTTTTTTTTGCAGATGATAGAAGAGAGTCTCATCGTTCTTTGGGCGTGTTCGGTGTTTACATAGTAATATCACACAATATTCTGTGGGCCTCGAGAAATCACTGAAAACGCTCTGAAACTCTGGCACTGGGAGCGTCCGTTCTCCAAAAGTGGCTGGCACTCAATGAGTTAATGTCAGGTGTGCTGCAGTCACAACAATGATCAGGCACACTTGATTAATCAGTTCATCCAATAGTGTAGGACAGGAAATAAAGAAGCTGTACTAATTTCAGGAAGTAAAGAAGTTGTGCATGTAGCCATCACTCTCACATCGTGCTGTCACCAACTTACAAAGGGGGGAGGCATCCCTGAAGGGGGGACGACACCTGGGTAAGGTGGCGCCTGGCTCGGCCCATTATTCGCCTCCGATGAAGACTGCCATAAACAAGAGAGCACGGAGGGTTTAGTTATGGAGAGCAAACATTGGTGTGATGATGAATAGTATAGTTAGCACTGCAGCGTGCTTACTTCAGCAACTTACCATTACATGTCGTTGGCACGCTAACGAACAGTGGGTAGCAACGTTAAAAATCAAACTGAACTCTTGGTCGTTAACGTTACTGTTCGTCTATTTCCCTAAATGACTTCTGATATTATTAACACGGTTTATGAAAAAGCCTAGGTAGCAGCTCTGTATGTTAATGCTAACCTGTTGAAATCCCATTGACCATTGATTCATTTAGCCATGGACTCTGTCTAAATTCTGGTGGCGAATATTCATACGATAACACCTGCTATGGGATGTTAGCATAGAAATGTAACGGTGTGTGTGTGTGGGGGGGGGGGGTAGCTATCGCTTACTAGCTACCAACAATAACATTTAACATTCCAAGACGTAGTCTGAACCACGACCATTATGTGTAGCTGTGATGCCGCTAACAGACTGTACATTGCCGCTAATTTAGCCAAATGCTAACACACTCTGGCTAACCCGTCGTTTTCTACAATACGGTATCATTGATAGAGTCGCTGGGGAACAGAAAGGCAGCCAGTAACAGAAGGGACGTAATTTACGCAGAAACCTTTGAACATTTCTGACCAGTGGTTAACTGTAAAAAACGATTCTTTTGAAAAAGCTGCACTCACCATGTTGACGAGAGGCGAGCATCCAAGGAACTTGGTCACCCCACAACAACGAGCAACGCGATTGGTTCGTTTTCCTCCCAATGCGGAAAGGTCAAAGGTAACGTATCTGTCGCTTCATTCTGCGCAGCCATTGTGCAGAAATGCGCTATTCTGAAACCCATTTGATGATGTTTTGTCTCAGACTCAAATCTGAGGATATTTTTCCTGTTATATATGATTTTGTGATATGATGGTGGATATGATGGACGATGACTCTATGTAGAGAGATAACGGTGTGGAACTGCTATGACCAAAACAGTCCCTAACAGTCACTACAAAGGTGAAGTTTAACAATTCATCAATTTGTTGGTGAATTGTTAACCCCCCCCCCCCCCCCCCCCAAAAAAAGGACCCCAAGTGGTCCCACACTCTGAGCCTTTCAGAGAAATAGAAATGTGCTAAAATATAGTCCAAAAATATAATACATCTAATTTGGAAATCACAAGAAAATGAATTTGCCATAATTTCTGCACATTTATATAGTCTACTCCAGGTTTGTCCAACTAAAATGTTAGTTGTAAAATGCTTAAAATGTCATTAAATCTAACTTAACTAATTTAATGATACATTTAGTAGATTTTATGATCCTCTGATTTGCTCTGAACTCCACATATTCTCACTGCCTTGTTCATAACCTTCCATTCTTTCTTTCTTTCTTTCTTTCTTTCTTTCTTACAAAGCTATGAATGTGTGACATTAGTCCAGCGACTGACATAGGTGCCAATTTTAGATGCTGGAGTAGCTGGTGTTCAGACACAACACATGACCTTGGTGTATTGGAGATAATTTGTAGAACAGGTTGTGATTTTCCAATTCTTGATATATATGTGGCTGCTGGAACAAGCCCAGAGAGTGGGGAATTAGAAAGTGGTCAATCTAGGCTTTTTACCTCTCTAAGTGTCATTCACACTGCTTATGTTGTCTTGAATCTCTTCCTATTTTTGCACAATTGCTCAGAATTCACATGACGCACAATATTATTTTTTCTTTTTCCTCTTCTTCGTCTCATTGTTGTTATTGTCATTCACACTGGATTTCAAGCAGGACACAGCAGCACGTTATTTCACACCATCCAGAACAACAAGGTCAAGCAGCATCTCACCCATTATGAGGGTTAGTCAAACACAAAAGGAGTCTGATGGCCGGATAAACACATTGATTTTGAGAAACAAATGAATCATTTCCATGTAGGCCTATTGGCTGTGCAAGTTATTCATCCAAGATCATCATAGATCATATTATCATATTCTGATAAAATAAAGGATGACTATACAGAGGTAGGGGATGTGGAGCTTATTGTGCTGTGCGGTTGTTGACTGTGAAGTTGTCCCTGGGGTTTAGAGTGGTGCTATTGGAGTGTGACGCATGCAACAAAAGAGTTGTGAAACCAGATGAGCCCACTGAGGTACAGACGCAATCAACTGATCCAAGTGCTGGAGTAGTATTCCCTATCCATTCTCTTAACAAGCCAGAAAGACAGTGAGCAAGGAGACAGTGAGGGCTGCTGATGGATCGAGATACACACTAACGATGGGAGTCAGTCAGCCACAGATCATTACTGCAGAGAAGTAGACAAACCATAAACCACCTGTTGGGCACCAGTGTTATGTAGCTTTAAATAGCCCCTGTGTGTGTGTGTGTGTGTGTGTGTGTGTGTGTGTGTGTGTGTGTGTGTGTGTGTGTGTGTGTGTGTGTGTGTGTGTGTGTGTGTGTGTGTGTGTGTGTGTGTGTGTGTGTGTGAGCACAATAATAATAATAATACTTGGATTTAAAACCGCCTTTCTTAAACTCAAGGATACTGTAGGCTACAATTAAAAAGTAGTAACAAAAGCATAGGGGGAAAAAATTGATTAAAAACAACAGGGATAGCCCTACTCTGGACCCTGGCCCTACTCTGGACCCTGGCCCTACTCTGGACCCTGGCCCTACTCTGGACCCTGGCCGTGCCGTGGAAAGGCGAGGCTGAAGAGGTGCGTTTTCAGTCTGTTTTTGAAGATGAAGATGGAGACGGAGATGGAGTCAGAGCCACGGATGGAGGGTGGGAGGGAGTTCCAGAGCTTGGGAGCAGCAACAGAGAAAGCTTGCCTTGGTCACCAAGGGTGGAACACCTAGTGCAGGGGATGGAGACAATTCAAGTGTCGGAGGAACGGAGTCCACATCAGAATCAGAATCACTTTTATTGCCACAGTATGCAAGATTACATACGAGGAATTTGTCTTATTCTGCAGCGTAGCGCTCATGTCAATATTCAGAGATAAAGAAATAGGAAAAACAACAAAAAGACAAGTGCAAGTGCAGTCCAATATATACAATATATACACGAGTGGAGGAGTGTTCAGTAGGCATGAAATATTAATTTACAGTCCGAGTTAAATGGGCGTTAAATAGACAGTGAATTTACATGAATTTACAGTCCGTTAAATAGGCATTAAATTAAATATGAGTTGCAGTCTAAGTGGTGCACGATGTAGGTAGCAAGAGTAATCTAGTGGTATAGAGTTCTGGTGGAAGAAGCAGCTGTACTTTAAGTGAGGAGTGAAGCCAAAGTGACGGTGGTGGGGGGCCTGATGTCAGTGGGGGGGATTCAGCTGAGTTCAGGTGGGTTCAGGAGGAGGTGGTGGGGTTTGTGGGGGGTGTTGGTAGGTGACCTTGGTAGAAGGGGCTTATGGGCCTTGTTTGTGAGGCTGATGGCGGCTGGGAAGAAGCTGTTCTTGTGGCGAGAGGTTCTGGTCTTGACAGACCCCAGTTTCTTGTGTGCTTTGAAGAGCTCATTAGGGTGGGAGGGGTCGGCCATGATCTTATGAGATCGCTTCAGTGTTCTAGCTGCATGCAGGTCCTGAAGGGATGGCAGGTTGCATCCGATCACCTGCGTGTGTATGGGTGGAGTAGGTCGGTCGGGGTCCAGGCCATGCAGGGATTTGTAGATGAGGAGGAGGATCTTGAAAGTTATGCAATATTATGGGGAGCCAGTGAAGTTGCTGCATACTGTAAATGTAAGGCAAACATCGTATCCTATAGCTATCGCTGCTAGAGTGACCTTCCTTCAGCCAGACAACCCCAACACCTTGTGTCCTTGAGCAACCCGCTGAGTCCCTGCCACCAGGGGGTGCTGTGCTCTGGCTCATCCTGACCTCTGACCTCCCTGGAGGGGGATGAGTGAAAAACACACTTTCCTCAATGCATGTCTCAATACACAAATCAGACATCATCATTCTGCTTGTAATCTTTGGATGCTGCATTTGTTTGGCGACGTATGATCATCTTATTGTTCATTGTTTTGCTTATTTGTTTGCTTAAATAGATTTTAAAACCATTTCACATATAGCCTTAAAACATACACTGCAACTTTGTGGATGGCACAATCTTTGCTAAAGCATGTACTGTATGTATTTCCAACACACTTTCATTGCCTCATTGCTGTGTGTGTGATTGATTCACAGTATAGACACAGTAATGAGGTCGTTAATGTAGCCTGTAGCTGTTTTACTCCATCAAGCATGAGTACGGACCTGCCTATAGGCACTCTGCTCTCATCTAACAATTGGCTTCCTGTCCATGCTCAACAACATTACAGTGACATCTACAGTAAGCTTTTCAGTTTTCTATTCACACTAAAAATAAAGGTTCCAAAATGATTCTTCATTGGGTTGAAACTTAATTGCATTTTAGCTTTATTTGATTTAAGCTTGTAATTTTTTTTCTTTTATAGGTTATTTTTGTTTATGTTGTTGTAATCACGGTGTTGATGGTGTAGGTATCTGTAAATGACAGACCATTTAAGATTCTTTGTGTTCAAGTAAGGGGCAGATACAAAATAAGAATTATATTCTTCTTTCTGCTCCTTTTCAGTCATGAAAAGCATTGATTTCAAACATGTATTGTGATGTATTGTGTGACCAAATTTATATTGTACTATTGTGCATTTTCATGACAGGAACAAATAAAAAAATGAAATGAAATATTTGTTTGTTTTTTGATTGTTTGTTTATTTATTTATTTTTGTATCTGCAGAACTCACAATATACAGTATTTTTTTGTGAAGACTTTTGGGGACATGTTTGTAAAAGAAAAGTCCTCCATTCTTGTTTAAAAAAATATTCAAACTTTTTTTTTAAGCGAGGAAAAAGTCATCTGTTCTTTTGATCAAGGTTAATTTTCTTTGTGACTTAAAGCCCCAATCAAAGATTTTTCTAACCACTGGATTTATTGGATTTGCTGATGGCTATTAAGCTTTTCACATCTCTGTGATCTACTGATGTTAATCAGAACCACAGCTGCTGCTGCATCATGAAAAGAACAGTTACAGTACAAGTCACAGTAATCCTTTGTAGCTTGACCATACACTTTGACTGTTTCAATATGATTAGTTACACTTATACAAATACATGTTGAAGACTTCTTGGTTCTGCAGTGTGTGGGGTACACAAGAACATCATTTACCGGTACTTTGATTTGAATTACATTTATTTCCCTTGTTGTTTCTTGTGCACAGGCGGTTGGAATTCAGGCTGTGCTGATAACAAATGTGTTTTGTCTTTTATTTTTATTTTTTTGCTGTAGCGTACAGCTTTGAAAGGCATTGTGTACTGGGCTGGCGTAGAGTATGCTGAGTCCTTACAATATGTTGGACAAGTAATACGCCTTTGAATACCAATACGGGAGGAATGAACAACCTAAACACTGTTTAGTTGTTTGTTGTTAAAAAAAAATGAGCCTACATTTGTCTAAAAGCATGTTTGTCCTGTGGGCGATTATTGACGACTGTACTAGATCACGGATCAATCACAGCGTGACCTCTGCATGAACCAATCAAATACTATGACCATTTCCTGCATGTCTGTACAGTCTGTTTTATTTATGACATTACATTCCACTGCTACATGGTCATTCATAGTCTGGTGTTATATATTCAAAAACTCAACTTCGACTGCACACTCAAATTATAATTGGGGTTGAGAAACTATTTTTGGCAGGATTCCGATTTGGGCTGCAATTCTAGCGCACACACACAAAGGTGTTGATTACTGAGTAACAGCTATTCACAGCTGTTCTGAAAGAGTTGCTGATTTCATGGATATCAATCATTTCGGTTAGAGGGGTCTACTGCACCTCTCCTTAGAGGGGTCTGCTGTACCTCTCCTTAGAGGGGTCTACTGCACCTCTCCTTAGAGGGGTCTACTGTACCTCTCCTTAGAGGGGTCTACTGCACCTCTCCTTAGAGGGGTCTACTGCACCTCTCCTTAGAGGGGTCTACTGTACCTCTCCTTAGAGGGGTCTGCTGCAGTCTGCTGCACCTCTCCTTAGAGGGGTCTACTGTACCTCTCCTTAGAGGGGTCTGCTGTACCTCTCCTTAGAGGGGTCTACTGTACCTCTCCTTAGAGGGGTCTACTGCACATCTCCTTAGAGGGGTCTACTGCACCTCTCCTTAGAGGGGTCTACTGTACCTCTCCTTAGAGGGTCTACTGTACCTCTCCTTAGAGGGGTCTACTGTACCTCTCCTTAGAGGGTCTACTGTACCTCTCCTTAGAGGGGTCTACTGTACCTCTCCTTAGAGGGTCTACTGCACCTCTCCTTAGAGGGATCTACTGTACCTCTCCTTAGAGGGGTCTACTGTACCTCTCCTTAGAGGGGTCTGCTGTACCTCTCCTTAGAGGGGTCTACTGCACCTCTCCTTAGAGGGGTCTACTGTACCTCTCCTTAGAGGGGTCTGCTGTACCTCTCCTTAGAGGGGTCTACTGCACCTCTCCTTAGAGGGGTCTACTGTACCTCTCCTTAGAGGGTCTACTGTACCTCTCCTTAGAGGGGTCTACTGTACCTCTCCTTAGAGGTGTCTACTGCACCTCTCCTTAGAGGGGTCTACTGTACCTCTCCTTAGAGGGTCTACTGTACCTCTCCTTAGAGGGGTCTACTGTACCTCTCCTTAGAGGGTCTACTGCACCTCTCCTTAGAGGGGTCTACTGTACCTCTCCTTAGAGGGTCTACTGCACCTCTCCTTAGAGGGGTCTACTGCACCTCTCCTTAGAGGAGTCTACTGTACCTCTCCTTAGAGGGGTCTACTGCACCTCTCCTTAGAGGGGTCTACTGTACCTCTCCTTAGAGGGGTCTACTGCACCTCTCCTTAGAGGGGTCTACTGTACCTCTCCTTAGAGGGGTCTACTGTACCTCTCCTTAGAGGGGTCTACTGCACCTCTCCTTAGAGGGGTCTACTGCACCTCTCCTTAGAGGGTACTGTACCTCTCCTTAGAGGGGTCTACTGCACCTCTCCTTAGAGGGTACTGTACCTCTAAGGAGAGGTGACAATGGCGGCAGCAGGCGGATCGGTGTCCACCACGGCTCGCGGAGCATTGATTTTGCTAACCATCCTGACGGTCGTTACTGCTTTATCGAGTCTAAGATACGTAAAGACAGAAAAAGCACTAGTAGGAGAAAGAATGGAAAATTTCCCAAACTTCTACCTTCAGGACGACAATAACACGGAGGACAAACATTTTGGCTACGGGCGGGCGGCGATCATCCACGTCCTACAGCGGGGCAAGATGCGTCCTGTGTCGCGGAAAGGTGGAGGGGATCTTCGTTCGGTCATCGTCATATGCCTCCTACTTTCTGGCGACATTCACCCGTGCCCAGGTCCAGTAATTCATGCTGGTGAGCAAGCGAGCTGGTTAGCCAGCCAAGATGCTAATGTTAGCAATGCTAGCCGAGCAGCTAGCCAAGGGGCTAACACAGGCCCTGTTAGCTTAGAAGCTAACAGTGACCAACCGAGGACTATTAGTGGGTATGGGCAGACAGCACAGTGCCGTGCAGCAGAGGAGATCCGAGTTACAGCTCAGCGAACCAAGCGGCTCAGCAGAGCATCAAGGGCCGGACAGAACAACGGCCAAGAGCGGACTCCCTGCGGGTGCGGGCTGACAGCGCCGAGCCGAGCAGCAGAGGAGATCCGGGGAGAACCACAGCCAACCAGGAGGCTCACCAGAGCATCAAGGGCCGGACAGATCCACGGCCAAGAGCGGACTCCCTGCGGGTGCGGGCTGACAGCGCCGAGCCGAGCAGCAGAGGAGATCCGGGGAGTAACACAGCCAACCAGGAGGCTCACCAGAGCATCAAGGGCCGGACAGATCCACGGCCAAGAGCGGACTCCCTGCGGGTGCGGGCTGACAGCGCCGAGCCGAGCAGCAGAGGAGATCCGGGGAGCACCACAGCCAACCAGGAGGCCCAGCAGAGCAGAAAGGGCCGAAAAGATCAACGGCCAGGACCAGGAGCGGACTCCCTGCGGGTGCGGGCTGACAGCGCCGAGACGAGCAGCAGAGGGGATCCGGGGAGCAGCGCAGCAAACCAGGATGCCCACCAGAGCAACGAGGACCGGGCAGATCAGTGGCCAGGAGCGGTCTCCGGGTGGGTCCGTGCAGACAGCGTCGGGCCGTGCAGCAGAGGAGCCGAGCGGCCGACCACAGCGGACCAGGCGCCACAGCAGAGCACCGTCTGCCGTACCAAACAACGGGCTTCAAAGGACTCCCTGCGGGCAGGAGCCGACGACTTCAGGTCCAGCAGCAGAGGAGGAGGCAAGGCAGTATACGAATGCAGAAATTATAGACGTTTGTAAAACAAAGGGCTTACACATAATGCATCTCAATGTGAGAAGTCTTATACCTAAAATTCACCAAATTAGACAGCTCGTAAACAGTAGCATGGCAGGAATAATATGTATAACTGAGACATGGTTGGATGCATCAATATCAGATGTAGAAATTGAAATTGAAAATTACACAGTAACTAGGAAAGATCGAAATAGGAGGGGGGGGGGGGTCTGTATTTATATAAGGGCTGATATTGTATTCAACGTAAGGTCTGATCTCAACGAGGATCAGTTAGAATCACTTTGGGCCAATATCTTGTTGCCTAAAAGCAAGCCAATCCTTGTAGGAGTATGCTACAGACCTCCAGATCAGAGCGATTTCTACAATAAGCTTGAAGATCTATGTTCCAAACACAAAGAGCTAATGAATGGTGAGGTTTTATTATTGGGTGATTTTAACACCGATGTCTCAAGACGTGACCATGTAATGTTTAAGGCATTTCAGAACTTGTGCTCAACCTTTAACTTCAAACAAATAGTAAACAAACCCACTCGGATAACAAGCTCTTCCAAGACCACCATTGATCTAATCCTGGTGTCAGATAAGTCAAAAATCTCCAACTGTGGTGTAATAGACTGCGGACTTAGTGACCACTCAATAATCTTTTGTACACGAAGGATTATGAGGGCAGCCCTTGACTACCACAACACTATTAGGATCCGTTCTATGAAGAACTACAATAGTGAGGCATTAAAAGAAAAGTTAAGGGGCACGGACTGGTCACCTGTTTTCAACTGTGCGCATGTTGACAGGGCCTGGGGATTTTTCAAATCCCTTTTTCTGGAAGCAGTAGATGAAAGTGCACCAGAAAAAACCATCAGAATTAAAGTCAGATCGGAGCCTTGGATGAACCCCGAAATAATTGGAGCAATAAAGTCCAGAAATGACATGTTCACTAGATTTAGAAAAAATAGCGAAGAGCAATTATATACTGAGTTTAAAACACTTAGAAATGAAGTAACTAGATTAATTAAGATAGCCAAGGCGGAATACTACAATGAAAAAATAACAGAAAATAAGTCAAATCCTAAACAATTATGGAAGTGTCTGAAAATGACGGGATACGGGAACAGGCTCAAGACAAAAGCAAAAAATATGAATTTAGATATAGGAGGCACACTGATTACAGGACATGCCAATGTAGCTAATTATATAAATACGTTCTTCATTACAATAGCAAACAAACTAGTAAATAAATTGCCCAGCCCTAGTGGCAAATATGGAGAAAGACAGGTGGGGGAGTTTTACAGGAAGAAAGGTATCCTGGCAGATACCTTTTCTTTCTCAAGTGTGTCTGAGGACACGGTAGAAAAGAAACTTAAGGCCCTCAACCCTGCGAAGGCAACAGGACAGGACAAGATTCCCGCCAGATTCTTGAGGGATGCAGCGGAGACAATTGCTCCATGTATAACATTTATCTTAAACAAGTCCATTGAAAAGGGGCAGTTTCCCACTGATCTTAAATCAGCCAGAGTTATTCCTATCTACAAAAAAGGAAACAAATTAGACCCGGGGAATTACCGTCCTGTCTCGATCCTTAGCACGGTGTCAAAGGTAATGGAAAGAATCATCTTTGAACAAATAAATGAATACCTGTCAACAAACAACATCCTGTATGAGTATCAGTCGGGGTTCAGAATATCTCACTCCACAGACACATGTTTGCTGTACCTGACAGACCAAATCAGAACAGAAGTAGACAAGGGCAGATATTGTGGAATGGTTTTATTAGATTTACAAAAAGCCTTTGATACCGTGAACCATGATATACTGTTATTCAAAATGAAGGCTATGGGTTTTAACAGTGCTTCGCTAAGGTGGGTAGAGTCATACCTAAGGGGGAGGAAGCAAGTGGTAGAAGTGAATGGCATTATGTCATCCTCACTAGTGCCAACTTGCGGGGTGCCTCAAGGGAGCATTTTGGGTCCAGTCTTATTTCTTTTATATGTCAATGACATGAAATCTGCCTGTGAATGTGACTTGCTTCTCTTTGCGGACGATGCGGCTCTACTGGTCTCACACCAGGATAAAGGGGAGGTAGAAATCATACTCAGCCGAGAACTACTCAGGATCAGTTGCTGGCTGGTTGATAACAGGTTGTCCCTCCACTTAGGTAAGACAGAAGCCATTCTCTTTGGTTCTACCATCAAATTGAGGAGGTCTCCGGGGTTTAGGGTGGTGGTGGGAGACGTAGAGGTCTCAGCTAGGGAGGAGGTCACATATCTGGGCTGTGTGCTGGACAACACCTTATCAGGAGAGAGCATGGCGCAGAGGGTAGCCAAAAAGGTCAACCAGAGAGTGAAATTCCTCTCCAGGATTTCCACCTATGTCAACAGGTACGCTCTGGAAATCCTAGCGGGAGCACTGGTTCAGTGTCAATACGACTACGCATGTTCCTCCTGGTACACCGGCATCGCTGTGTCACTGAAAAACAGGCTCCAGACAGCACAAAATAGATTAGTCAGACTCATTTTACAATTGAATCCTAGGACTCACCTACTACAGTCTCACTTCGACAGCCTCAAGTGGCTAAGAGTAGAGGAGAGAGTATCACAAATCAAACTCGGCATGGTCCACAGGATAGTTAACAATGCTGTCCCAAAATATCTTAGACATTACTTCACCAAGGTCAGTGACGTACATGGGCACGGCACTAGAGGGAGCCCCACAGACTTGGTCCCAGTAAAATGTAAAAGATGCATCGGCCAAAATTCCTTTCTTTATTCAGCGGCAGTAGCATGGAACAGTCTCCCAGCTGAGATTAAGACAATTAGCCCCTATCCCTCCTTCAAAGGTAAAGTCAAGAACTGGATCAGGAGAAATAGAACCTGGACTTAATGTGTTGTGTTATATTGTGGTATTATATTATTATATTATATATTATATTATATCTATATTATTATATAGTATATAATATTGTATGGTAATGATATGTAATGCTATAGTATATTATAAAATATTGTCCAGTATAGATACAAAAGGAGTCTCTTGCGCGTCAGCCCCTCCGCAAAAGGAGGTCGGTGCTCTCAGGACAGGACAGTATTATGACAAAAGTTCAATGGACAAACCAAAGAGGATCCTGGAGCACACGATTCACTGGAAAATTGCTTTATTCAATGACTAACGTTTCAACGCCTACTGCGTCTTCATCAGAGTCAAAACGAGTTTTGACTCTGATGAAGACGCAGTAGGCGTTGAAACGTTAGTCATTGAATAAAGCAATTTTCCAGTGAATCGTGTGCTCCAGGATCCTCTTTGGTTTGTCCATTGAACTTTTGTCATTGTCCAGTATAGGTTCATGTAGGATGGATTTGATGGTAGCCAAGGTGACTGAGGTGGGGGGCGACCTGTTGTCGGCCAGCCAGTAACTGAGCCGGTGTCTCACTCGACCCTATATGTTATTAGATCTTATAGTATTTTATTTATTTTATTTATTTTATTTGATTATTTTTTAAAGTATGTTTTTATTAGGATTTGATGGGTTTATTTTTTAATAGCACAAATTGTCTTTTATCTTATTTTATGCTTATTTTTATTGGTTATTCACTGTGCCCCACTTTCCCATATCATTCTCCCCCCTGCGTGGCAGGCACACCCACGCATTACCCTCAGACTCTGACAAGTGCTTGTGGCACTCACACTATCACACACTTACACACATCCAGACATACACACAACAGTACACATTCTATAACAGTCATCATGAGGACCGCAATGGAAATAAGCTGTCAGCTTTATTGCGTTTTTATCCTTTTGATAATGGTGGGCCTGTGTATGTATATATGTATATTGTATATACTGTGTATTCATTATCAATAAAGAACTCAATCAATCAAAAAAAAAAACTCTCCTTAGAGGGGTCTACTGCACCTCTCCTTAGAGGGGTCTACTGTACCTCTCCTTAGAGGGGTCTGCTGTACCTCACCTTAGAGGGGTCTACTGCACCTCTCCTTAGAGGAGTCTACTGTACCTCTCCTTAGAGGGGTCTACTGCACCTCTCCTTAGAGGGGTCTACTGTACCTCTCCTTAGAGGGGTCTACTGTACCTCTCCTTAGAGGGGTCTACTGCACCTCTCCTTAGAGGGGTCTACTGTACCTCTCCTTAGAGGGGTCTGCTGTACCTCTCCTTAGAGGGGTCTACTGTACCTCTCCTTAGAGGGGTCTACTGCACCTCTCCTTAGAGGGGTCTACTGTACCTCACCTTAGAGGGGTCTACTGCACCTCTCCTTAGAGGGGTCTACTGCACCTCTCCTTAGAGGGGTCTACTGTACCTCACCTTAGAGGGGTCTACTGTACCTCTCCTTAGAGGGGTCTACTGTACCTCACCTTAGAGGGGTCTACTGCACCTCTCCTTAGAGGGGTCTACTGCACCTCTCCTTAGAGGGGTCTGCTGTACCTCTCCCCTGCACTGCTCCCGCGCACGTGCACACACACAAACACACACACACACACACACACACACACATGACACGACACGACAGGTCACATCATTCTTATACATGTAATAAATAGACATTCTCTGTCAAAAGCAATTATTGTCGAAATGAATTAATGTCTGATACTGATCCTGTCCCAGAATATCTCCATTATTATCTGATAAACCTGACATATATGCTGCAGGCAGCACTTGAGATATTCTGCTGATTGCGTAGGCTACATAAAGCTGTGCTGGTTGACAAGAGGATGTGTGTGAGAGGATCTGAGATGTGTTGCTGCATGGCTGTCAGTAAGTGAGATGGTCAGGCTTAGTGCTGACAGGTTGTCACTCAAGAGAGAGAGGGTGTGTGTGTGTGTGTGTGTGTGTGTGTGTGTGTGTGTGTGTGTGTGTGTGTGTGTGTGTGTGTGTGTGTGTGTGTGTGTGTGTGTGGCTTCCAGGACTGAATGACAAAATGGATAGTGTCAGGCGGTGCATGACATGTATTATTTAGTGTGATCTACCATCTTGGATACATATTTTAAATATTTTAAAATCAAGAATACATTTTATTGTTATTTAGTTGTAATATTCTCTCTAAGGCAGAAATACTATGCCGTCTCCATCTCTGTGATGAAGGAGAAGGGGTGTAACGGTGGAAAGTTTCTCTGCTATTATCAATACCGTAAATTCCGGACTATAAGCCGCACCGGTGTATAAGCCGCAGGGGCCAAAAAAGGCCAAAAAACGGGAAAAAAGGTGCGGCTTATAGTCCGGAATTTACGGTAAATGTCTCCTAAAATACAGCCCAGAAAAATGATTCTATTTCACCTTAGTATTTATCACCTTAGGCTTTAGCTCAGGAGGTAGAGCGGGTCGGCCAATGACGCAAGGGTTGGCGGTTCGATCCCCGCTCCCTCCCAGCTGCTGTCGTTGTGTCCTTGGGCAAGACACCTAACCCTCCTTGCTCCCGATGGTGTGTAGGCACCCTGCGTGGCAGCCTGCCGCCATCGGTGTATGAATGGGTGAATGTAGACTATCTACTGATTGTAAAGCGCTTTGGATAAAAGTGCTATATAAATGCAGGCCATTTATACATTGTGTCCAAGTACTTATAGTATTGAAGGTCTATACCACCCAAATAATACTTCATGTCTAAGAACTTAGGTATATGCCAGTAAAATACTACAATTTCGTTCTCCACTGATTACCAGGGGCATGTCCTGGGTCTTGTAAGCCAACTTTGGTGCTCAGAATGTGGGTAGAGGCAGGCTGGAGGGCTGTTCTGGGTCTCTGAGACTGATCCTGGTGCTCAGTGGTCGGGTAGAGGCAAGCTGGAATACAGCTTTAAAATGAATGAATGAATGAAGTACTTAATCAGAAAGTACAGTAGTATATGGGTTGAATACACCTTTAAAACTATAAGTACTTTTGACATGAAGTAGTATTTGGTTGGAATATACCTTTAAAGTATAAGTACTTGGACAGAAAGCAGTTTTAGTATAGAATATACCTTTAACACTAAGTACTTGCACAGAAAGTGGTATTTGGGTAGAACATACCTTTAATACTATAAGTACTTGGTCTCTGGCTGGTAACTAATGGTAAGATAATCATGAAGTAATGCATTTCCTAGTAACAACTAAGCATGAAGCCCTGCTTTACTTGAGGGGGCACAAACATGGTAAGTAATGGTGAAGTAATCGTGAACTAATGATTAATTCCCTAGTAACAACTATTGTAACTAATAGTCTGTTCTTAAGTAACTGCCCATTAACTACTTATGAACTAGCGTGAATTTTCTTTTTTTAAGGAAGTAATCATTACTTACTGGTTCGTTAACATGGTAACTAATGGTCAGTTCTTAAGTAACTACCATTAAGAACTACCCCTTTGTGGTCTGTAACGTACAGCAGCTGCTCAGGCTGTGGTCTGTAACGTGCAGCAGCTGCTCAGGCTGTGTGGTCTGTAACGTGCAGCAGCTACTCAGGCTGTGTGGTCTGTAACGTGCAGGAGGAAGTTCGGACCGATGCAAATGGAACATGCAGGATGAAGAAGACTGTTTTAGTCACCAGCTACCACCCCCCCCCCCCCCCCCCCCCCCCCCCCCCCCCCCAGCCAGCAGCTTATCTCCACAGAGTGTATGTATGTGGGCTAGAGTGTAATCTCTGGATCTGTCATGGCTTTTAACCACACTCACCACACTGCTCCAGCAAGATTACTTTGAAATGTAGGCTGCTTTCAAGAGACTCACCCGTTTAAAGCCATCTGATGAAGTCGTATCTCCAAGGAACAGCGAAGAACTTCCTTACGCCAAAAGGAAAGAAACAAACCCAGAATCAATAATAGGCATATTGACTTCCACTGCTGAATGTAGCTTGTAATGGTTGTTATAGACTCCCTCCCCTGTTCACACAGAACATTGTGTTCAGGACACGAAGGAGCGCTCAATTAGCTATTATAGCGCTCATTTGTCTGTGTGGGTAACAAACACTCTAACTGTCAATCAGACAGACAGTCTCAGTCCGTGGAGAATATGATACAGACTATAGTGCAGCTAAAGTTGAGCCGGTCTAAATGAGTGTAGTTCACAGGGGAAATAATGAGAGCAAAGAAAGACTGACAGTCAGAAAACTATATTTAGATCTGTGGTGGCATCTGTGTGTGAAAGTGAGCAGAGCTGAAAGACTGCTGAGATCAGGTGTGGATGAACATCAGGTGTGGAATGGGACACTGCTGAGATCAGGTGGGGGATGAACATCAGGTGTGGAATGGGACACTCATCCCAGAGGGAGCGGCTTGGGGAAGTGAACTGTAAACGGGCAGCAGGTTCATACGCCTGGTTGAGTTCCACAATACTTAACAGCACTGAGGGGAGAAGACACCTCCAAAACAATGCTCATCCAGAGGAACCACTCACATCTGTCGTGCAGGAGAAGACTCTGCATCATATTGGAATGCGTCTACACATCTGGCAATACCAATTTGACACGCAACACTGACCACCATGGGCCACGAGAGAACAGAACATTTTGTTTGGACGCTTTTGTGTGACAAGTCAAAGAGTCACCAACTGTCAGAATAAAGAAGTTCCTATTTTTAGAATTGAAATGGATAGAGAGGGCGCGTCACATCATTCTTATCTTCAGGACATCGGAGATAACAGCACCGAAATGGCCTTTTGGAAATGGTCCTTGTTTGACGTGTAGCAGCACAGGAGACTCAGACACCTGAACTGCAACTGCAACTGGAAAAGAGCCAAAACTATCGGCTATCCAAGTCTCATGCACTATTTGTTGATGACAATGTTGGCAAAAAAGAAAAATGCACACTGGCAATGAAGCGATATTAATAACAAACACCTGACAAAGAGTCATGTATTGTTAAAGGATTCCTTAAAATGACCCAAAGAATAATATATTTGTATCAGAGGTGTCTGCGTGCACACAGCCTAGGCGCATCAGGCAAATAGTCATTCAGTTATGGCGATTTTAATTAAAATGTCAATGATATCTGTTCCATTCCTGTTATAATATTAGATCTAGGCTTGTAAGCATTAGCTGTGGACTAGAAATCTATTTCCCAATCACATTTTATTTGTGCAGAAGAAAAGTGAAAGGGAATGCAAAAGTGGGATATTTTCTTTTGTTCTTTACCTTTTGCCTCAGGGAATTTTGACCCTCAGAGAATTTCTTCTTTGGAGTTCTAGTTTCTAAAAGAATTTTGAATGCTCTCTTTTGAAGCATCCATGAGACCCATGGGAGCCAGGCAGAGCCATTGTCCTCCTGTCCTCCATGTGGTGACTGACAGCATTATGATATTCATGTGGTGACTGACACAGCATTATGATATTCACTAAAGCACCTGCTCCCCATCTCTAATGAGCATGCAGAGTTTGAGATGATGAGAACTGTGAGTCAGGGTAGAAGAAGAAAAATAAAGAAATAACCTCTTGTCTGAAGCTCAGGTGGCGAGGCTCCATTGAAAATCCCCATCCACTTTAACTGCCTGATGCTTTTGATAACTCATTAAAAGCACTGATTCCTGCTGCCAGTGGAATCATTCCATTTGTGATTGAATCCATCGAGTCCCTGAGCTCTCTCTCTCGGTGGAGGCCATTTCTCAAGATGAAGAGAGAAAGGTCATTATTATTTTGTGATCATAATGCATCAGTGACTGGTGAGTGGGGTCGTTAATTTTCACATTAAAAATTCTATTCCCAGTGCTGGAGTTTATGATTTATTTCGTTTTATTGAGTTGCATAAGCTTGTTATTAGATGAGGCACTTAGAAAATGTTCTAGTCATGGCAGCAGTGGTGTGTGTGTGTGTGTGTGTGTGTGTGTGTGTGTGTGTGTGTGTGTGTGTGTGTGTGTGTGTGTGTGTGTGTGTGTGTGTGTGTGTGTGTGTGTGTGTGTGTGTGTGTGTGTGTGTATACAATATATATATATATATACTATATACTGTGTGTGTGTGTGTGTGTGTGTGTATATGCAGTATATATATACAGTATATATATATATATATACATACTATATATACTGTGTGTGTGTGTGTGTGTGTGTGTGTGTGTGTGTGTGTATATATATATATATATCCTCCTTTCATATAAAAGGGAGCAAGTGGGCAATATCTGTTTCACTTTTTGTCACAATGTCACAATGTCTATGACATCATCAGTAATCATTATTGACCAAAATCATCTTATATCATCACTGATGATGTCATAGGCACTGTGACATCATCAGTGACAGTGATGTCATCAGTGATGCGAAGTTGGGCAATTGTGCTTGCGCAATGGAGCAGTCGATTGTGCACTGCACATGCCAATAGGGCAGGCGAGGCCACGCATCCAAAAGAACATTTGGGGTAAACAGGTGATCGACTGAAATTGTTATTGCAGAGAGAAACTTTCTATCAAATGCAGGCCACAGTATATCCAGGACTGAATGAAGAGATTGATAACCCGAGGCGTGTGTGTGTGTGTGTGTGTGTGTGTGTGTTCGTTTTATATATGTATATATATAAAATGAACACACACACACACACACACGCGCGCCAAAATTAGGTTGTGAAAAAGAGAACCCCTTTGAAAATATTATTTTTCCCCTCACCAAAATTGAGCTTGGAGCGTTATTTCCTGACAAGCTAGCATGACACAGTTTGGGAACCAATGTGGTGCCATACATATCATCATACATAAAGATCATACATATCATCATACATAAAGATCGCACACTGATTAGCACCTACTTTTATTCAGATTTACTATTTGCTGTGTTTACAATTAGAAGTAAGGGCTAGCAGCTAAACATTTACACCTCCCTGATGTCGATTGGTATGTCTGATTCCTCTGATGAAAAATAGCTGTACTTTATTATATTAGCATTATTTTGGCCAAATTGGAAACTTCTGGATGTGTTTATTATGCCTGGCAATCCCTCATTGTTAATTAGATATCATGTTAAACTGTCATTCTCTGTTTGCCTGACTTTAATTTGCTCCGTCCCAAATGTTCAGTTCCCCCTTATCTCCAGGAAACAGTTGGGCAGAAGCCATCTCTCCGCCAGCTCTCATTGACGCTGGAGTGGTTCTGTTGACTTCACACAGAGCATATAGAGCGATCCCTTTGTGCCGTCTCTCAGTGCCTCTGATACCACAGGTCCGTCCTGTCACACTTGAGACGGGCCTTTAATTAAAAGAACATTGCCAAGTTGTTTTTCACTGTCTCTCTTTCAGCTGGATCCTTCTCACTTCACTGGGTCAAGCGATAGGCTATCTTAGAGAGCACCATTATATTTTGATCTTTTAGTCTCAGACTCGTTGTTTTGATCAATTATAAACCGAGAGCAAACCAAACATCAATTTAGCCAACATAGGCCTCATTTGACAGGACATTGAATAACAATGGTTACGTATTGTAACCCTAGTTACAAGCAAAACATTGCGATCTTCATGATCCCCCCCCCCATTATTAATATTATGTACCGTATGAAAATGCATTTTTCCAATGTTGCATGATAGCGTGCGTTATTATCTCCGCCAGGAGATTGTCGCTGTCAGTGCGTGCGTCTGTCTGTCTGTGCGTGTGTTCTGTGTGTTTCTGGGTGTTCCTTGTGTGTTCCTCCCAGATCTCCAGAACCGTTGGTCGGATCTACTCCAAACTTTAGGAGTGTACTAAGGAGTACGTGACGGAGAACAGTGACCTGTTTTCAGATGCACCCTTCTACGCGTAACCTCATCCCCTAATCAAAAAAACTAAACCACAATTATTCTAACACAAACTTGACAAAAACACAAATACATGCGTTACAACACATACAATAAACCCATCATAACAAATACATAGCCAAAACACAAAAATAAAAGCAGACAATAACAATATATGATTTACAATAGCATCTCAGTATGACAACACTCACTACCACATTGCATTCAGACGATGTCATGTCACACACATGGTCTATGGATCAGCTTGGGGGAAAATGCGGTCCTGGCGGAGATCTGCACTCCACTGAGTGCACTTTTCTAGTTTAACTTGTAATCAATTATTAGCCTGTTGCAGACAGCCCCTCACTTTGAGTTTCTGATGTCTCTGTGGTGCTGATGGACAGCTCCTTTTATTTGGCCTCCGTACTGTTTATGGTCAAATGTGGGCCGCAAACATTTGTGAGATTTTCAAGTTGGTCCATGAGTGGGTCCATGAGTCAGAAAAGGTTGGGAACTGTTGATCTATAGGGGTAGAATGCATTTGCAGATTTGAATGATGAGCATCAACAACTTTTTGTATTGTCCTTTATCTTGTCTATACAGCCGTGATGTTTATGAGCATGGCAATGCTGAGATGACTAATTACTGCTCAGCATTCACACTCCTCTCCTCTAACTCCTCTCCTCTAACTTCTAACCTCTAACTTCTAACCTCTTCTCTAACTACTCTCCTCTCCTCTAACTTCTAATCTCTCCTCTAACTTCTAACCTCTTCTCTAACTCCTCTCCTCTAACTTCTAACCTCTTCTCTAACTCCTCTCCTCTAACTTCTAACCTCTTCTCTAACTCCTCTCCTCTAACTTCTAACCTCTAACTTCTAACCTCTTCTCTAACTCCTCTCCTCTAACTTCTAACCACTTCTCTAACTCCTCTCCTCTAACTTCTAACCACTTCTCTAACTCCTCTCCTCTAACTTCTAACCTCTTCTCTAACTCCTCTCCTCCAACTTCTAACCTCTTCTCTAACTCCTCTCCTCATAACTTCTAACCACTTCTCTAACTCCTCTCCTCTAACTTCTAACCACTTCTCTAACTCCTCTCCTCTAACTTCTAACCTCTTCTCTAACTCCTCTCCTCTAACTTCTAACCTCTTCTCTAACTCCTCTCCTCTAACTTCTAACCTCTTCTCTAACTCCTCTCCTCTAACTTCTAACCACTTCTCTAACTCCTCTCCTCTAACTTCTAACCTCTTCTCTAACTCCTCTCTTCTAACTTCTAACCTCTTCTCTAACTCCTCTCCTCTAATTTCTAACCACTTCTCTAACTCCTCTCCTCTAACTTCTAACCTCTTCTCTAACTCCTCTCTTCTAACTTCTAACCTCTTCTCTAACTCCTCTCCTCTAACTTCTAACCACTTCTCTAACTCCTCTCCTCTAACTTCTAACCTCTTCTCTAACTCCTCTCTTCTAACTTCTAACCTCTTCTCTAACTCCTCTCCTCTCCTCTAACTTCTAACCTCTTCTCTAACTCCTCTCCTCTAACTTCTAACCTATTCTCTAACTCCTCTTCTCTAACTTCTAACCTCTTCTCTAACTCCTCTCCTCTAACTTCTAACCTCTTCTCTAACTCCTCTCCTCTAACTTCTAACCTCTTCTCTAACTCCTCTCCTCTATTGACTGAGGATAAAAGCTCTGATGCTGATGTGATCAATGACATGAATCAGGAGGTTGCTGAGGGAAATCCAAGATTTACACTTTATGGATGGCAAATATAGCCAATGTGGTACTGCCCCCTGTACCATTTCCCCCCGCTACTGCTTTTTTAACATTTATTTCTTTGCATTGCATCATTTAAATTGACTGACCGAGTGCTTGAAACAAGGACTGCTATGGAGTGACAGTGAGATACTTAAGTGGTGAAGAGATTATTTTCCTTCACAAATTGCTATCTTTTTAAAATCTTATTATATATATATATATAATAATATAATCGGTATACTCAAAAATCGCAAATTGGGGATGTAATTGATTCTGCAATGGTCTTGCTTTCAAAGGTCTGAATGGACTGAATAATGAATGAAATAATGAATGGACTGAATAATTCCCTATTTAAACCACATGTTGAGGTGTGAAACTGATGAACATCAAATATACAACAGTCAACCTTCCGTATTTGACTCAAATTCAAAGGCTCGGGGGTTGATCACACATCTCTCAGAGTACAGAGATCTTCATTAATGCAGGCTGGGATGGTAGCTTTGGTACTTCATTAGTTCAATACATCTTTATAGAAGCAATGAGGTGCATCATCTGCAATAGATCAAAACAAAGAGACATGTTCCCCCTAGAGAAACATGTAAGGCTATCTATCTCTAATGAAAGAGTGGTGTCCCCATTGCAGCATTGTTCCATAAAGTCACTCAACAGGTGACAACTGGGAGAAGAAGAAATAGAATCCAGAGCATCCAGAGTAATAAATACATTCTTATTCAAAATAGTCTGAAAACCTTCCTCACAATGATGCCTATGCGCCGGTGTATCACTACCTGCAAAAGACACGGATCAAAATAACATAGCCTGACTTCTTCTTCTTCTTCTTTGAAAATTCGGTCTAGCTGTGGTTTAACTGCTGGTGACAGTCTGTCAGTATCAATCTGTGTTCTGAGTTTCAACAGAAGCAGTAGGCGATCTCAACACAAACACATTCCTTACCTAAGAAACCACCAGCAGAAAAAACGTACATAAAGGATGCTGGCTTTTACACATCAAAGTGTCTGTGTTTAACCTGTACCTGCATCGTGCAATATACATTGTATACTATTTTGTGCAATATAAACACATTACATACTAATCTTTCCAACCTTCTCAACTTCAATTTTTCCATTTCCATACAGTAGCTACAATATAGACGCTTTTAACTTTACAACATAAACATTCTAAATTGCCCCCAGCTTACTTCCTGTTGCAACGTTTGCTAATACAATAGCTCCCAGGAAATAACCTAGGTTTCAAACTGTTGCCTAGCAACACAATTCCATAAAAACCATCTATAGAGAATCACGTTTTACTCACAAAAACACAATGGGAAGGGATTTTTCCGTGTCTCTCTCAGTCTCATGTGTCAGAGGGCTCTATACTCACACTCTGTCTTGGGACTTCATCAGTACAACAGTCATTTCTAGGAACAACAGTCATTTCTAGGAACAACAGTCATTTCTAGGAACAACAGTCATTTCTAGGAAACTGGACTGCCGGGGGAAATGGCAGAGGACCAAAAGGCCATCTATTCACCTATATTACAAACAAATTGCATGTGCTAATATATTGTATGAAGACATAGCCACATAAAAACACTTGTACTAGAGACACATGTAATTATCTCACACATAACTGACATAATAACGGACACATATTTCTTACACAACTGTATAAGATCGTCCTCTGACCAGCGGCGGTTGTGTTGGAAGAAGTTGGTCCCCGAGCGCTTCGCTGCAGCTGCCCACCCCTCCTGTCCTGACAGCGCCTCTAAGCATATAATGTGTGTGTGTGTGTGTGCGCATGTGTGCGTGCGTGCGTATGCATGTGTGTGTGTGTGTGTGCGTGTACGTGTATGTGTGTGTGTGCAATGCCGTGCACGTGTGTGCATGCATTGGTGCATTCATTGTGACAGATAAAGATGGGGTTTGTCTGTCCTGATACCTTTATTTGAGGCAACCATATAAAATAGAGAAATAAAATGACAACACAATAATGCACAATGTAATCATTTGATATAGCAGGTGGACTAACTGTGGACTGACATTCTTATGTGATGCCACTGAACTACATTAGCATGTGTTATTGTTGGAGTGGCAGCAGCTGCTCCTTATTAGAGAAACTTATTAAATCTACAAGCCCACTCACAAGCCCAGTAACAAGACAACAGTAGGTACCGTATATTAATATGCTCATTTCCATGAAGGGGCCTTGGAAGGATGTGATGCCTCTCATGTCTGGAGCTAAACAAAGTAAATGTCACACGTTAATTCAATTATAAAGAACTGGACAGAAAGAAACGGCTCTGGGACGAATACTTCCTTGGAAACTCTTTCATCACTTTAATTAGATATGGAAGAAAAATAAATGTGTTGCGCTGCTTTGACCAGACAAAAACCAACATCTGAGGGAGAGAGAGGGGAGGAGGGAGAGGGAGAGAGAGAGAGAGGGAGAGAGAGAGAGGGGGGGGAGAGGGAGAGAGAGAGAGAGGGAGAGAGAGAGAGGGGGGGGGAGAGGGAGAGAGAGAGAGAGGGGGGAGAGAGAGAGGGAGAGAGAGAGAGAGAGAGGGGGGGGGGGATAGAGAGAGAGAGAGAGGGGATAGAGAGAGAGAGGGAGAGAGGGGGGGGAGAGAGAGAGAGAGGGAGAGAGAGAGGGGGGAGAGAGAGGGAGAGTGGGAGAGAGAGGGGGGGGGGGGGGAGAGAGAGGGGGGGGGAGAGAGGGAGAGAGGGAGAGAGAGAGAGGGGGGGGGGGGAGAGAGAGAGAGAGAGAGGGAGATACCACAGCTGCATTTTTAATAACCGGCCCTCAGAATCCATTCCAGTGTTTTTAGCTGCTCAAACATGAATCTCAAAGTGTCAGCTGCCTTCTGTCAGATCTGCCCCACCTGCCAGTAAGCAGAGTCTGTGTTCAGACTTAATGTTATGTGGCAGATGTCTGGCAGACGCTGTAGCATGTCATGCCCACATCCTTCTAGGAAAACACGCTACGGCTCACTGCTATTTATGGCATCGCCTATACGACAGAGGAGGCACGTCGGCCGGCCTTTTGCCAAGTAGGACATCATCCTGGATCAACATCCCCCTTGCAATCCTGGACTGACATTGCAATCAACCAATCACAGCCCTCTGACATCATCATCAGTGCATGTGGCAACATGTAGGCTGTTTTACTAAGCCCTCCATGTCGACTTGTAGGCTGTTTTACTAAGCCCTCCATGTCGACTTGTAGGCTGTTTTACTAAGCCCTCCATGTCGACTTGTAGTTGCTTTTACATAGAGACGCCTCAAAGATACGAGTCTTTGCTCATTTGGATTACAATATGGCTAAGCATTTCTTTCATGTACATAACAGTAATCCAGATGGGCTCAAGGTGGAAGAAACCATCATCCAGAAGAACATTCGGGCTGGTGATCGACTGAAATTGTTAGATGTGATGCTCTGACATTCTTTTAAAACTCCATCCACATGGCCGTAACTAGCTATGAGGACGGGGAGGTCCGGACCTCCCCTAATATTTCAGAGATTTTTTTTTATTTTTTTTTATAAAACAATCTGCATGGAAAAGCATGAAAAACACGGGATCGCTTTTATTTTGAAACGAAAGGCAGGTCAGGCAGGAAGTCATCTGACGCCGCGTCCACGGTAACTTGATTCCGAGAGAGCAGCAGCATGGTGGTGAGTGATGACTGTCTGTCTGCCTGGCAAGATAATTGAAGGTGAGCGAGCTGCGAGACAGTGAGCGAAGTGAACGACAGACAGTGAGTGACACTGACAGATTTTTTAGCAACAACCAATAAAGTAAGTGTCTAGTCTGTCTCTTAAGTAATGTTACCTGTGTGACATGTTGGGATGCTACTGGCTAATCATGCATGATGCCAATTGCCAAGCTCCCGAAGTCAGGTATGCAGGTGGCTATATGCATGGTTTCAGTTTCATGACCCAATAAGTAACAAAAAGAGGTGGTGTAAAGTTAAAAACAACATAATATATTTTATTTTATTTTTCAATCGTTCCTATCAGGAATAAATAAATGTCCCTCTGTATGTTTTTTTTATTATCGATGATGACTTTGTGTGTTGTGTACGGCTTGGGTTGTGTACCTGTGTTTGTAGGTGTCATTTTGATATGAATTTGGCTAAAACAGTTTGTGTTTGTTAGTTACAATTATGTTGACAGGAGAGCTGAGCAGGTGGTGACATGAAAGAGAATATACTGAATAATGACATCACAACAGTATAATCCTAATGTTGATTTAAAATGATATATTACTCTAAATATGGCTAAAAAAGGGGGGAAAAAAAACTCAAATTTTTTTGCCGAATACGCCTCCCCTTGCTGGACCTCCCCTATTTCGGGACCCTGGTTACGGCCCTGTCCATCCATATTTATTTATTTACTTATTTTCCAAATATTGTGCAGCCCTATCCAGAACCAATATATTAGGCTGTGGTGAGTCACAGGCAAGTTGACTGGCATAATCTGCTGCTCGTTAATATTAATCACTATACCTGTTCACTGTGTGCGATTTCACAATCTATTTTGTGGTTTATTTGATTTGGGAGAAAGTCGAAATGCCAATAAAAAAATAAATAAATCCTCATTTTCTGGTGGCTCTTGTTGCTATGTAGGATACGTTGCTACGTGAATGACCAATCTCTCCCATGGTGAAGATCTCCTGGCCCATCTTTCTTGACTCGAGTAAACACATGATCACATTTATGGGTATTATTAGAGTTCACTTGATGTGGGGCAGTCTGTCAGACACTGCATACAAAAACAATATACATCTGATGTGTGCTGGGCAGAATCTTAATGTTGTAGTTTTAGGGGAAGATGCTCGAGGGTGTCTACAGCTCCTGTGAGAGATTTCTCATTGACGTGCTCTGCTCTGGATATAGCTAATGTGTGTCGACAGTGCTGTCACCAAAAATGCACTGCAAAAATACACTGGAGACTGAGAGGGAGAGAGAGAGAGAGAGAGAGAGAGAGAGAGAGAGAGAGGTTGAAGACTGCTGAAAACTATATGGGCAAATTCAGAGAAAGACTATATAGAGAGGTCTCTATATTCACCATCAAGTTGTTGAAGCATTTTCTAAATGTCACCTGTCATTTTCAGTGCTTTCATCAGTCAGCAGCTGACCAGCACAAACGTCTTGTGACAACTTGTCATTCACTCAGGAGCCTTTTGTCATAGTGTCACCATCACCGTGTGTGTGTGTGTGTGTGTGTGTGTGTGTGTGTGTGTGTGTGTGTGTGTGTGTGTGTGTGTGTGTGGTGTGGTGTGGTGTGGTGTGTGTGTGTGTGTGTGTGTGTGTGTGTGTGTGTGTGTGTGTGTGTGTGTGTGTGTGTGTGTGTGTGTGTGAACGTATACTGTACCGTACATGTGTCTGTACCATACATGTGTCTGGGTGCCTGTGTTGAGACTGAGAGCGCATGTAGGTCGCCATTCTGCCCATTGCTCAGGGCTTCAGGAGTGACTGCTGTCACTTGGCTGTCAGAGGGCATTAGTCCTGACATGCATAATATCATGCCTGAGAAGAAAAGTACATTTCTTTCTCATCATTCCACCACAAAATCTGTTTTATGTTGTTGTTGTTTTGGGTTGACACATGCTCAAATGGGCTAGCAAGACGAACAGCCTATATCACTTTGATATTTTTGGTGCCCTCATGGCACCAGATCTGTGTGGTGGCCTGCAGAAAGCCTTCACGTCGCTGCAGTTGCTGAGTGATTTGGTTACTTCCATCTCCGTAGTACATCATGGTGAATAATTATTTTCAAAAAACAAAAGTATTTATTTTTATGGTTTTGGTGGAATGCCACTGTAGAAAATACAATGTTGTGGAATGTCCATTTTTCATCACATTTTACTTTTAGACATATAACAGATTAGAATACTCTTTTTGATCTGAGAGAGCTATCAGAGTCATTCAAAAAGTTCTATATGGGGGAGAGTTTCTAATTGATGGAAATGTGAAAAAATGAAAATGTCAAATTCCCACCTTGTGAAGGGTTTTTGCAGACCGTGTATATCACACTGTGCATCTGTGGTGCTGTAAAAATGTTGCCACACCGAGGCAGCTATTTTGAAAGCAATTTGCTGCATTGATCTTTCAAATGCCCAGATGACATAATGCCAGTGTCTGATGCAGACAGTCTGACATGTGATGGAGAGGCCCCGCCCCCTCTTAGAGGCTGCCTGTTTGGGGACGCTCTGCTGTGCATTGTGGCGTTGCGTGACGAAAGTGTGGAGGGGGGAGGGCCTCTCTCTCTCTCTCTCTCTCTCTCTCTCTCTCTCTCTCTCTCTCTCTCTCTCTCTCTCTCTCTCTCTCTCTCTCTCTCTCATCTCTCTCTCTCTCTCTCTCTCTCCCCCGGGGTTCCTCCAACAGAGACCTGCTCAGCCCTGCATTGGCTGTCAGCTGACTGGATTCATGCTGAAACAGCCTGACAACATGCTTGGTCTCTATGGTCAAGCTGCACTCCAAAGAAGCTCAGTGACTCTAAATATGATTCTCTCTTGTCTCATCTGTGTCCACTGTGTGATTCTGCAAAATGCTGCAAAACTCAGACTCAACAAAATGAGCTAAGTGATGATTATGAGTGACAGTATCATTAGTAAAGGACTTGTGTTTATTGCTGACTGTTGACTACTAATTGATACACGCCTCTTTGCGATGTCATAGGAGAAGTGTTTTGTCTGCTTTTATCAGTCTGCATAATTGGCCAGTCATTCAGTGTAGCCTAACACTGCTGTCAGAGCAAAACGCCTGACAGGCTGATTAGGCTCTGGGTAGCGGTTCACAGCAGTGGAAAATCCCATGGATTCTTACACATCGATTTTAATTCTACTGCATCTCTGAAATGAAAACCACTGGCGTGGATGTGAAGGACAAATAGTGGCAACAAGAGTCATGGCTCTGTGTTTGGCAGTGTGTGAATTGAAGTTTGAGTCCAGTGACTAGAAATCAGCCCGGGCATTGATTGGGGATTGAAGCAGTCTATGACTTGATGGTGAGCGGCTTCAGGAAGACGTGTTAGCCTGGCTTCCATTTGGGGGGAAATAGCTGATATTGCAGCACACAAGTTCATTTAGCAGTTACATTTTAAGCCCAATGAACACACACACACACACACACACACACACACACACACACACACACACACACACACACACGCAAAAAGCAAAAATGGGAAAAGTCTGAAAATATTGTATACTAGCAATGTACCCGGCGTTGCCCGGGTTAAATAGGCATAAAGCAATACAACTGCGCCTTTTGCTTGGCTGGAAATTATGCTGGTGTCCAGATGGTTTGCAGGACTATACCACCTGCCTATGACCATCCCATCCATGGTCATAACCCATGCAAATGTTCAGCCCAATCCGACCTGGGCATGTAAGGTGGTTTCCAGGATTTTCTAGGACTTGGGCGTGACCTAGGGTGTGGGCGTGACCTAGGGTGTGTGTGTGACCTAGGGTGTGGGCGTGACCTAGGGTGTGTGCATGACCTAGGGTGTGGGCGTGACCTAGGGTGTGGGCGTGACCTAGGGTGTGGGCGTGACCTAGGGTGTGTGCGTGACCTAGGGTGTGGGCGTGAACTAGGGTGTGTGCATGACCTAGGGTGTGTGCATGACCTAGGGTGTGGGCGTGACCTAGGGTGTGTGCGTGACCTAGGGTGTGGGCGTGACCTAGTTTGTGGGCGTGACCTAGGGTGTGTGCATGACCTAGGGTGTGGGCGTGACCTAGGGTGTGTGCGTGACCTAGGGTGTGGGCGTGAACTAGGGTGTGTGCATGACCTAGGGTGTGGGCGTGACCTAGGGTGTGGGCGTGACCTAGGGTGTGGGCGTGACCTAGGGTGTGTGCATGACCTAGGGTGTGTGCGTGACCTAGGGTGTGTGCATGACCTAGGGTGTGTGCGTGACCTAGGGTGTGGGCGTGACCTAGGGTGTGGGCGTGACCTAGGGTGTGGGCGTGAGGTGCTTTCCAGGATTTTCCAGGTGGTTCCAGGACTTGATGACGTGCCCATGACCTTCCCCAGATCATAACCCACAGCCATGCAAAGAAAATCAGCCCAATCCGCACTGGGGTGTGGGTGTGAGGTGATTTCCAGGTGGTTTCCAGGATTTTATAGGATATTCCAGGTGGTTCCCCAGATCATTACCGGCCGGCATGCAAAATTTAAGCCCAATCCCAACCTCAAACACAGAGAGGCCATTTACACCTGGCGCTAACATGCGTTTTCTCTGTGATCAGATTGCAATCAGATTGTGTTTTATCACTTGAAAGTACAGGTGTAAACACCCCCAAAACGCATTGAAGAAGGATTGCAATCTGATCGGCCAAACCACCTCCGGAGGTGGTCAGGGATGCATTGTGTACACATTGAACACAAGTGTAAATGCAATGTAAATGCAACCATTTCTGCAATCTGATTGCAATCAGATTGCAGAAAACGCATGTTAACGCCAGGTGTAAATGGAATCAGGCTGAAGTGATCAAATACAATCTGATTGCAATCTGATGGCAGAAAACACATGTTAACGCCAGGTGTAAATGGCCTCAAAGTTCTCTGACTCTGTGTCTGCTTGAACTGTTCTCCGACTCTGTGTCTGCTTGAACTGTTCTCCGACTCTGTGTCTGCTTGAACTGTTCTCCGACTCTGTGTCTGCTTGAACTGTTCTCTGACTCTGTGTCTGCTTGAACTGTTCTCTGACTCTGTGTCTGCTTGAACTGTTCTCTGACTCTGTGTCTGCTTGAACTGTTCTCTGACTCTGTGTCTGCTTGAACTGTTCTCTGACTCTGTGTCTGCTTGAACTGTTCTCTGACTCTGTGTCTGCCTGAACTGTTCTCTGACTCTGTGTCTGCTTGAACTGTTCTCTGACTCTGTGTCTGCTTGAACTGTTCTCTGACTCTGTGTCTGCTTGTGGGTTTGTGGTCCGGGTCTGTGACACTTGGTTCATACCGCGTCACAGAGTCTTGCCATCCACAGCAGAAAAGCTCTGTTTTGCCCCACGCCGGTCACAACTTGTATTGATTTCATACCTGGCTGGATGCAAGCCCTGTGTAGGCGTCAGCGCTAAAGCTCACAACATTGCACAGAGTAGGGAGATCACTTCCTGTGTCTCTATCAAAATAAAAGCCTACTCAAGCAAGCACTTCCTTCCCATCTCTCATCAACACATGAGTTTGCTGAGAATTGACAGGTTAGATAAGGATGCAGTAGAGTGTGAGAAGGCACCTGCTTGAATGTTGATCCAGCTGGAGTGAGGGAGTCTTAGGGCTCTAGCATTCAGCCACTCCCATTCGTCAGGCGAAGCAGCCAAGAGCAGTGGTTTGGAATGTCTCGATCATCTCATTCCCTGGGCTAACTCGGTCTGAGTCAAGCCAGAGATGGTCCATTATAGAGATGTGTCACCGCAGGCTCCGCCAATTCTAACAAATGGTACTAGCAAGTCTCCTAAATGGTCACGTGGTCACCTCTCCCCTGAAGTGTTGTGAGAGGACTGTTGCCTGGTGACACGTGGTTAGTGCTGACCTAGCAAGCTAACTTGAAATAGAGATCAGGAGTTCCCAAACTCCACACAAACCACACATATAAACACAAAGCTGCCCCTTGTTAGCTCAATATATGTTGTAACTAAGATATTCGATAAAAAAAAAAAATCCAGCCACAGATTTAGCTACTGTCTATATCAACCAACTTCACATGTTGCTTTACGTGAGTTCCTGTTGCCAAATCTCACGAGTGTGTTGTTGAGACAGAGGTCTTAAACAATTAAAATTTTCTCCTGATGTCAGTCTGAAAAATAGTGTCAGAATGTTCAGAAGATGTAGCTTTGTAAAATGGGCAGAATATTTACTTTGATAACTATGGGGACGAAATAATCTGTTATAATCTGAGATCACATTCACTTCTCCCATTGACTCCAATAGACTCAGACCTGCCACAAGTCTCCTAAGTGGGCGTGTCCATGGAAAACCATGCACAGAACCCACGCGACAAAATTACAGGAAGTGAGTTGAAGTTGGGGCAGAGACCTTAATATAGATAGACACACCCCAACTTCCAGACACTTCCTGTATCTGTGCCACAGAGGTTTCGCCACTGCCACGCCACGCCCCCTTAGGAGACTGGTCAGCTAATGAAGTTTAATACCATTGACAGACAGCCAATTCTCAAGCCCATAACCATGCCCATTTAGGAGACCGGAAGAGTTCAATTTCTTACGATTGGCGGAGCCTGGAGTGGGGTGTCTCTAATATTAATATTAATAAAATATCTCTGGTTGGGGTGTCTTGCTTGAAATCCCATCATCTTTGGGTCAAGCTGACAAAATCACACCGGAATCACTTCCCGTTTGTTTTGTCATAATAAAGTCTACTGATGGACATCAGAATAAGACTTCCTGTCTAGGTTGAGTCTTATCGAAAGGAGAGTTGCTCTCTCCTCACCAAACCGATGTGGTCTATTCCACGCAGCTCTCACAAGATAATAAAACTCCTCCAGCTATCAATGTAAAAAGGACAAATGTGTAATGAGAGGCGTAGTGAGATGGCACCAGGGGCGGACTGGGATCATAATTCAGGCCGGGCATTAGATACCAAGCAGGCCAGGC
>NC_139629.1:3572763-3657763 GCF_964638095.1 Poromitra crassiceps | reverse complement strand
GCAGCGTGAGGAGCAATTTGAGTAAGCTCAATAAGTCACGACCCTGTGGAGCTGCAGCAAAGCACTCAGGCTAACTTTCATGTCGCTGTGACAGGATCTGCCAGCGCACCATTAAGCAGCAATTCCCAAAGGTAGTAGGACCACAGCTCGACAACACAAGACACTTTGCTCAGCTGGCAAATCAGATTAGAGAGATGCTATGGCTACTGTTAGGCCTATGGAGGCACTGCAGCATCCCCATTGATCCAGAGCTTCTCTGTTCATGTTTCCTATGGAGTATCACAAAAGCTCCTAACCCTCCTCCTTCACAAAATGACATTAGCAGTGATTTCCAGTCATCAGTAACATCACTGTAAAAACAGTTACTATTCTGGTGGTTGCGGCTAACGTGATGTCACAACTTCATCCGTAATCCGTTTGGTAAATCCTGTAGCAGCTGCCTGTGTTTATGGATGTATAGGAATGATGTTGCTGTCATCAGAGGATGATCAGGAGGCCAGAGGTAATGGGGCTGGCTTAGCCGTGGACTGTTCATTACTGTCTGGTCCAGTGGCTGAGTGCAGCTGACAGCTGGGGCTCAGGAGTGCACTGCAGAGGCAGCCAGGACACTGCTAGTTGGCAGGCAGGTTCCGAGCTGTCAGCGCCGATTCATATGGTCAGGTGACAGGTCTGAAGAGAACGCTTCTCATCGCTGTATCTTCAGCCCAGTGTCCATGGTACACTGCACTACACACACTGGACAGGAACATTTGTACTTTTGAGAGAGAGAAGAAATTCACATTTATGATGTCTATGATCTCTTGGCTATAGGAACAATGTGTGCATTATGTTTTGTGATATTGTGTCAGAAGCAAATGCACACAGCTTGGATCATTTGTGTTTGTAAATGTATTTTTTAATAGCAGGAATAATGTACCTTGGCAGTATTCAATACTGTATCGTTGTGCAGCAGTCACAGCATTTCTCACTTGGTGTTGAATCTTTTGATAGGATAATAATGCCACCACATCTGTCAGAGGGCTCAGGAGAATTGATGATGATGACGATGATGACGATGGTGGTGTTGGTGGTGGTATTGGTATGATGATGGCATAGGGCAGGGGTGGCCAAACATCTTTGGTTGGGGGCCATACAGAAGAATATAAGGACTCACGGGCCAAACAATATTAAGCATGGCAGTTTTCAAAGTGAAAGAAAAACTGTTTTTAGACCAGAAAACCCCGGTGCCATCAGAAATTAATTTTCTATAAATAACTGCTATACGATAGTACTGGACAGTTTTATTGTTGACATTACAGTAGTTTATTGATGTGCTCACATATTACAATGTATCTTTTTGTATCTTTTCAATTATTGTTTTTTGGGTCAAGAGGTTAAGATAGAGATAATTTCACCAAAATTCTGTCTAAAATTGTTCAAAACACAGTGCACACAAAAAGGCTGGGTAAAAAATAAGAACAAGAGCAAAGGTTAAGAAAGGGACAAGGTCGTCTCCAACATTCCTCTACAACTCTTCAAGGCCCAAGTGTCCACCTCATGATGCAATGTGTAAATCTGTAGATACAGACATGTAGGTTACTCAAGTTAAAACAGAATGAATCTGTAGATACAGACATGTAGGTTACTAAAGTTCAGACATGTAGGTTACTAAAGTTCAGACATGTAGGTTACTAAAGTTCAGACATGTAGGTTACTAAAGTTAAAACAGTCACAATGCAGATTGTTTTTCTTTTCTCAAAACTCATGGCGGGCTACTTAAAAACAGTTTGCCTCTGATGCCAGTGTGAGCCTGGCACAGAGCTGAGGTGGTTCGGTGGTCCTCACATGCCTGGCACAGAGCTGAGGTGGTTCGGTGGTCCTCACCGCCTGGCACAGAGCTGAGGTGGTCCGGTGGTCTTCACATGCCTGGCACAGAGCTGAGGTGGTTCGGTGGTCCTCACCGCCTGGCACAGAGCTGAGGTGGTCCGGTGGTCTTCACATGCCTGGCACAGAGCTGAGGTGGTTCGGTGGTCCTCACCGCCTGGCACAGAGCTGAGGTGGTTCGGTGGTCCTCACATGCCTGGCACAGAGCTGAGGTGGTTCGGTGGTCCTCACCGCCTGGCACAGAGCTGAGGTGGTCCAGTGGTCTTCACCGCCTGGCACAGAGCTGAGGTGGTCCGGTGGTCTTCACCGCCTGGCACAGAGCTGAGGTGGTTCGGTGGTCCTCACCGCCTGGCACAGAGCTGAGGTGGTTCGGTGGTCCTCACCGCCTGGCACAGAGCTGAGGTAGTTTGGTGGTCCTCACCGCCTGGCACAGAGCTGAGGTGGTTCGGTGGTCCTCACCGCCTGGCACAGAGCTGAGGTGGTTCGGTGGTCCTCACCGCCTGGCACAGAGCTGAGGTGGTTCGGTGGTCCTCACCGCCTGGCACAGAGCTGAGGTGGTTGGGTGGTCCTCACCGCCTGGCACAGAGCTGAGGTAGTTTGGTGGTCCTCACCGCCTGGCACAGAGCTGAGGTGGTTGGGTGGTCCTCACCGCCTGGCACAGAGCTGAGGTGGTTGGGTGGTCCTCACCACCTGGCACAGAGCTGAGGTAGTTTGGTGGTCCTCACCGCCTGGCACAGAGCTGAGGTGGTTCGGTAGTCCTCACCGCCTGGCACAGAGCTGAGGTGGTTCGGTGGTCCTCACCGCCTGGCACAGAGCTGAGGTTGTTCGGTGGTCCTCACCACCTGGCACAGAGCTGAGGTGGTTGGGTGGTCCTCACCGCCTGGCACAGAGCTGAGGTGGTTCGGTGGTCCTCACCGCCTGGCACAGAGCTGAGGTGGTTTGGTGGTCCTCACCGCCTGGCACAGAGCTGAGGTGGTTGGGTGGTCCTCACGGCCACTGACAGCACCTGTCAGAGCTCAACACAAAGAGCTGTGCATCTCAGAGGAAGACCTTTTCAACAGTTTGATGAAATGTTCATGTTCCAATACACTCGAGTCACGGCGGCGGTGCAGAAGACAACCTGATGCAGGAAATGAGAAAAGGAAGATGTTGCCAGCGGGGCTTTTGTGTTCTGCTCAAGTCATAAAAATACTGTACTGGGACAAAATGTGCAAAGGTCATGTTTTTATAGAATCTGTTGGTGTTCGAGTCTACATCATTTTCCATGGCTCTTTTTTGAGAGGGCATATATAGACAGTTTTAACTTGACAACAATAACAACCGTCACAACCCACCTGAATATCTGCTTTACTTCCTGTATACATAGCTGAGCGCAGGCTGATATTCGGCTCATATTAAATGTTAACGTTAGGCCGTGTCTCCGACAGACACAGTAACAAGGTAGCCTATTTCGGTCTTTATGTCTTGTAGTAGTTAGTAGTAGTTGTTGTTGTTGTTGTTGTTGATAGTTGCCATAACAACCACCCCTGTCTGAAAGACGTGCACACACTGGGTAGTAGGAAGCGTTGTTGTCTGGTCCGGAGCTAGCCTGAGAGGCTAATAAAAGCTACATGTTACAGAGTAAAGCTGACTATCAGTACGTTATTGCACGCATAGGCCTATCTTTACATTTAAACGTATAGCAAAAATAAGAAATAGAAATAGAAGTAGGCTATGTCAGTGTTTTCACCTGAACAGCTGAGAAAGTGGACACTGTCAATAGTTAGCACTGTGAAGCTGATACAATTCAGGTGGCGGTAATGCAACATTTAAGGATGCCAACCGCCACAAAACACAGAAGAAGAAGCTGAGAAAAAGGAAGTGCTGCTGTGGGGTTGCAGCTGGTGAAAACCGTCTATACAGTGGCTTCTTGTACCGTTAGCCTTTCTAGGCATCTATACAACCACAACAACAAGCTTATAGGCCTCAAATATACAACCACAACAACAAGCTTATAGGCCTCAAATATACAACCACAACAACAAGCTTATAGGCCTACTGGATGAGTTTGAAAGTTCTGTCTAGGTGCTGGAAAAGTAGTGATGAAATATACATGAGGCAGGGTATAAACAGCCACAGACACGGACGGGTCACATGAGGCAGGGTATAAACAGCAGACAGACACGGGTCACATGAGGCAGGGTATAAACAGCAGACAGACACGGGTCACATGAGGCAGGGTATAAACAGCAGACAGACACGGGTCACATGAGGCAGGGTATAAACAGCAGACAGACACGGGTCACATGAGGCAGGGTATAAACAGCAGACAGACACGGGACACATGAGGCAGGGTATAAACAGCACACAGACACGGGTCACATGAGGCAGGATATAAACAGCAGACAGACATGGGTCACATGAGGCAGGGTATAAACAGCAGACAGACATGGGTCACATGAGGCAGGGTATAAACAGCAGACAGACACGGGTCACATGAGGCAGGGTATAAACAGCACACAGACACGGGTCACATGAGGCAGGATATAAACAGCAGACAGACAGACATGGGTCACATGAGGCAGGGTATAAACAGCAGACAGACACGGGTCACATGAGGCAGGGTATAAACAGCAGACAGACATGGGTCACATGAGGCAGGGTATAAACAGCAGACAGACACGGGTCACATGAGGCAGGATATAAACAGCACACAGACACGGGACACATGAGGCAGGGTATAAACAGCACACAGACACGGGTCACATGAGGCAGGGTATAAACAGCAGACAGACACGGGTCACATGAGGCAGGGTATAAACAGCACACAGACACGGGTCACATGAGGCAGGGTATAAACAGCACACAGACACGGGACACATGAGGCAGGGTATAAACAGCACACAGACACGGGACACATGAGGCAGGGTATAAACAGCACACAGACACGGGACACATGAGGCAGGGTATAAACAGCAGACAGACACGGGACACATGAGGCAGGGTATAAACAGCACACAGACACAGGTCACATGAGGCAGGGTATAAACAGCACACAGACACGGGTCACATGAGGCAGGGTATAAACAGCACACAGACACGGGTCACATGAGGCAGGGTATAAACAGCACACAGACACGGGTCACATGAGGCAGGGTATAAACAGCAGACAGACACGGGTCACATGAGGCAGGGTATAAACAGCACACAGACACGGGTCACATGAGGCAGGGTATAAACAGCAGACAGACACGGGTCACATGAGGCAGGGTATAAACAGCACACAGACACGGGTCACATGAGGCAGGGTATAAACAGCAGACAGACACGGGTCACATGAGGCAGGGTATAAACAGCACACAGACACGGGTCACATGAGGCAGGGTATAAACAGCAGACAGACACGGGTCACATGAGGCAGGGTATAAACAGCAGACAGACACGGGACACATGAGGCAGGGTATAAACAGCACACAGACACGGGTCACATGAGGCAGGGTATAAACAGCCACAGACAGACACGGGTCACATGAGGCAGGGTATAAACAGCACACAGACACGGACGGGTCACATGAGGCAGGGTATAAACAGCACACAGACACGGGACACATGAGGCAGGGTATAAACAGCACACAGACACGGGTCACATGAGGCAGGGTATAAACAGCACACAGACACGGGTCACATGAGGCAGGGTATAAACAGCAGACAGACACGGGACACATGAGGCAGGGTATAAACAGCAGACAGACACGGGTCACATGAGGCAGGGTATAAACAGCACACAGACACGGGTCACATGAGGCAGGGTATAAACAGCAGACAGACACGGGTCACATGAGGCAGGGTATAAACAGCACACAGACACGGGTCACATGAGGCAGGGTATAAACAGCAGACAGACACGGGTCACATGAGGCAGGGTATAAACAGCACACAGACACGGGTCACATGAGGCAGGGTATAAACAGCACACAGACACGGGTCACATGAGGCAGGGTATAAACAGCACACAGACACGGGTCACATGAGGCAGGGTATAAACAGCACACAGACACGGGACACATGAGGCAGGGTATAAACAGCACACAGACACGGGTCACATGAGGCAGGGTATAAACAGCAGACAGACACGGGACACATGAGGCAGGGTATAAACAGCACAGACACGGGTCACATGAGGCAGGGTATAAACAGCACACAGACACGGGTCACATGCCCTGAGACAAATAGTTAGAGGCTAAATAATGTATGTTTCTATTCAACACCTTAATGCTCTTTCATTAGTTTGCCTCCTCAGACCTGCCATCTATTACTGATGCCTATCCCCGAGCTAAAGCAGTGCACTGCCATTTTTTGGTCAAATAAACAAGAACATTGATCTGCTGGATTGAGAAGGTGACAGCTAATGGCTTCTTCACGCAGACTGAAGAGCAGCTTGGAGAGTAGACTGTGCACTGCAGCATGTAGGTCATGTAAGCTCTTTAGAACATGGTGGGTGAGGGACAGTTCAGGTGATTAGGATTTTACTGAGCTGAAATGAAACCTGTATACTGACCCGATGGGGAACAGTGTGTGCTGTGTTCCCATAAAAACTGCCCTCCCTGTCAGTCTGTATTTATACAGAACTAGGCATCTCGCACGCTATGCGCGCCTCGATTCCTGCTGCGCGGGCTCGCCCGCCCTTCAACTCGCCGAGCTGTCCCTGCAGCTCGCATACGCAGCTCGGCTGCTGTGTGGCCTCGCCTGCCCTATTTCCACACGGGTGTGTGTGTGTGTTGCTCACAAAATGTTATTAGTGGCCGGGCCAGCGAAGCGGCAAGGCCACTTATTGTATTTGCCTGTATTATTATTCTTCTCCCAGAAGTTGGACTTCCCATGTTTGAAAATAAACCAAACTTTGCACAAAGGTCCAGTCCCATGCCAAACTTCTTTGACGCGAATAGTCAATAGTCCTAATGGTGGCGCTACAGCGACCGTCTAAAGTTTCAAACTTTGAAAATTCATAAAAAATCAGGCATACGTGCTACGGCTTTGCAACTTTCACTGAAATGTGCGCCCAAATGAGGAGAAACATTTGTACACCGCAACCTATGGCCAATTATGAAGTCTAAAGACCATAAAACTGCAAGAACTGTCAAACGAATTAAACTCTACTCCTCCCACATTTTTTCTTCAAACGACACCAAACTTCAGCATCTGCATCGTTAGACTGTCCTACACAAAAGTATCAAACAGATTTTCGATTGATCAAAAATTGAGCACACAGTGCATCAAAATGTTGAATTCTGCCCCCATGTATATGTAACGGTGTTGTGTAGGTGGTACTTGCAGCAAACCATGTTAAGGGCTTGTCCAGGGGTGGGCACGAACCGCCGACCTTCGCACATGTTAACCACTGCGCCAAGAGAGCTATAGCTCCCTTGGCGGAGCTGATTAACATACCTTTATACTGGGGAGTGAGTTTAACCAATCCACTCGCTACCACTTGGGACTCACGAGGAATCCGCGCTGATTCACCTCGGTTACATATAGCCTAAAGAGCATCTTAATTGCCCTAATTACCTAGGGCAATTAGGTTGTATTTGTGATGTCATCAGTCACTCGAGAATTGTGATGCCATCAGTGATGTCATTCGAGCAATTGTGATGTCATCAGTGATGTCATAATAAATCCTTCCTGGCTCACCCTATATACTGTAAGTGGAAGCAGTGTGTGTTTTCACACGCAAGCATCCAGTCCCATAAAACACCACCAGCAAGCATCCAGTCTGTCCATAAGAGGAAAAAGCAGCTCCTGCTGGTATATCAGCTGTGTGACCCCACAGACCTGCAGCGTAGGACCGAAGAGATACAAACTCCCCAGGTGGCTATTAATCGCTCCGCCTCCCTCTCCATCTAACATCAACTCCGCCAGTACCTCATCCACTCTACAACAGCAAGGAGGCAAGTAACTACTACTTTTGTTTGTGAATATACTGATTCCTACTTGTATTGTTGTGAGATGCAAACAAACAAAAAACTGAATCAGATGATGAAAAAGCTACATGCTGCAAAGGAACCTGAACCTGCTTTGAATCCCTTAGTTTTAGCTATGCAATGTTCTAAGCAGACTTGATGGCATGCAGCAGAATCAGATGATAGAATGCTCATCCATAAGAGACTTGAGACTTGACTTGGACTTGTGACCAAAGATGTGAGACTTGACTTGGAGTATAGCTAAAATACTTCAGCCTTGACTTGGGGCCTCTAGCTCAAAGCCTTGAGACTTGCCACGACCCATTGCTGCGCAGCAGCTATAATTGCCCTTAAGTTTACATGCGCGCACGCATGTGTGTGTGTGTGTGTGTGTGCCCCTTAAGTTTACATCAGTGCCTATGACATCATCAGTGATGTCATAAGATGAATATGCTCTTATGACATCACTGATGACATCATCAGTCTTATGACATCACCGATGACATCATCAGGGATGTCACAATGCCTCCTATGAGATCATCAGTGGGACAAAAATTTAAACAAACAGAACACTTGCTCCCTTTTATAATAGATAAACACAAAGTCCTTGCATTCTTCACAGTGGAATTCACTTGAAAGTTGACCTATCAGTTGAAAAGAGATTCTCCATCTGTGCTTGGAGCACTTTCTGTAAAAAGCCATTACCTTTGTGGTAATGGTGTATGCAGAAAGCTTCCTCTGGAGACAAAGTAATAGTTCACCTTCAGAGACGCGACTACGATGAAGCTGATGTCCTGATGTGGATGCCAGAGAGATGTGTGATTAGAAGGCGTGACCCGCATTGAAATGGATTTCAGGGGCAACAGTACAACAGTCTCTTGAAATAAATGCCAAACAAGTCATATTTACAGCGTCACACTTTTAGTTTTTACCACCCTGATATGTTTCGATTGCCTCCAACAGCAAGTCCATTTTGAACTGGCGCTATGTTGCATAAGACATGATTGTGTTACTGCAATGCTGGCTTATTGTTGCATCCAATTATGAGAAAACACACACACACACACACACACACAGATGCACACACACACACACACACACACACACACACACACACACACACACACACACACACACACACACACACACACACACACACACACACACACACACACACACACACACACACACACACACAGATGCACACATAATGGAGGACAGCATAGTAAGTGTTAGAGCCTGTGATATTTCAAAACCATTCTGCTGGAATTTATCACAGCTGGAATTACACGATTACTGATGTTATCGTCGATTCACTGCAGCACATGATGTTAGAGACTGCTTGTTTTAGACTCAATAACCTTGTAACCCTGATGGAAATGGTGTGTGTGTGTGTGTGTGTGTGTGTGTGTGTGTGTGCGTGCGTGCGTGTGTGTGTGCGTGCGTGCGTGCGTGCGTGCGTGCGTGTGTGTGTGTGTGTGTGTGTGTGTGTGTGTGTGTGTGTGCGTGCGTGCGTGCGTGCGTGCGTGCGTGTGTCTGTGTCTGTGTGTGTGTGTGTGTGTGTGTGTGTGTGTGTGTGTGTGTGTGTGTGTGTGTGTGTGTGTGTGTGTGTGTGTGTGCGTGCGTGCGTGTGTGCGTGCGTGCGTGTGTGTGTGTGTGTATTTCCCTGGCTTGCACAGCCTGTGTTCACTTTTTAAAAATCTATTGAGCTGAAAAGTGGAGTTCCCAGCGGGGTCAAAGATCTAAGCCTCGTTCAAGCAACACCCGGCTTTGACAGCAACTGCAGCACAAAATCAATAAGCTGTGTGTCAAATATGGAGAGAAAGAGGCTCCTGTGGAGAAAAATCAAACCGAAAGCAGTCATTATTTGATTCTATAAATATAGCCTATACCCCATCAACAGTTACACAGTAACAGTGGAGTGTAGATGAGGAGTTGGATGTGAATAGACCCTTCGCCATTTTGTGTCAAAAAGGCAGGGTAAACACAGGTGCAAGCAAAACACTAATGAGGGTTTCAAACGTCCATGATTGGAATTTGGAAACCCTCATTAGTGTTTTGCTTGCACCTGTGTTTATTCTGCCTTTTCGACACAAAATGGCCCCCGTGAAAAGGGTCTACAGAGAAAACAGGGGAGATGGTTGTGGCTGCCGTGCTGCTAACGTGCTATATGAAGCTTTTAGTCACTAGTTCATCGACTGGACCTGCAGCAACCAGCCAATCATATGAGAGCAAGCTAAGCCTCTTTTAGTCTACAACAATCAACACCCTGCTGGTGCTGATGCTGTGGCGCAGAGCCCATACTGTAAGTAGGCATTGATGAGGCATAAATTGATGCTATTTTGGCCTATACTGGTATAGCTGCTGATATAAATGGTTCCTCCACCCAGACTGCAGGTGCATTCAGATTTTGAACCTTCCAAGTTTCACAACAAGGCCTTTCCATGAAAGCCATACAACTGTGAATGCTGAATTGCACCATGTGTGGTTAATTCCCAGGCTTGGTCTTTGGGGTTTGTGCAGAGAAAGGTCTGTTGAAAGTCACAGCACAGACCTAAGCATCCAGTTTGACAGCCCAAGTGCCAGGCTTCTAAATCTCTCTCTCTGAGCACTGGTGTGTGTGACAGGTGTGTGAAAACTTTGAGTTAGTAGTGCCAGCTTGCAGGGCAGTGCACAGATACTTCCTACAGAACTGTCCCTACCATCATTTTCAACCTTTATATAGAAAATAGAAGACTAGTGTTTTCCAATCTGAATAAGTGCGTATGTATCATCAGGCACCGCAGGACAAACTTGGGGTTGCAGAAAGAAAATTGTTCTCTGCTGGATATTAAAGTGCCACAACACTTTCCTGGGAGCTATTCCCTCCTTGATGAAAACAGAGGGAAATACTGCGTATCACATAAAGAAAATAATTCCACCTGTTGCTTTGACCTAAAACTATTAATCTTGCTATGCCGCGACATTATTTGATCAAGTTAATTTCATTTTAGGAGTGAGGTTTTATTCCCTATTATAAAAAAAAAAAGGACACGCATGCTGATATGATTGGGGTTACATTCAGGCATAATTTGTCTCATACATTTTCTATAATGTGCTGCTCTAAAACTTCACATTCAAATCTGGGGTGAAAATCAAATACGTTTTAAGGAAGCTCCCTCAACATAAACTGCAACTTATCAGTGCCACCTCAAAGTGTGATTTTCATACTTGCAATGAATCTGTTGAACATTAAGTTTGGTCTTTTCTGAACTCAGTTGAGACGAGACTTGTGTTGATATACTTGTGCATCACTGGGAGGTGCGGTGCTGCGAACCAAATTAAATGAGGGATAGATATATCACAGCAATTCAAATGGATCCGTCATGAAGTATACTTTTATAAGGAAGACACACAAAGAGTTTCAGTACTGTACACGTGACACGATAGTAAGTGATTGAGATGCAGTACATACATTTAACATCCTCAGTTTTCATCAATAATGTATTCAGGCCTCATGCACATCTCACGGAGGGCAGACGTGATGTATTGGTCAATTCACATCGGTCACATTGCCTACTACACCACAGTAAACACAATATTGCTCTACTGTTCTTGCTTGGCACTTCCAAGTAAAGACAAAATCATTTGACACAAAAAACCTTCTCTCTTGGCTGTTGGCAGTCGTCAAGAGCACTTAACAAGTGGTCAATTGGATCTATCTCTTCAACTCAAGTGCAATTGATGGCATGAGGACATACGATGCAGCCTCAACAAGCTGCAGCCATCAATCGCAACCCCTAATAACAGGCCTTGTCAAACATGGAGCTGACCCTTGATGGGTGGGTGGTTTAGAGGAAGCAATCAAACAATTTAACTCATATGAAACACAGGAGGGCAATCAGAGGTAACAGCATTTTGCACCATGGCGTCATCCTCCCTGGCTTGAGTCATTTGTGAAGCTGTTGGTTTGTCTCTGGGGAGCTGCTGGCATTCAGCTGAGCCAGGAGCACAACACAACACAAAGGATGTAAAACGCTCCATGGATCAAAGTCTGGCCCCCGAAGACAGAAACCGTCACTACTTGGCAAACTGTATACTGTTAATTAAGAGCAAACTACATTCGTGAATCAAAAAAAAATCACTGGTAGAACATTAATTAATGCCTTTCAAATATCAATTAGTCAGTTTGGGACTGAGTGTACCCAAAAAGAAAAACAAGAAAAAACAAGAGGAAAAGAATGACTTTGCTGTCACTACTTGGCAAACTGTATAATGTTAATTAAGAGCAAACTGCATTCGTGAATCAAAACAAATCACTGGTTGAACATTAATTAATGCATTTCAAATATCAATGTGGGTCAATTTGGGACTGAGTGTACAAAAAAAAAACAGGAAAAACAAGAGGAAAACAATGACTTTGCACAGGAGAACTGAATTAACATTTTTATGATTATTCATGGGAAATGAGAAGAAAATAATTTTGTGTAAAGTCAATACTTTTTCTCATTACAGTCATTAGGCTACTCCTTTTATGCGTGGAAGAAAAATATACAATGGACACTTACTGTAAACCACTGGATTCACACAATAGCCACAATATTTCTTGTCAAGCTAAATATAACCGCATGAGCCATCCAAACTAAATATACATTATTCTACAAAAAAGGTGTGTCTATCCACATGCTGCTTTCATAAATACAGAGAGCAAAAATTAGGGGAAAAAACTCTCCAGTGCTTGGGTTGTCTCTGGAAATAGCAGCTTAATTAGTTTTTCAAAAGGAAATGTGGGAAATGTGATTGGGGGAAAGGGGAGGGCACTTTCTGATTTTCAATTAGAGAACGTAGAAAAATAGACCTTCTAATTACATAAAACGAAAACTTTAATTACAGAATGAAATATTCCAATTAACATGAACATGAACAGGCCTACGGGCTCTCTCCACCGCCCACGCAGTCAATTTCAATTTACAGAATCGGCAGGAAAAACAGATAAATCGGCTACTGATTAATGCTGCATATTGTATGCAAAAACACATACACCATAGCCTACATATTCAAACATTCATTTCTCCATATTGCATTAGCAGTATGAGAGGGTATTTTCAGCAGCAAAAAGACCAGTTTGCCACTATATCATCATGACAAAAAGTAGCTGCTTGACGAATGACGGTGCTCAGACTACAGCCTACTCAAATTACAATAGTGCGTGACTGAAGAGCTACTTTAAAGATGCTTAAAACGCACTACACCTCTTGGGGATGCGTGAGTCTTTAAAGATGCTTAAAACGCACTACACCTCTTGGGGATGCGTGAGTCTTTCTTTGTTGGCGTTTTCAGCCACAGGAATTATAGAGCTCGATCGGTCACCACCAGCAGGTCTCAAATTACTTATGGTCACTGTTCCTCTGAAAGTTATGTCTATAACACCCAATATGAAAACAAGGGTTGTTTTGGGCATCCGACCGCCGCCGCTTCTTCTCTCATCATCCCTCTCCATCATCTCTGCTGGGCGCACTGGACTCGCAACTCTTCAGTGTACGCGGTCCGCATCCATCCATCCATCAGTAGGCTCCAACAATCACTGCCTCCACTTCTTTCGACGGTCTCCTGTCCGTCACCAAAAAGTTGATCATCCCCTCTGACTTGATGAGGAGGTTGCAACCCAAGAAGAAAATGCCAAACACCACGGTGAGGGACAAGACGCACATGACGGCGATCTGCACCACACGCATGATGAAGAGGCTCCTCTCGTCCGGCTGAGCGGCGGCCACGAAGCCGTTATCAGTCACCACGGAGGAAAAGTTGCAGCAGAAAAGCTCATCTGTCCTGTTGAACAGTCCGCCCTCTGTCTGGTTGAAGCCGGTGGTATTCATCTCCACTGTGCTCAACTTTCAGATGTCGGGGATGCGAGAGGGATGCGAAAGCCGGCGAGAAGAAGCACCTGACGCGGTGCCAGAGAAATGATCATCCAGTGAAAAGATGAGGAGGCGAGAAGTTCCTTCAGATCAGGTGACGCGCGCTTGTGGAGTGGAGTTTGTGAATCTGCTGTGGCATCGCATTACTGGAGACGTCATGTGTCCCGGAGCCAGTTTCAGAGCGGAATGAGTCCATGCAGCAACCCGTGGTTCTTATAGCCCAGCTGTAGGCTACCTGCCTGTCTGCTGGGTGAAACCATTCCAGGGTGGGCAGTGAGCAGAGCCAGGACTTAACACAGCAAGAGCGCCACCATGAGACTGAGCCTCATCGTACGTAGCCTGGCTATAATGTATGTAGGACTGATCAGGGCAGGGGCGTAGTGGAGGGTAAACGAAATGTAGCCTACCCACCTCTTTGAAACGAGGCAGAGAGTTTACTCACCTATTTTCAGATCAATCAGGGGAGACAAGGTGGGTAAACTAGGCCTACTCACCTCTGTATTTACCACTACACCCTGGTACAGTATGTAGGCCTATGTGTGTGTGTGTGTGTGTGTGTGTGTGTGTGTGTGTGTGTGTGTGTGTGTGTGTGTGTGTGTGTGTGTGTGTGTGTGTGTGTGTGTGTATGTATCTACAGTATGTATGTATGTATGTAGCTATGTATGTATGTAGCTATGTATGTATGTATGTATGTATGTATGTATGTATGTATGTATGTATGTTACTATGTAGCTATGTATGTATGTATGTATGTATGTATGTATGTATGTATGTATGTATGTATGTATGTTGATTGATTGAAAAGTTTATTTCTATAGGGACAGATAGATAAACATAGAGCATTCACAGGAAACAGTCTTTGTTATATCCTGACATTTATAGATGTTATAAGTATGTATGTATGTATGGTATGTATGTATGTAGCTATGTATACTGTAGATATAAAATCCCTGATGCTTAGACCTGGTGGGCCACCCGGCTTACGTTAGGGCAAACCCCGTATGTATGTAGGCTATGCAGTGTGTGTGTGTGTGTGTGTGTGTGTGTGTGTGTGTGTGTGTGTGAGTGTGTGTGTGTGTGTGTGTGTGTGTGTGTGTGTGTGTGTGTGTGTGTGTGTGTGTGTGTGTGTGTTAACTGTCAATGGTGTGTGTGTGTGTTAACTGTCAATGGTGTGTGTATTGGTGAGACAGAACCAATAGCCTACAGTTTCAACAAACAAAAGCCAAAGAAGCAAACAGTCACTTAAGTGCATTATTTTTCTTTTGTTGATTAATAAATTCAGATAAAAATATCTATCTAGTTATCTATCTATCTATCTATCTATCTATCTATCTATCTATCTATCTATCTATCTATCTATCTATCTATCTATCTATCTATCTATCTAGTATCTATCTATCTATCTATAATCTATCTATCTATCTATCTATCTATCTATCTATCTATCTATCTATCTAGTATCTATCTATCTATAATCTATCTATCTATCTATCTATCTGTGATCAATCTGTAATGGATTGATCTTGTCTGTCTCTGTCTATCTCTCTAAATCAATGGAACCATTATGTGACATTATAATATGTAAAAAACCAGTGGCTCTACTGTTCATAGAGCAATTTGCTTCTATGGAGTCACTCGTTAACAGAGAACTGCTCTGGGGCATTGCAAAATCAGTACCTAGTCTTTGTGGCCCCAGTAGTGTGTGGACATTATCAGGGGTCAGAGGATGAGAGGTGTGTGGACGTTATCAGGGGTCAGAGAATGAGAGGTTGGTATAACAACTGCTACATAGAACCACTAATGCATGGTTCAAGTGCCGAGGAACCAAGAGGTTCTTTGAAAAGTGATGGTAAACAGCACACCACTATTGGACATAATCAAAATTCCAGAGATAGCCTATATTTTAAAGTGCAAATTCGTCACTTTGATTTTTTTTCCCATACCAAGTACACAAAGCCATGACACAAGGGAGACGAACTGAAGCTCAGAGGAAGCAGCACATACACTGCCATCTAGTGGGTGTTTTCAATCCAATTTGAGCTTTTATCTGCATAATGCAAGCTATGCTGAATGAATGAATGCATCAATGAATGAATGAATGAATGCATCAATGAATGAATGAATGAATATGTATTTTTCTGTGAGGAAATGTGTTCATCGGTGGTAAACTACAAAAAAAATAAAAATAAAAACATCATCACAAGACAAACAGGACATCACATTAATGTCATAACAAGACACACAACATACATGACTGGAAATGGAAACAACATTGTTGATTAGTCCTATGGATGTGGGGATGAATGTTTGATGTGTTCTTTTTGTCTTGTGGAGTGGGGTCCAAAACCTTTGTCCTGGGATCCGCTATACATTGAGTTCATATAGAAATGAAGGATTTTAGTTGTCATTTTGTTTTTTATTAACGAGTGAAAGAACTGAATGAGGCAAGGAATACAAATGTGAGAATGTTTTCCATGAAGGTTTAGTAAAAGAGGTCGAACTGTTGACATTGAATTTGTGTCGTTTTGGTAGAAGGTGTCGTCATCACTGTCCTCTGCTGTATATGGTTTGTGTGTGATTATATTCCAGGTGAGCTTTGGGTCGATGATGGTTCCAAGGTAACGGTATAGCTGGCATGTTGTGGTTTGGACCAGGAGTCGTGTGGTAGTGATGATACTGTAGCTAGTAGGGGGACAGTTGACTTTGACCGTCTCAGTATAAGCAGTTTAACCAGAGGACGTGATGTTGGTGTTGACCCCCATGGCCAGAAGATTCTGTAGCATGAAGGTTTGACTGTGTTAAACGCTGATGGAAAAAAAAAATCCAAAAACATTATATGGGTCTTTGGTTGGTCAAGGTGGTTCATAATTGGGATTTAGATCTATCCTACAAGGGATAGACTATTTTTATCATGGCGGTACGCTTGGCTGCACTATGTTAAAGGAGGTCAAAACAGTTTGGTACAGAGCACAGACAGTGGAGAGACTCTGCGTTGTGCAACATCTAATTGAACGGTGTTATCAAGAATGATGTCGACAAAGTGTTTAGGGCTATAATTACTTTCTCATACTGTACATTTATGCAGCACCAATTCTCTCTCCAATAACAGTAGATGGCAGCATTGTTCAACATGAAACCAATACAAAAAAGCCCTAGCATAAATACAGTGTATCTGTAATGTAGGCTAGTGGTTCTCAAGGAACCTCTCGAGGTCCTTGAGGGTTCCACGGGTAAGAAAAAGGGTAAAAAAAAGGGTAATCATTTATTTTCACTATAGAATTCCAACCATAAGTAACACAATAACAGAATGTATGATTATTTTGGTCATGGGTTTCATACTTTCTGTAATAAAATGTATAACATTGTGATGACAATCCCACCATCTTGCAGGATCCTGGGGTCATAGAGAGCACAAAGTGAAACGTCACTTCCTGCTTTCGCCCTGGACCAGCGCTGCGAAAAATATGAATGGCGGTGGACGAAGAATAAGGTTACTTTTTTTTATCCCGTTTGAATTGTGCCACGGGGTGCTAACGCTAATTTTATCAATTTAAAACATAACTTTGCATGTCAAGAAAGTTGTAGTTTGTCGCCAAACTGTTGCACTAGAAGTTATAAATCAGAAAGACTACATACACTGTCGCCTAATGCCTAGTTTACACTACAAGACTCCCCCCTGCCATTTTACACAGGATTTCCAGTTGGGCTCAGTCTGTCTTTGTTGACTCTAGTCTGCAGTTGTTGTCTTGTTGTTGATGGCGCAGTCGGTAGCGCTGTTGCCTCACAGTTAGAAGGTCCTGAGTTCGATTCTCGCCTGGGACACTGTGGGCGCTGTGGTTGTGTTCCCCCCATATCTTCAGTGCCCACTGCCCAGGTGGGTTATCTCGTCGTAAGGGCCTTTCTCTCTGTGTGGAGTTTGCATGTTCTCCCCGTACCCCCCAGGGGGTTCTTCCGTATATAACCCATCACTTTCTCTATCGGCAAAGCTGAAGACCGGCGACATGCCACGAGGTATGTAGTTTTTATACGAAACTAACCCCTACGTTTCAGTTTGACGACAAACGGTGATTTTCTTGACATGCAAAGTTATGTTTTAAATTGACAAAATTAGCGTTGGCACCCCATGGCCCAATTCAAACGGGATTAAAAAAGTAACCTTATTCTCCGTCCACCGCCATTCATATTTTTCGCAGCACTGGTAGGCCTACAGGGAGAAAGCAGGAAGTGACGTTTCACTTTGGCTCTCTATTAGGCTGATTGCGTGCACCTGAGCCCGGTGCACTCATTGGGCTTAAAACTCTGCCGATTTTCAACCAGCTTTGTATCATTACAAAAGCTGTAGTATATTAGAAAACCGTCACTGTTTTGCAGACATTTGTTTAGTTTAACAGTTGTTGAGAGTTGATTTGAGTTCAGTTGTGGACCAGTGATGTCATTCATGCACAAATGACATCACTGGTCCACAACTTGACTCAAATCAACTCTCAACAACTGTTAAACTAAATGAATGACTGCAAAACTGTTGACAGCTTTCTGTTACTACTGATTTGACGTGCAGCGCACAGGCCTCCTTGAGGCATCCTCCCTGCCCATGGTACGGCATGGTAGGATTGCCTTTTGCCACAGGAGGTTCTGGTGAGACGAAGGAGGTGCCCGGCCTGGAATCACCCCACAGGGCCTTAGACCTCCATGCACCGAAGGTCTCACAATACTGCGGTGTAGCACTAAACTCTATTGCAGCGGATTGGGCGTGATCAACCCTTCCGCGGGAAACGTTGCAGACAGAGTAGGAAGGCTGATCCGTGAGCGGCTGCTTCTGGGACGCGGGTCGGGGTCGTAATTGGCCTCGGCTGGGTCTACTGGGTGAGGGTGTATGATGTTGACAGACCCGAAACACCCCACGACCCCAGTTAACATCACTGATGACGCGTCCCAGCGCATGCTGTAGTATGTATACTTGAACTGTAATGATACAAAGCTGAAAATCGGTGAGGGTCGTCATGAAAGTTAAAATCTTATCAGATCGGGGAACCTGGGATAAATTATGAAATGGGGTCCGTGGTCTAATTTGTGTCAGTTTAGGGGTCCTTGTTGTGGGGGGAAATGAGACCCCCCCTCCACACACACAGTTGTGCAGTTTATGTAGTTTATTTTAACAATCATTTTAATGACTAGGTTTCAATAGTATCAAATGCTAATTATCTATTCTAGGCTACTTGATGCTGCAATTGAGCTTTGAATGAATTTAGGCCTAGTCATTTATTTTCAGACATGCTGAAATGAATAAACTCCATCACGTCTGTTTCTGTTAAAGTTCAACCTCACCTCAGGCTGTAAATTAAACCACAGCAAGACAGAAAGAAAGAAAGAAAGAAAGAAAGAAAGAAAGAAAGAAAGAAAGAAAGAAAGAAAGAAAGAAAGAAAGAAAGAAAGAAAGAAAAAGAAAGAAAGAACATGAAATGCATCATTCATGCATAGTGGTAAAACTAAAACAATGAGACTATATAAGATAAGGTCTAAGCTTTTGCATATTTCCCTATATGCAAAAATGCAAAGAGCACCTTCAAATGCTTCCCCCCCCCCAGGCAGAATCCCCTGGCCGCTCTTCCACTTCCTGTCTTGTAAAAATAACCTCCAATTTAAATGCAATTAAACGACGAATGAAAATGGTAAAACTATAAGGCCTATATATTAACCACAGCGGGCAGCGGTGCCACTTTAGGGGTAGCGCTCCGCTTTTAGGTGCAGTGGAGGGAGAAATGCCTTGCCTACATGTACCAGATGCCAGTGTGTGACGCTCCGCTTCAAGAGAGGATTATGATTGACGCAACTTGCAGCCAATCACAGAGGAGAAACCAGACATTGGGCTGGTCGGTCTGTGCTGACTGAGGTTAGATTGTGCAGCGTGCTGTATCTCGCCTACCATGTAACGTTCTGTCGGAGAACAGGACAGGTGCATACCTTGAAAGATCTCGCATTGCTTTTATGTGTATTGTTATTTTGTCGCACTGGCTACACAACAATCGGACCTAAATCGGAGCGAATCGGGGATTGATGGAGATTGTATGACGGCGCGACTGCATCACAACAAGGCACAAATTATATCAAGGAGTCTCAATAGGTACCATGCGAGCTGTTACGGGACCGGGCGCCGGGAGTGTCACGCTGATCGTGGACTACTAGCCAACAGTATAGCCCATACTGACACCTACCATGGGTGGAGGACCGATTCCTCCAGCTTCAATTAGCCAGTAATTGTGCATTTACGTTAATGTCTGTTATCCCCATTCAACACGTTGCTGGGAAAGTATGCATGGCTGGAACGGGTCATTGGTTCACTCCATCTATAATTTAGGTAAGTAAATAATCGTCACATTGTGACATCATTTTCACACAAGCTTCACTAACAGTCACACACAGATGATGCTGAAGCTGACAATGGGAATGGTTTTCATTTCAAATAACATTTGAACCTATAGGACAACCTATATTGTGGGTAATGTTACAAGGTGTCAGTTGAGGGTTTATTGGCTGTTATAATGGTTTCCCATCTCACTCTCCCACAGCAAGTCAAACTCTAATGTAGACTACAGCTATACGAGGTAGGCTAACAGCCAACCACCATGAGAATCCTAAATTGACCATCTCACAATGCATTTTCTATTGGAAAACTGTGTTACAAAATGACTGTAATCGAATGTAAACTGCTTGATATGGGCCTCACAGACCTCTACCTGTGTTGTTGTTGTTTGGGTGATTAGAGCAGTAGTAACTACAGTAGATTGGCACAATGGGATTTAGGGAGATCAGCTCTCTGGTGCAGCTGGTGGCGATAACAGCCCAGTGATCAGAGTCAGCTTTGTGACTGGAGGGTTTGAAACCTGGGTCTGACACAGTGGACGCTCTCTCCTGCCACAACGGTGTCTTTGAGATGCCCTTGAGCAAGGCACTTAACACCCCCCCCCCCCCCCCCCCGAACAGTAGCAGACTGTGGTTGAACCTGCCAACCTGGCCACTCCCAGGTCTGAAGGAGAGACAGTGTGTAGCATGGTTTTGCTGCTGAAGAGGAGTGCAGATGAAGAGTTAAAAAGGCCCAAACTCTGTCAGTTTGCTGTTCTCTCCAAATGTCTGTATTATACACATATACAACCTACAGTCTGTATTATACACATATACCACCTACAGTCTGTATTATACACATATACAACCTACAGTCTGTATTATACACATATACAACCTACAGTCTGTATTATACACATATACCACCTACAGTCTGTATTATACACATATACAACCTACAGTCTGTATTATACACATATACCACCTACAGTCTGTATTATACACATATACCACCTACAGTCTGTATTATACACATATACCACCTACAGTCTGTATTATACACATATACCACCTACAGTCTGTATTATACACATATACAACCTACAGTCTGTATTATACACATATACCACCTACAGTCACACTTAGAAAAGCTGTGCACATAGCAGGATCTGGTTTGTAGATGTCTCTTCTTCAGCCTAACTGTCGGGTTCCCCCCCTCACTGTACTCTGTCAGGTCCTCCTAAGTGCATTCCCCAAGTTTGAAGTCGATCCGACAAACGGTTCTCGAGATCCGTGAAGGACAGACATACAGACAGTCCTGAAATTATTGTATATATAATAATATAGTGCAGTGCCCGTTCCCCAGTGCGAAGTCGATCGGACGGACAGTCCTGGAGATACACAAGCTGTGATCTTATTGGTCGAATTGCACAAAATTCAACACGGCAATTTCTCGGGTTCCCAGCAGCACGTTTGAGCATGTCTGGTGTCATCACTGCCTGTCAACTTGTGCAAACTAAATGAGTGACAGCCTAGGTTACAGCAGTGCTAATATTATCAGGCATTAGCGTTAACTACCATTTGTATTATCCTAAAATAACGACGGTGGCCTGCGTCACAGCAGCCCTCATGTTACCACAGGTGACAGTGAACAGATGTGTGGAGTAACTTACTTGCTTCTGCAGGTTCTCTGCATTATAATGTTATAAACGTTAACATTTATAGACAATCAAAATAACTTAGCTTCCTAGTAGCGCGAACGCAACGTTACTGTGAAGTTGCAACACTGCTGTCTTAAATACAATGGCCCATAAACTTTCAGGCTAGAACTCAAATACAAAGTAACTTTTTGTAGGCATAAATAAAAGTAAAATAAAATAAATGGAGAATTTCCTAACGTTCATTGGAGTGATGTTCAGCCAAGACAATACTTTTATAAGCCCTAAAGAAGGAGTTTGTAGTCAGATGTCCTGCTATCTATCTATCTATCTATCTATCTGTCTGTCTGTCTGTCTGTCTGTCTGTCTGTCTGCCTGCCTGCCTGTCTGTCTGTCTGCCTGCCTGCCTGCCTGCCTGTCTGTCTGTCTGTCTGCCTGCCTGCCTGCCTGCCTGCCTGCCTGTCTGCCTGCCTGCCTGCCTGCCTGCCTGCCTGTCTGTCTGCCTGCCTGCCTGCCTGCCTGTCTGCCTGCCTGCCTGCCTGCCTGCCTGTCTGCCTGCCTGCCTGCCTGCCTGCCTGCCTGCCTGTCTGTCTGTCTGCCTGTCGATTGATCGTAAACAAACAAAAAACACATTACAATTGCCCCCCTATACTACAGTGTATTTGTTATCTGACGAAAATCACCATCACCACTCAAGGGCAGTTTATAGTAGGCTAGGCTACAGCGATGTATGGTAGTTGCAATGGACCATGATCATATTCCATCGTCGGTGGCAACGATATGTTTATAGGTGAAACGACACAGATATTATGGTTTATAATGGGACTTACCATGCCTGCACTAACATTATCCGCCACAAGGGATATTTTTCCCCCCCAGGATAGCTAAAGCAGAGGCAGAGATGGGCGGGTCATGCCTTCGCCATCCTGGGGGCAGAAAATATCGCTTGCCGCAACATTAGCTGGTTGTTTACTTGTTTAATTGTTGTCATTGAGTCTATTTCTGCAATAACTCCACTTTATGGCTGTTTAAACTCGACGAACAGTTGACTTTAGTGGTTGATACGCACAACAACGGAGGCAGCCATTAAAGCGTTCCTGATTGGCCAGAGCTGTGGCCGAGGGAACGCTGTGGCCGAGGGAACGCTTGTTTCGTTGTTAATCCGGGCGGGGCAGAATCGACCAGAAATGTATTAATATTGAACTATATCGCAGCGAAATTGCACAAAAACAGTGCACTGCACTCCGTCAGGTCCCCATTGGCGCACTCCGCAAGTTTGAAGTCGATCCGACCAACGGTTCTCGAGATACGTGAAGGACAGAGAGATGCGCTACTGTCATTATAGTGTAGATGACCTGAGGGGCTCGGACAGTGTAAGCATGGCAGTGAAGTTCGCAGATGATTGGTCGAAACCTCCAACAACCCCACCCATTTTGAGGAGGAATGGAAGAATCTGCACCAGTGGTGCGAAGTCCGACCCTGTCCCATAGCTGAAACTCAAAAGAGAGGTTGTGGAGAGAGTAGCTACAAGTCCCTCAGGGGACCACCATCGACAGCGGGCTGACCTTCAATGACGTACCATCTCCTATTTTACACAGCTTTTACATCTGAGAGCCTCCTCAACCTTCTCCTGTGTGGCTTGGTATGAGAGGCCCTCAAGAGACCAACAAAGCCAAACGGGAGGGTGATCATCTTGGTGAGCAAGCTCTGCAGGGAGCAGTGCTCATCCCTCCAGCGGTTCTATGACCAGAGGACAGTGAAGAAGGCAAGATCGCGAGGGACTCAACTCTTAACCTCAACACCACCCATTTCAGATCCTGCCCTCTTATTGAAATGAAACAGCACCAGAGCCAGCTTCATCCCCTCTGCGATCAGGCTTCTTAACAGACCCGGCGCCACCATGAAATGACTGAGGGGGCGGTTATAGCTGGCGAGGGGGCAGGTATTTTTTTATAGTAAAACATAGGTTATATGTTTGCTATTTATCCGCTATGCCGCCTATTTATGCACTTTTACCATGCAATAGCCTCTGAAAAGCGAAATAACAACAACACTACTGTTTCAAAATCAAATAAAAATATTTCACAGCAGTGGTGAAATGTTGTCAGTCTTTCTGCTCATATCATATGCTGTGTGGATGCATCTCTCACTCTCTCTCTCATTGACCATCACTGGAAATTTCACTTCTCTGTGGTTTCCATTCTGTGTATTGCTACAATGGAGAAAAAAATAGCAGAGAATTAGGGTCAAAAGTTCAATTCACAACCACGAAAAGCAGGCTGATTGAACCAAAGTGATGTGTCTATCTCTCCTCCACTCCATTTCAGCACTGCGGACAGCGCCGCACACGGCCCTATGCAAACAGCCTAAAACGCATGTTTCTGTCTGTCTGTCTAACATGCCAGCCAAAGCAACAGAAAAATAAATCAGCTAAATCATCTTACCGTTCCTCAGTAGAGTTGCAGCCCCCCTCTTCCGAGGCGCTGGGCCCGCTTCATAACAGACATAACCCCCCTGGAACCCCTCTTGCCCCCTCCGGCTAGAAGAACTGGCTCTGTTGTGCACGCACACATTCCCAGAATTAGTAGTTATTTCAAAATACCTCTTCTCTCTTACTGTGGTGTCTTTCTTTTACCGTGACGTTATTGACTTATTTTATATCAAAATCTAACGTTCATTCCTTAGCTTACTGTGATGCTACCAAATGTCAAGTATTGATCTCAGTCAGGCGTGTCCAATTGTAGAACTTTGTATAGATTACTGAGGAGAGCAATTCATTAACACCGTCTGGTAATTGTTCTGAGGTACTCCTGATGAATAAGTAATAACCCAGTTGACAGCGAGGCCGAGCAGCACCAAGCATTTCACAGCCAAAGAGTGTTAATGAGTGAAAACATGTCAGGGAAGTGGTCAATAAAGCCTGCTTGTTTAGACTTGTGTTGATGAGTTCAGTGGGATATTGCTTGTTTAGACTTGTGTTGATGAGTTCAGTGGGATATTGCTTGTTTAGACTTGTGTTGATGAGTTCAGTGGGATATTGCTTGTTTAGACTTGTGTTGATGAGTTCAGTGGGATATTGCTTGTTTAGACTTGTGTTGATGTGTTCAGTGGGATATTGCTTGTTTAGACTTGTGTTGATGTGTTCAGTGGGATATTGCATGTTTAGACTTGTGTTGATGAGTTCAGTGGGATATTGCTTGTTTAGACTTGTGTTGATGAGTTAAGTGGGATATTGCTTGTTTAGACTTGTGTTGATGTGTTCAGTGGGATATTGCTTGTTTAGACTTGTGTTGATGTGTTCAGTGGGATATTGCTTGTTTAGACTTGTGATGATGTGTTCAGTGGGATATTGCTTGTTTAGACTTGTGTTGATGTGTTCAGTGGGATATTGCTTGTTTAGACTTGTGTTGATGTGTTCAGTGGGATATTGCTTGTTTAGACTTGTGTTGATGTGTTCAGTGGGATATTGCTTGTTTAGACTTGTGTTGATGTGTTCAGTGGAATATTGCTTGTTTAGACTTGTGTTAATGTGTTCAGTGGGATATTGCTTGTTTAGACTTGTGTTGATGTGTTCAGTGGGATATTGCTTGTTTAGACTTGTGTTAATGTGTTCAGTGGGATATTGCTTGTTTAGACTTGTGTTGATGTGTTCAGTGGAATATTGCTTGTTTAGACTTGTGTTGATGTGTTCAGTGGAATATTGCTTGTTTAGACTTGTGTTGATGTGTTCAGTGGGATATTGCTTGTTTAGACTTGTGTTAATGTGTTCAGTGGGATATTGCTTGTTTAGACTTGTGTTGGTGTGTTCAGTGGGATATTGCTTGTTTAGACTTGTGTTGATGTGTTCAGTGGAATATTGCTTGTTTAGACTTGTGTTGATGTGTTCAGTGGGATATTGCTTGTTTAGACTTGTGTTAATGTGTTCAGTGGGATATTGCTTGTTTAGACTTGTGTTGGTGTGTTCAGTGGGATATTGCTTGTTTAGACTTGTGTTGATGTGTTCAGTGGAATATTGCTTGTTTAGACTTGTGTTAATGTGTTCAGTGGGATATTGCTTGTTTAGACTTGTGTTGATGTGTTCAGTGGGATATTGCTTGTTTAGACTTGTGTTGATGTGTTCAGTGGGATATTGCTTGTTTAGACTTGTGTTGATGTGTTCAGTGGGATATTGCTTGTTTAGACTTGTGTTGATGTGTTCAGTGGGATATTGCTTGTTTAGACTTGTGTTGGTGTGTTCAGTGGGATATTGCTTGTTTAGACTTGTGTTGATGTGTTCAGTGGAATATTGCTTGTTTAGACTTGTGTTAATGTGTTCAGTGGGATATTGCTTGTTTAGACTTGTGTTAATGTGTTCAGTGGGATATTGCTTGTTTAGACTTGTGTTAATGTGTTCAGTGGAATATTGCTTGTTTAGACTTGTGTTAATGTGTTCAGTGGGATATTGCTTGTTTAGACTTGTGTTAATGTGTTCAGTGGGATATTGCTTGTTTAGACTTGTGTTAATGTGTTCAGTGGAATATTGCTTGTTTAGACTTGTGTTAATGTGTTCAGTGGAATATTGCTTGTTTAGACTTGTGTTAATGTGTTCAGTGGGATATTGCTTGTTTAGACTTGTGTTGATGTGTTCAGTGGGATATTGCTTGTTTAGACTTGTGTTGATGTGTTCAGTGGAATATTGCTTGTTTAGACTTGTGTTGATGTGTTCAGTGGGATATTGCTTGTTTAGACTTGTGTTGATGTGTTCAGTGGGATATTGCTTGTTTAGACTTGTGTTGATGTGTTCAGTGGAATATTGCTTGTTTAGACTTGTGTTGATGTGTTCAGTGGGATATTGCTTGTTTAGACTTGTGTTGATGTGTTCAGTGGAATATTGCTTGTTTACACTTGTGTTAATGTGTTCAGTGGGATATTGCTTGTTTAGACTTGTGTTGATGTGTTCAGTGGAATATTGCTTGTTTAGACTTGTGTTGATGTGTTCAGTGGGATATTGCTTGTTTAGACTTGTGTTGATGTGTTCAGTGGGATATTGCTTGTTTAGACTTGTGTTAATGTGTTCAGTGGGATATTGCTTGTTTAGACTTGTGTTAATGTGTTCAGTGGGATATTGCTTGTTTAGACTTGTGTTAATGTGTTCAGTGGGATATTGTGGCCTGTAATAATGAGTGGGGAGACTTCTTAGCACACAGATGGCTGGACTAATGACCCAGACTACTTCAGAGGAGACAGCAAGCTGCCTGTAGCGTGGTTGGTGGTCCCAGACCCAAACATGACTCTGCCACTGATACACCAAAGCAGATGGTCACAGATTCAAACAGACATGCTCAGATGGAGTCACCATTGAACTCTGTGTGATGTGAGAGGAGGTGAGATGCTGTATATGCAGACGTTGATTTCCACACGTTGGTGCTCAGTTCTGTTTGCTAGCTCGGGTGCACTTGCTGTATTGAATCCGTTTCAAATGTTACACGACATACATTCGTGCAGATTCATATAAGGCTTACCTCGCTGAGACCATTTTGGTTGATTAGCCCATCCTTCTTCAGGAAGTGTGGCTTAGGGCCGAGCCAATCAAAATGTCTGTCTGAGCAGCCAGCGCACGGTGACCTGAGACTCTTGATGTGACTGGACAGAGGCCGTCTTGTTTTTGAACCAGACGACAGTTAGCCCAGGGCAGCCGTGTCAGCTCCTGTGATGGACATTGAGCCAGGGAGCGGAGAGGACGGTGTGTGTGTGTGTGTGTGTGTGTGTGTGTGTGTGTGTGTGTGTGTGTGTGTGTGTGTGTGTGTGTGTGTGTGTGTGTGTGTGTGTGTGTGTGTGTGTGTGTGTGTGTGTGTGTGTGTGTGTGTGTGTGTGTGTGTGTGTGACGTGTGTGTGTAGTGCTAAACCGTCACCACCCTGCAAGTGAAAGATGAGGAAATGAGATTGTCAAATTCACTACAAGAGGTGCTGGAGGCAGTGTCCACTAGTAGTCAAAGTAAAGCAGGATATGTGATTTGCATACAGCCATTACACAGACAGGTGCACACTGCATACAGTCAGGCAGACACACTCACACAAATACATATACAGTACACACATACAGTATACTGCAATATTTACTGAAATACCACACTATTACCTCCTGTTTAGTGTTTGGTATGGAAATATGATAAATAGAAAACAGTCTGATGTCAGTGCAAGTGCAAGGTTTATGTTTCTATACGTAGTGGGTTAAGCTGAGAGAATCAATTAGAGGGGGGAGGGGAACTGGGGGGAATAGCATGATCCTCCCGGTCAAACCCCTCGCTGTCCAACCCGATCTCCAAAAAAATTGTAAAATAGCAACGTTTGTGGACATACGTTGGTATTTTACGATGTCGGCTAAGAAATTGTAAAATGGGAACGTATGCGTCTACAGCGGTGGGCGTGGTTTGGGCGTGTTTTACGGAGATTTTCTGTTTCTAACCCCTCCCCCTACTCTAATCCTCACCCTAACCACTCAGAACGTTACTATTTTACATTTTTCGAGCCGAAATCGTAAAATAGCAACGTTGGTCCATATCGTTGGTATTATACAATTTTCTAAGAGACTGTGTTGCGCTGTCAGGTGAAAAGAAAAGGGGTGGCGACTGCACATGTATCGAAGGAAGCATGTTCTAGTCTACAACTCTCCCCAGATCGGCAGAGGGGGTGGAGCAACGAGACGCGACAGCCGGGGGAAATTGGCCAGGTACAATTGGGGAGAAAACGTGTGAAAGAATCAGAAGGAAATGTGATTCAATCAAATGTGTAATTTGTGTGGTGCATACTGTGTGTGGTGCATACTGTGTGTGGTGTATACTGTGTGTGTGTGGTGCATACTGTGTGTGGTGCATACTGTGTGTGGTGCATACTGTGTGTGGTGCATACTGTGTGTGGTGCATACTGGGTGTGTGTGGTGCATACTGTGTGTGTGTGGTGCATACTGTGTGTGGTGCATACTGTGTGTGGTGCATACTGTGTGTGGTGCATACTGTGTGTGTGTGGTGCATACTGTGTGTGGTGCATACTGTGTGTGGTGCATACTGTGTGTGGTGCATACTGTGTGTGTGTGGTGCATACTGTGTGTGGTGCATACTGTGTGTGGTGCATACTGTGTGTGGTGCATACTGTGTGTGGTGCATACTGTGTTGCATACTGTGTGTGGTGCATACTGTGTGTGGTGCATACTGTGTGTGGTGCATACTGTGTGTGGTGCATACTGTGTGTGTGTGGTGCATACTGTGTGTGGTGCATACTGTGTGTGGTGCATACTGTGTGTGGTGCATACTGTGTGTGGTGCATACTGGGTGTGGTGCATACTGGGTGTGGTGCATACTGTGTGTGGTGCATACTGTGTGTGGTGCATACTGTGTGTGGTGCATACTGTGTGTGGTGCATACTGGGTGTGGTGCATACTGTGTGTGGTGCATACTGTGTGTGTGTGGTGCATACTGTGTGTGGTGCATACTGTGTGTGGTGCATACTGTGTGGTGCATACTGTGTGTGGTGCATACTGTGTGTGTGTGGTGCATACTGTGTGTGGTGCATACTGTGTGTGGTGCATACTGTGTGTGGTGCATACTGTGTGTGGTGCATACTGTGTGTGGTGCATACTGTGTGTGGTGCATACTGTGTGTGGTGCATACTGTGTGTGTGTGTGTGTGTGTGTGTGTGTGTGTGTGTGTGGTGCATACTGTGTGTGGTGCATACTGTGTGTGTGTGGTGCATACTGTGTGTGGTGCATACTGTGTGTGTGTGGTGCATACTGTGTGTGGTGCATACTGTGTGTGGTGCATACTGTGTGTGTGTGTGTGTGTGTGTGTGTGTGTGTGTGTGTGTGGTGCATACTGTGTGTGGTGCATACTGTGTGTGTGTGTGGTGCATACTGTGTGTGGTGCATACTGTGTGTGTGTGGTGCATACTGTGTGTGGTGCATACTGTGTGTGTGTGGTGCATACTGGGTGTGGTGCATACTGTGTGTGGTGCATACTGTGTGTGTGTGGTGCATACTGTGTGTGGTGCATACTGTGTGTGGTGCATACTGTGTGTGTGTGGTGCATACTGTGTGTGGTGCATACTGTGTGTGTGTGGTGCATACTGTGTGTGTGTGTGGTGCATACTGGGTGTGGTGCATACTGTGTGTGGTGTATACTGGGTGTGGTGCATACTGTGTGTGGTGTATACTGTGTGTGGTGCATACTGTGTGTGTGTGGTGCATACTGGGTGTGGTGCATACTGTGTGTGGTGCATACTGGGTGTGGTGCATACTGTGTACTGGGTGTGGTGCATACTGTGTGTGGTGCATACTGTGTGTGGTGCATACTGTGTGTGGTGCATACTGTGTGTGGTGTATACTGGGTGTGGTGCATACTGTGTGTGGTGTATACTGTGTGTGGTGCATACTGTGTGTGGTGTATACTGTGTGTGGTGCATACTGTGTGTGGTGCATACTGTGTGTGGTGTATACTGGGTGTGGTGCATACTGTGTGTGGTGCATACTGTGTGTGGTGCATACTGTGTGTGGTGTATACTGGGTGTGGTGCATACTGTGTGGGTTTGAATCTGCCCTGGGACCTTTGTCGCATGTCATCCTCTTCTCGCTCTCCTCAATAGACTATAGAGTACAGTAATAGATAATGAGGGAAAATGTATTTGATAATGTATCTTTAAATGTGCTATGCTACGTGCTATGCTACGTGCTATGCTACGTGCTATGCTACGTGATGTCTAATGTATTGTAACGGAGCAGAGCCTTGGACTGTTTGTTACTATCTTATTTGTCCATCTGTTATGCTGCAGTCCTAACAGACTGCGAAGGTCTCATTTTCCATCAGTTCAACTTGAATGATACTTTGATAAACATGTCAGCAGACAGAAGTAGGCGTGCCTTCACAAGCCCATCATTTCATCCTAGTAAAAGTCAACAAAATGTGAGAGCAAATGATTTTGTTTTTTCATCTAAAATACTGTGAGGCAATAAGGCGTACAGTACATGCAGTAGATTCCATGCCAGTGAGATTTCTAATCTCCACAAATCAGCTCTGGTGTGAAAGCTTTCTGCTCTGGTCTCTGGCTGCAACAGCACTGATGAAGCACCACTTTCCAAAGGGAAATGAGCATATTCACTTATCCTTTCAGATGGAAAAATGCCAAGTAATCCGTGATTGCTGTGTAGAGCCATGAAATGCATAAAGTGAGTTTGGAGAAGTTGATCACTACTGTAATCACTTTGACAAGAGAGAAATATTGATCTACGTTAAGTGTTAGTTCTCCACAGATTTTGCTGACATACTGTATTGTTTCCGCATAAATCCCTCATGATCTGAATGTTTTAGCTCATCGCTGGTTTCACTTGGACTTTGTCTTGAATCTGAGTAGGAAGAATATTATCGGGATAGCGAAAAGGAGCGATGTCCTTAAAACGTGTCGTTTCCTCTCCACAGTGCGATGACGCCTCTTGGTGGAACGGCCTCAGTCTCCCCCCTGTTTCCTCACCCGATCTCCACAGTTCCAACGCCTCCTCAGCAGACAGGGCGGCGCTCTTGAGCCACATCACCGCTGGCCTTCCTGTTTGTCTGGCTGGGCTGACATCCCAGGGAGGCGATGCGGCGGTTTGCCTACTGCAAGGTGGTTCTGACCACGTCTTTAGTGTGGGTGCTGGTGGACGTGTTCCTGCTGCTCTACTTCAGTGAGTGTAACAAATGTGACGACAGGAAGGACCGCTCGCTGCTCCCCGCCCTCAGAGGTGAGTCTGTGCTGTTACGCCCGTTACACCCTGTTACCGTTTCACTGCTGCACCCTTTCTCTGTTGTTTCACCATTACACCCTGTTACTGTTTCACTGCTGCACCCTTTCTCTGTTGTTTCACCATTACACCCTGTTACTGTTTCACTGCTGCACCCTTTCTCTGTTGTTTCACCATTACACCCTGTTACTGTTTCACTGCTGCACCCTTTCTCTGTTGTTTCACCATTACACCCTGTTACTGTTTCACTGCTACACCCTTTCTCTGTTGTTTCACCATTACACCCTGTTACTGTTTCACTGCTGCACCCTTTCTCTGTTGTTTCACCATTACACCCTGTTACCGTTTCACTGCTGCACCCTTTCTCTGTTGTTTCACCATTACACCCTGTTACCGTTTCACTGCTGCACCCTTTCTCTGTTGTTTCACCATTACACCCTGTTACTGTTTCACTGCTGCACCCTTTCTCTGTTGTTTCACCATTACACCCTGTTACCGTTTCACTGCTGCACCCTTTCTCTGTTGTTTCACCATTACACCCTGTTACTGTTTCACTGCTGCACCCTTTCTCTGTTGTTTCACCATTACACCCTGTTACCGCTTCACTGCTACACCCTTTCTCTGTTGTTTCACCATTACACCCTGTTACTGTTTCACTGCTGCACCCTTTCTCTGTTGTTTCACCATTACACCCTGTTACTGTTTCACTGCTACACCCTTTCTCTGTTGTTTCACCATTACACCCTGTTACTGTTTCACTGCTACACCCTTTCTCTGTTGTTTCACCATTACACCCTGTTACCGTTTCACTGCTACACCCTTTCTCTGTTGTTTCACCATTACACCCTGTTACTGTTTCACTGCTACACCCTTTCTCTGTTGTTTCACCATTACACCCTGTTACTGTTTCACTGCTGCACCCTTTCTCTGTTGTTTCACCATTACACCCTGTTACCGTTTCACTGCTACACCCTTTCTCTGTTGTTTCACCATTACACCCTGTTACTGTTTCACTGCTACACCCTTTCTCTGTTGTTTCACCATTACACCCTGTTACCGTTTCACTGCTACACCCTTTCTCTGTTGTTTCACCATTACACCCTGTTACTGTTTCACTGCTGCACCCTTTCTCTGTTGTTTCACCATTACACCCTGTTACTGTTTCACTGCTGCACCCTTTCTCTGTTGTTTCACCATTACACCCTGTTACTGTTTCACTGCTACACCCTTTCTCTGTTGTTTCACCATTACACCCTGTTACTGTTTCACTGCTACACCCTTTCTCTGTTGTTTCACCATTACACCCTGTTACTGTTTCACTGCTGCACCCTTTCTCTGTTGTTTCACCATTACACCCTGTTACTGTTTCACTGCTACACCCTTTCTCTGTTGTTTCACCATTACACCCTGTTACTGTTTCACTGCTACACCCTTTCTCTGTTGTTTCACCATTACACCCTGTTACCGTTTCACTGCTACACCCTTTCTCTGTTGTTTCACCATTACACCCTGTTACTGTTTCACTGCTACACCCTTTCTCTGTTGTTTCACCATTACACCCTGTTACCGTTTCACTGCTACACCCTTTCTCTGTTGTTTCACCATTACACCCTGTTACCGTTTCACTGCTACACCCTTTCTCTGTTGTTTCACCATTACACCCTGTTACCGTTTCACTGCTGCACCCTTTCTCTGTTTCACCATTACACCCTGTTACCGTTTCACTGCTACACCCTTTCTCTGTTGTTTCACCATTACACCCTGTTACCGTTTCACTGCTACACCCTTTCTCTGTTGTTTCACCATTACACCCTGTTACCGTTTCACTGCTACACCCTTTCTCTGTTGTTTCACCATTACACCCTGTTACCGTTTCACTGCTGCACCCTTTCTCTGTTTCACCATTACACCCTGTTACCGTTTCACTGCTACACCCTTTCTCTGTTGTTTCACCATTACACCCTGTTACCGTTTCACTGCTACACCCTTTCTCTGTTGTTTCACCATTACACCCTGTTACCGTTTCACTGCTGCACCCTTTCTCTGTTGTTTCACCATTACACCCTGTTACCGTTTCACTGCTGCACCCTTTCTCTGTTGTTTCACCATTACACCCTGTTACTGTTTCACTGCTACACCCTTTCTCTGTTGTTTCACCATTACACCCTGTTACCGTTTCACTGCTACACCCTTTCTCTGTTGTTTCACCATTACACCCTGTTACCGTTTCACTGCTACACCCTTTCTCTGTTGTTTCACCATTACACCCTGTTACCGTTTCACTGCTGCACCCTTTCTCTGTTTCACCATTACACCCTGTTACCGTTTCACTGCTACACCCTTTCTCTGTTGTTTCACCATTACACCCTGTTACCGTTTCACTGCTACACCCTTTCTCTGTTGTTTCACCATTACACCCTGTTACCGTTTCACTGCTACACCCTTTCTCTGTTGTTTCACCATTACACCCTGTTACCGTTTCACTGCTGCACCCTTTCTCTGTTTCACCATTACACCCTGTTACCGTTTCACTGCTACACCCTTTCTCTGTTGTTTCACCATTACACCCTGTTACCGTTTCACTGCTACACCCTTTCTCTGTTGTTTCACCATTACACCCTGTTACCGTTTCACTGCTACACCCTTTCTCTGTTGTTTCACCATTACACCCTGTTACCGTTTCACTGCTGCACCCTTTCTCTGTTTCACCATTACACCCTGTTACCGTTTCACTGCTACACCCTTTCTCTGTTGTTTCACCATTACACCCTGTTACCGTTTCACTGCTACACCCTTTCTCTGTTGTTTCACCATTACACCCTGTTACCGTTTCACTGCTACACCCTTTCTCTGTTGTTTCACCATTACACCCTGTTACCGTTTCACTGCTGCACCCTTTCTCTGTTTCACCATTACACCCTGTTACCGTTTCACTGCTACACCCTTTCTCTGTTGTTTCACCATTACACCCTGTTACCGTTTCACTGCTACACCCTTTCTCTGTTGTTTCACCATTACACCCTGTTACCGTTTCACTGCTACACCCTTTCTCTGTTGTTTCACCATTACACCCTGTTACCGTTTCACTGCTGCACCCTTTCTCTGTTTCACCATTACACCCTGTTACCGTTTCACTGCTACACCCTTTCTCTGTTGTTTCACCATTACACCCTGTTACCGTTTCACTGCTACACCCTTTCTCTGTTGTTTCACCATTACACCCTGTTACCGTTTCACTGCTGCACCCTTTCTCTGTTGTTTCACCATTACACCCTGTTACCGTTTCACTGCTGCACCCTTTCTCTGTTGTTTCACCATTACACCCTGATACCGTTTCACTGCTACACCCTTTCTCTGTTGTTTCACCATTACACCTTTCACCCCAAGAACAGAGACTCACTGTAGGGTTGCATCAACTGTGACTGGTCAGGTTGGACTCACTACTCATGAAACTCCATAAAGGTGGCCCATTATTACCTTTTTATGTTTTTGTTTCCAAATATGGCTCAGGATAAGAATCATGTTCTTCATGATGGTAAATATAGTTGAGTTAAAATGGTATTTATTAAATTAACTGGAAGACTAATGTTATGTTTTGTATTGTGCTGGTGTAACTACAGACCTTTTGCCACAACCAAAACAAAATGTGAAAGAATGACAGAGCTGGTATGTAAACAGGATGATTAAACGGGCAGCTATGCTCACCTTTAGTGTAGTTGTGAGTCTGCTCCCTGTGGACCGCACGGCCACCTCCCTGTGACCACCTACCTGTGGACCGCACGGCCACCTCCCTGTGACCACCTACCTGTGGACCGCACGGCCACCTCCCTGTGACCACCTACCTGTGGACCGCACGGCCACCTACCTGTGACCACCTACCTGTGGACCGCACGGCCACCTACCTGTGACCACCTACCTGTGGACCGCACGGCCACCTCCCTGTGACCACCTACCTGTGGACCGCACGGCCACCTCCCTGTGACCACCTACCTGTGGACCGCACGGCCACCTCCCTGTGACCACCTACCTGTGGACCGCACGGCCACCTCCCTGTGACCACCTACCTGTGGACCGCACGGCCACCTCCCTGTGACCACCTACCTGTGGACCGCACGGCCACCTCCCTGTGACCACCTACCTGTGGACCGCACGGCCACCTCCCTGTGACCACCTACCTACCTGTGGACCGCACGGCCACCTCCCTGTGACCACCTACCTGTGGACCGCACGGCCACCTCCCTGTGACCACCTACCTGTGGACCGCATGGCCACCTCCCTGTGACCACCTACCTGTGGACCACACGGCCACCTCCCTGTGACCACCTACCTGTGGACCGCACGGCCACCTCCCTGTGGCCACCTACCTGTGGACCGCACGGCCACCTCCCTGTGACCACCTACCTGTGGACCGCACGGCCACCTCCCTGTGGGCCACCACCCTGTGGCCACCTACCTGTGGACCGCACGGCCACCTCCCTGTGGGCCACCACCCTGTGGCCACCTACCTGTGGACCGCACGGCCACCTCTCTGTGGCCACCTACCTGTGGCCACCTACCTGTGGCCCGCACGGCCACCTCCCTGTGGCCACCTACCTGTGGACCGCACGGCCACCTCCCTGTGGCCACCTACCTGTGGACCGCACGGCCACCTCCCTGTGGCCACCTCCCTGTGGCCACCTACCTGTGGACCGCACGGCCACCTCCCTGTGGCCACTTACCTGTGGACCGCACAGCCACCTCCCTGTGGCCACCTACCTGTGGACCGCACGGCCACCTCCCTGTGGCCACCTCCCTGTGGCCACCTACCTGTGGACCGCACGGCCACCTCCCTGTGGCCACCTACCTGTGGACCGCACGGCCACCTCCCTGTGGCCACCTCCCTGTGGCCACCTACCTGTGGACCGCACGGCCACCTCCCTGTGGCCACCTACCTGTGGACCGCACGGCCACCTCCCTGTGGCCACCTCCCTGTGGCCACCTACCTGTGGACCGCACGGCCACCTCCCTGTGGCCACCTACCTGTGGCCACCTACCTGTGGCCCGCACGGCCACCTCCCTGTGGCCACCTACCTGTGGACCGCACGGCCACCTCCCTGTGGCCACCTCCCTGTGGCCACCTCCCTGTGGCCACCTACCTGTGGACCTCACGGCCACCTCCCTGTGGCCACCTACCTGTGGCCACCTACCTGTGGCCTGCACGGCCACCTCCCTGTGGCCACCTACCTGTGGACCGCACGGCCACCTCCCTGTGGCCACCTACCTGTGGACCGCACGGCCACCTCCCTGTGGCCACTTACCTGTGGACCGCACGGCCACCTCCCTGTGGCCACCTACCTGTGGGCCGAATAGCCCAAGTATTTGCCCGCAGGAGCTGCCAGCTGTCGGTTGATGATGAGTTTAATAGTGGTTTGTAGTGGAGATAAAGATATGATTGTCCGTGTCTAATGAATAATGTCCGCCACCATGACACATCCTGGTGGTGAATTGCCCGTCACGCGTTATGCTACGCGTTTCGTCCGGTCTTTTGCATGAACGCAGTAACGGTGAGGATCAGCGAGGCATCCATTCCTTCTGCTACTGTGTGTAGTGTCTCGTGCAGACTGTCTCTGGCTGTGTGTGTCTGTCGGCTGTCCCTCTGTTTGCTGTCGCCGTCTTTCCCGGCTGTGTTAAATTAATAATCAGCAGCTCCCGCCAAACGAACAGGCAGGAAGTGAGGTCACAACCCGGAACCCGAGTGCAACATGGGATATGTAGTCTTTATCTCTCACAGCAGCATAACTCAATCAATAACACTGATAAGCATAGCTGCAACACGCCATATTTACAATCCGCTCCATAAAGAAGATAGAAAAAGAAAGACCCAACATGGACCCAAAATGGTGTTTTGCGAGCTGTTTGTCCCGTGTGTGTGTCTCTGCTTGGGGGGCAGTCCTGAGCGGAGAGGCAGCCGGAGATATGCCGGTGCTCACTCCACTGATCCCTCTCCCCGGGGAATGGTGCTGAGGCACCCAGCCACAGTGCACCACATCCGGCTTGGCAAGGTGAGTACGGAGCTGCTGCACGTTGATACGGCTACCGTTCCCCAACCTGCTGCCATCAGCCTTCTCCAGTCTGCATCACCACTGCTGCAGATCAGCCTTCTCCAGTCTGCATCACCACTGCTGCAGATCAGCCTTCTCCAGTCTGCATCACCACTGCTGCAGATCAGCCTTCTCCAGTCTGCATCACCGCTGCTGCAGATCAGCCTTCTCCAGTCTGCATCACCACTGCTGCAGATCAGCCTTCTCCAGTCTGCATCACCGCTGCTGCAGATCAGCCTTCTCCAGTCTGCATCACCACTGCTGCAGATCAGCCTTCTCCAGTCTGCATCACCGCTGCTGCAGATCAGCCTTCTCCAGTCTGCATCACCGCTGCTGCAGATCAGCCTTCTCCAGTCTGCATCACCACTGCTGCAGATCAGTCTTCTCCAGTCTGCATCACCACTGCTGCAGATCAGCCTTCTCCAGTCTGCATCACCACTGCTGCAGATCAACCTTCTCCAGTCTGCATCACCACTGCTTCAGATCAGCCTTCTCCAGTCTGCATCACCACTGCTGCAGATCAGCCTTCTCCAGTCTGCATCACCACTGCTGCAGATCAGTCTTCTCCAGTCTGCATCACCACTGCTGCAGATCAGCCTTCTCCAGTCTGCATCACCACTGCTGCAGATCAGCCTTCTCCAGTCTGCATCACCACTGCTGCAGATCAGTCTTCTCCAGTCTGCATCACCGCTGCTGCAGATCAGCCTTCTCCAGTCTGCATCACTGCTGCTTCAGATCAGCCTTCTCCAGTCTGCATCACTGCTGCTTCAGATCAGCCTTCTCCAGTCTGCATCACCACTGCTGCAGATCAGCCTTCTCCAGTCTGCATCACCGCTGCTGCTGCAGATCAGCCTTCTCCAGTCTGCATCACCACTGCTGCAGATCAGCCTTCTCCAGTCTGCATCACCGCTGCTGCAGATCAGCCTTCTCCAGTCTGCATCACCACTGCTGCTGCAGATCAGCCTTCTCCAGTCTGCATCACCACTGCTGCTGCAGATCAGCCTTCTCCAGTCTGCATCACCGCTGCTGCAGATCAGCCTTCTCCAGTCTGCATCACTGCTGCAGATCAGCCTTCTCCAGTCTGCATCACCACTGCTGCAGATCAGCCTTCTCCAGTCTGCATCACTGCTGCAGATCAGCTTTCTCCAGTCTGCATCACCGCTGCTGCAGATCAGCTTTCTCCAGTCTGCATCACCACTGCTGCCATCAGCCTTCTCCAGTCTGCATCACCGCTGCTGCAGATCAGCCTTCTCCAGTCTGCATCACCGCTGCTGCAGATCAGCCACTGCTGCCTGTCACCTGGCATGTTGTCATGTGGATAGAGGACGGATATTTGTCTCGTATTGCAAATAGAATGACGAACATAATAAAATGCATCAGACTCAGTGTGCAAGCTTTCTGTGCGTAATGATTTTTTTGTGTGTGCAAAGAGCTTTATTTAGTCTGAAACTACCCGTAAAAAAGGAAGAATTTCTGAAAATGCAATACTTGCACAGTAGTCTTGTGTTTTTGAGCATTCTATTGCCATCTGCAACACTGGACAGCGTTCCTCTCTTTTCTGCCAATAATAATTACCGTGGATTACCATCCAAAGGCTCGGATGGGATCTGAAGTGATGGGAAACCGCAAGCATGCTGCAACTCCGCCAAGCTGAGTCAGCATTTGACCAGGCTCATTAAGGCTGGAGAAGATTCTGACAGTGCCGCCAATGTCTGTCACGCTGTCCACCAAACGCACATAGCGCCTCCTGGTGGCCACTTCCTGGTGTCTGCACAACTTATCAATTATCAACAGGGTGTCAACGGCCAGGGCGTCAGCAGCTTGCTCCACATGAAGCAGTCCATAGGTGGCTCTGTCAGGCTCATGCTTCTGCATCTTGTAGAAATCCTTCAGGGCTCTCATGTCAGAAAGACTACTTGTGACAGCGGGATCAGAAAGGATTTCTTTGAGGGAGGACTTCTGACCTGATGAAGAGTGGCTGTGGACCAGCGTGAATTTGTGTCTGTTCGCCAGTAGAACCTTGTTGTTCTGTAGGACCGCCTCCTTAAAGAGGTACGTCACAAACTGTTTTTTTACAAACCCTGGACTAACCACCAGCACGCACTTCACCACATCGAAATTGACGTGCCGGAGAATCCCCTGCATCACTGCCTCGTAGAACCTCTCCAGTGCCTTCTCGCGCTGCCTCATGCAGGCTGCGCAGCTGCCTCTCTTGTGAGGGATAGTGACTTCTACCTTTGCGCGCAGCAGAGTCATGCCAGGCGTCACCAGCACCAGGTTGGCCAGGCCCTCCTGCATCACCACAGCCGCCATCTCAGCCTTCTGAGGGGCATCACATGCCTGTTCCATTCTATCCAGCACAACGCTGTCCCACGTCTTTTTAGCAAGAGTGAACTTCCTGTTGACCTCAAGCTCAATGGTGCGGTAGGCCCCCATCTTGACATACTGGTTCTCCTCGAGGTTGGTGCCGTTAACCCTCAGCTGACAGGCCTGGCAGGCGAAGTCGACGGTCTCCACACTTATGGTCAGAGTGGTCCACTCCCTGGAGCTGCCCACGTGACCAGTGGAGGACTTTGTCTGCACTATAATGATGGTGGAGGCTCTGAGGCTGTCTCCCACCTGCAGCAGGTTGTAGGTGTGCCACATGTCCTGCGCCTCCTCTGGCATCAGAGTCACCTGTCCTGCATGATCTTTTTCAATATCCTTATGGAGCAGCTTCATAGTCACAGTCATGTCATAGTCGTCGTCTGTATATTTATATACTTTCTCTGCCCTTTTGGTCTGGACCGTGGTTTTCCTTTGTGATTTCATACAATGATACATTGTAGCTCCTTCTTGTAATATAAATGTGCTGCTGAGAGTCAAGGCAGTCACTCTCCACACTGCACTTTGCTACTACTGTATGCACCTTATATCTCTACTGTGCACTTTAGATTGCTGCTACAGTTGTCATATTTGCACTTTAACTGTTGTGCTGCACTTTAAACTGCGGCTCTAGACTGTCCTTATGTTTTTATTTGTCTTATTTGTTTTTAAGTATGTACTTTGTATTATGCTTTTTGCAACCCAAATTCCCCTTTTGGGACACTTAATAAATCTTGAATCTTGAATAATGGACAGACTCTACCAGCCTCTGCAGGGAAGGATTTTTGAAACTTGAACTGTGATAAGTGCTGCCAATTTCAGCGGACTTTTCAAGCTTTGTTGGGCCGGCGTCCGATGTACTTTTATAAGGCTGAGTTGAGCACACCATTTATTTGACTTGAAAGGATTTATGACATCACTGATGATGTCACAATGTCTATGACAGAAGTCCCGGAATATTCTGAGCATGCTCAGCTGCACCGGTTTTGACTTTCTGCACAAACTCGTGTGTTCTGAGCACATTCGGTCGGCGAATGTCATAAATGTCATAAATCAGTGAAGATGTCAGTGATTTATGACATCACTGATGATGTCACCATGTCTATGCATAAGTGACATCATCAGTTGACAATCAGATCCCTGGACATTGATACCGCGTTCATGACAACTCGCACCGCCGGAAGTTTCAACACGGAACTTCCACCCCCGACATATTTGCGTTCACGCTGCACTTCCTGCTCGGGGGGAAAAACCAAACACAGTCTATAGTTGCTATAGTAACATATAGCCTGGAATGCTTACAACACTAGGTCAAGTGAGCACATCAAGCCCACCATCCCCAGCTTAGTCAGATACAGATCTGATTTCGGCCGCACCTCCTCCCGCTTTGCAGCCGCAAATGATTTGAATACACTCCAAAGCACCCTCAAGCTCACAACCCTGACATCACTTTCCATCTTCAAACAGAAACTCAATCAACTCTTTGTTGACCGCTGTACCTGCTGATTAGCTCCGGATATCTCTTTCTCACACACACACACACACACACACACACACACACACACACACACACACACACACACACACACACACACACACACACACACACACACACAACCCCCCTCCCCCTTCAGTTTAGTAGTAGTGTAGCACTTCAATTCTGTGTATATCTGTACATTCCGTCTATACTGTCTTTGTTCATGCTGTTACTTATGTTTATATGTTTATTTGTACACACTGTCTATATTTGTACATACTGTATGCTGTTACTTGTCTATGTTTATATATTTATTTGTCTTTTTGTTACTAGACTTTGACAATGTAGCTATTCCTACTGGGCCCTCTTGGCCAGGTCATGTTTGCAAATGAGAACTGGTTCTCAAACAATTCACCTGGTTAAATAAAGGTAAAATAAAATAAAATAAAGACCTGTTCAGTTAGCATTGTAGCTACCTACTTGCTAACAATGCTAACTGACATGCTGAATGCTGAATTTCACATGTGCTCTAATCATAGTGAAAAATAGATGACAAACACATATTAACATTAACATTACATAATGAAGACATAAAAATTGTGTGTTGAAACATCAACAAACGTCTTTATAATAATTCGGTGATTACCATTAATGATACAAGTCGGCATTTTGATGTGGCTGTGACGTCAACTCGGACAAAGCGGAGCTCTGAATGATACCCGAATTTCCGATCTGGGCCATTTTGTGTCAAAAAGGCAGGGAAAACACAGGTGCAAGCAAAACACTAATAAGGGTTTCCAACTTCCATGATTGGAAGTTGAAACACGACCTCGAAATAAGCGTTCTTTCTGTGACATGACTGACTGAGTGACTGACTGACTGACTGACTCACTGACTGACTGACTGACTGACTGACTGAGTGACTGACTGACTGACTGACTGACTGACTGACTGACTGACTGAGTGACTATCGCTAAAAAGCCGTCTCTTGACCACGCGCAGCGCTGCACACGTGGTAAAAAAAAATGCAACGGACTCTGTGTAAACTCCACAGTCTGGCACTGTTTCTTATGTGCACTTTTTGAGTGGATTTTGATTAAACTCTCATTTGATTATTTATGGAATAAAGAATGAAGTAACTGATCAGATACAGCCTCGTCCACTAAGCCTTCCAGTTAAGTCACACTAAAGTATTTGTCTTTCATTTAAAGCGTATGCACTAAAAGGACTACTGCATAGTGTTATTATTTAAGCAATATCACACGAGAGGGAGTGCTGTTGTTGGCTAATATCGTCACGGCTGTGATTCGGTCGTAGATAATCACAGCAGTGACGATATTAGACAACAACAGCACGACCTGGAGTACAACAGTTCTATTAAACAAAGCTGATTAAAAAAATGACAAAAAGCTGAGAAAATATATGATTTCTCTATTTATTCCTCCGCCAACAAAAATAGTCCCCTCAGCTTTCTGCTACCAGTTGCCAAAAATGTAGCCTAATTAACTGCAGGCTGCCTACTTTTTATCATACACATTGATTTGCACGTTTCCATTGGTTGTACAGCCAGTGAAATAAGAGTCTGGTGATGGCATGTTAGTTAGTTATGTTAGGAAATAAATCCATCTTTGCGCTGTCGGTAGCTGTGTTACGCTTTGTGAATGACGCTCAATGTAACGTGGCTGGTGTTTGTTTTGTTGATTTGAGCAGCTGTGAAGCGGAGTGATATAGCCTACCCTACACACAGTGAAGCGCCAGTGCTGTTATCGTGAAATATCAGCACTGGTAGGATCCCTCTTGTCCAATCAAATTGCTTGGCCAGAACTACCTGTTGTATAAATTCTCAATATATCTCAATATGCAATCTCATACAACATTTGAGTCTGTAAGAGACCATCGTAGATAGGAAGTCTTAAATTCATTCAGTCCACCATGCTTTTAATATGAACATTGCATAAGGATATACAGTATGAGCTTATGGATGGCAATCAATTTCCACTCCATTACATCTCATTTGAACAAGGGGTCAGTAAACCCGGGTTGTTCATCAGCAGGTCGATAATGGCCTCTGTAAGAATGTGTGTCTGAAATAAATTCCTGATTAGAGCAGGTGCACCTCAGCTTCGCTCCGTTCTTCTGTTTGAGCAACAGAAACTTTATGGCCGGTCACTCCTGCCCATGTGTTCATATCACATTTTACCTACAGCACAAATGAAAAACATTCCCTGACATACTAAGGAGTATATATATGCTAATAATTAAAATGCACACAGAAGTTGTACAATCTCTGTCATGGTCGTCTAGACAAACAATTGATTTGATGCATCAATTATGTATAGGCCCATAACCACAGGATCTTCAACATAAATGTCCCATTGATCAACATGCACAGGCTTGAAAGCTACAGACACACATGCTGCTGGATGGATACGTTCATTGAGAATATCAAGTTACCTTTTACACACTTGCAGGTTTTAGAGGGTTTAGTTTGGGAAATGTTTGAACTTAGTGGTCATTTAGAATTGAGAAGAACCACTTTCTTTTCTTTAAATGTATTCAAATAATTGCACAGAATGTAATCTTATGCATTTCATTATGTTTATTATTAAGTGTCAAAGCATTTTATTAGTGCGGATGATACAGTTTTGTATCGTTTTGGCCCCACTCCTGCATTGGCTGCTGCAAGTCTGCAGACTGCCTTTGGTGTATTTCAGCGGTCTCTTTTTAATCTTAAACTCTGACAAGACTTAAATGGATGCTGTTTTCACGCTCCCCTAGTCTCCACAATAGTCTTGGTATTCATACGCTCCAAGGTGAGCACATTTAAATTGAACTCTTATCAATATCTTGGCATTTGGCTGCCCACTAAGCTTTCTTTTCAGAACACCTTACCAAGAAGCTGAGGAGAAAAATAGGTTTGACATTTTCTTCCCACATATTCTTGTATTTTAAGATTCTTGCCTTTTTATACTGATCAAGTGTTGAAAGTAAAGTGCATGATATGAATTGTAAGTGTAAATGAGAGCTGCTGCACAGCAGTTTGGGGCCGTGCATTTTGAGGAAGAGGAAGAGAAAGAGAAAGAGGAAGAAATGAAAAGAGGAGGGAGAAGAACAGGAGGAGGAATGAGAAAATACATGATGATCCATCAGCAGAACTGCCCGGACCATAATGATCATTAAAACATCTTTGAAATGTGTCTAGAAATTAGACATAAACCAAGTCAGTTTTTAGTTTTTATCATTCCAGAAACCAAAAAAGAATCTGATGAAAATCTGTGTACCGAAACGTTATTCTTCTGCCTATTAAACGTTCTAATTGCAAGTGAAGCAGACAGCATGCGGGAGTCCTTCGTTTCACTTGACTCAACTGTTGCCCTTCTCCTCGGCACCTGTCATTTTTAGGTGTGCAAAAGCTCTGCTCCATCATTTCACAAACTGGAATTAAAGTTAAAGTGACTTTGAAAGGATTACCTTATAAGAGATCTAAGTTTTTTAGGAAACTTTTTTAGACAAAGTTTTTGAATGGATTTCCGAGCTTTTCAGCAGATTTTGGCAGATTTTCCACAACACAAGGCATACATAATATCCACCCTTGAAATGTTGCATGATCAAAACAATCCACTCTATTGAACTTCCATCTGACATGATGTTTCTATTAGCCGGTACACAGGTGCACAGCGAGTGCAGAGAGCACTTAGACCCTTGAAACAGGTCTGATGAACATTTCAGCTGGCAGGTAGATGCAGTTCGTCATCACAGGAAGTGCTAATGTTCGTCCTATTCCTACATTAACACTAACCTGACGCTGCCAGATGGATGTAAGTTCGTTCACATTTGTTTCACAACCGACATCCATCTGGGTTCAGCCAAGCTACATTGCTGAAGAGGGCGGTCACTTTTTTCAAGCTACTAGGCAGGTGATTGGATGGACCGTCTGTCTGTCACCGTCTGGGCTTGCCAACGCCAACCAATCAGATCGACTTCCCTTCATGACGTAGCAGCATGTGACTTGCGTGAATGGCTAACGGCTAGCCATTCACTAGCCTACAGCTAGCTGATGGCTGCTAATAAGTTCTCCCAGCCTAGCAACGGTCTGAAGGCTATCTCCCCAAATTCTACAACAATGTCTTATTTACTAACGTTCATAGTTGATAACGTTACAGCAATACAGTTACGGTTTCGTACTCACTGTAAGATCAAGTGTTTAACGTTTATGTTAGCTTATTGTTTTGAATAGAATGTTTGACTAGCTCACTGGAGCTAGCCTCGGTAGCCGCCGCCATGTTGAATAGTGAAAGAACTACAAACGCACAGGCGCCTCTCGGTGGCGTCACACCCGGTCTCGCCTAAAGCCCGCCCGTAGCTCACGCTGATTGGTTCGCCTGGGTGGCGGACGATTTAAACTCCAATCTTGAGCCGGGTCCAGACGGAGGTGGGATTGTGAATTTGTGGAACAATTTGTGGTTTCACAATTTTTTTTCACCATCTGGCGGAGTCAGGCTACATTAACACGGGGCTGCATCGAATAGAGGGGCTGAGACATGTGATGCTTTGATCAGCTTTTCAAACTCCCTCCTCCTACTCAAGCAAACTGTTGGAAGCATCTCGCTCAGAGGCTACACAGAAAATCAGAAGAAAAGAAAAGTGGGAAAGTGCACGCACTGTGTGTAAGATGCAGCCCATCATCACCACCATGTGCTAATGCATCTTCAAGGGCCCTCCATGTGCTGGAGATCAAAGTGATTCAGCCAGCAAACAGTATATACTGTATATATATATATATATATATATATATATATATATATATATATATATATATATATATATATATGCAAGACCACCCAGTTTAGGTGAAACCACGGCCATGTAGAAGAAAGGCATTAACAGTAAGAAGAGGGAACTCTTTTTTGTCAAGTATTTCATTTGTGGAAAGAATTTCACTTCTTTCTCTTGCTACTGCTTTGCACTTCTCCTCATGAATTAATCATTGTGTCGTACAGAAATGTCTCCATGTCGCTTCACTTGCAGAATAGAGAGTTGCAGTGTAACAGTTGGCTATTGATTTAAATGTGATACCATGAGGTTACGTCACTGTTGAGACGGCAGAAGGAGCTGAGGTGAGGAGATCTGAGTCATGACACCGCTCTTTGTGAATTCAATACACGGGGTGTGTCACAGAATCCAATCCATACTTTCTGTTGTTTTCCAGAATACAAAAAAGTATGAATTATTTAGACTCGCAGAGGAAGCTTGCCATTTTATCCGCACTCTTTTACCTTTGCAAAGTTCTGTTTAAATGTCACACATCTAACCCTGATTGCCCCGTATTTGTGTGCCTTGTTTAAGCATTGCCCCACTGGTAATACAGAAAGGTGCTACAGTATGCTTCAATTAGGGGCGAGGTGGGTCAGACTGGCAGGCACAAAACAGAGGGGTGAGGTGGGTCAGACTGGCAGGCACAAAACAGAGGGGTGAGGTGGGTCAGACTGGCAGGCACAAAACAGAGGGGTGAGGTGGGTCAGACTGGCAGGCACAAAACAGGGGTGAGGTGGGTCAGACTGGCAGGCACAAAACAGAGGGGTGAGGTGGGTCAGACTGACAGGCACAAAACAGAGGGGCGAGGTGGGTCAGACTGGCAGGCACAAAACAGAGGGGTGAGGTGGGTCAGACTGGCAGGCACAAAACAGACGGGTGAGGTGGGTCAGACTGACAGGCACAAAACAGAGGGGTGAGGTGGGTCAGACTGGCAGACACAAAACAGACGGGTGAGGTGGGTCAGACTGACAGGCACAAAACAGAGGGGTGAGGTGGGTCAGACTGGCAGGCACAAAACAGAGGGGTGAGGTGGGTCAGACTGGCAGGCACAAAACAGACGGGTGAGGTGGGTCAGACTGGCAGACACAAAACAGACGGGTGAGGTGGGTCAGACTGACAGGCACAAAACAGAGGGGCGAGGTGGGTCAGACTGGCAGGCACAAAACAGAGGGGTGAGGTGGGTCAGACTGGCAGGCACAAAACAGAGGGGTGAGGTGGGTCAGACTGACAGGCACAAAACAGAGGGGTGAGGTGGGTCAGACTGGCAGGCACAAAACAGAGGGGTGAGGTTGGTCAGACTGGCAGGCACAAAACAGGGGTGAGGTGGGTCAGACTGACAGGCACAAAACAGAGGGGCGAGGTGGGTCAGACTGGCAGACACAAAACTGAGGGGTGAGGTGGGTCAGACTGGCAGGCACAAAACTGAGGGGTGAGGTGGGTCAGACTGGCAGGCACAAAACAGAGGGGTGAGGTGGGTCAGACTGGCAGACACAAAACAGAGGGGTGAGGTGGGTCAGACTGGCAGGCACAAAACAGAGGGGTGAGGTGGGTCAGACTGGCAGGCACAAAACAGAGGGGTGAGGGGTGAGGTGGGTCAGACTGGCAGGCACAAAACAGAGGGGCGAGGTGGGTCAGACTGGCAGACACAAAACTGAGGGGTGAGGTGGGTCAGACTGGCAGGCACAAAACAGAGGGGTGAGGTGGGTCAGACTGGCAGGCACAAAACAGAGGGGTGAGGTGGGTCAGACTGGCAGGCACAAAACAGAGGGGTGAGGTGGGTCAGACTGGCAGGCACAAAAAAGAGGGGCGAGGTGGGTCAGAATGGCAGGCACAAAAAAGAGGGGTGAGGTGGGTCAGACTGGCAGGCACAAAACAGAGGGGTGAGGTGGGTCAGACTGGCAGGCACAAAACAGAGGGGCGAGGTGGGTCAGACTGGCAGGCACAAAACAGAGGGGCGAGGTGGGTCAGACTGGCAGGCACAAAACAGAGGGGCGAGGTGGGTCAGACTGGCAGGCACAAAAAAGAGGGGTGAGGTGGGTCAGACTGGCAGGCACAAAACAGAGGGGGGAGGTGGGTCAGACTGGCAGGCACAAAACAGGGGTGAGGTGGGTCAGACTGGCAGGCACAAAACAGAGGGGTGAGGTGGGTCAGACTGGCAGGCACAAAACAGAGGGGCGAGGTGGGTCAGACTGACAGGCACAAAACAGAGGGGTGAGGTGGGTCAGACTGGCAGGCACAAAACAGAGGGGTGAGGTGGGTCAGACTGGCAGGCACAAAACAGAGGGGCGAGGTGGGTCAGACTGGCAGGCACAAAACTGAGGGGTGAGGTGGGTCAGACTGGCAGGCACAAAACTGAGGGGTGAGGTGGGTCAGACTGGCAGGCACAAAACAGAGGGGTGAGGTGGGTCAGACTGGCAGACACAAAACTGAGGGGTGAGGTGGGTCAGACTGGCAGGCACAAAACTGAGGGGTGAGGTGGGTCAGACTGGCAGGCACAAAACAGAGGGGTGAGGTGGGTCAGACTGGCAGACACAAAACTGAGGGGTGAGGTGGGTCAGACTGGCAGACACAAAACTGAGGGGTGAGGTGGGTCAGACTGGCAGGCACAAAACTGAGGGGTGAGGTGGGTCAGACTGGCAGGCACAAAACAGAGGGGTGAGGTGGGTCAGACTGGCAGGCACAAAACAGACGGGTGAGGTGGGTCAGACTGACAGGCACAAAACAGAGGGGTGAGGTGGGTCAGACTGGCAGGCACAAAACAGACGGGTGAGGTGGGTCAGACTGGCAGGCACAAAACAGACGGGTGAGGTGGGTCAGACTGACAGGCACAAAACAGAGGGGCGAGGTGGGTCAGACTGGCAGGCACAAAACAGAGGGGTGAGGTGGGTCAGACTGGCAGGCACAAAACAGAGGGGTGAGGTGGGTCAGACTGACAGGCACAAAACAGAGGGGTGAGGTGGGTCAGACTGGCAGGCACAAAACAGAGGGGTGAGGTTGGTCAGACTGGCAGGCACAAAACAGGGGTGAGGTGGGTCAGACTGACAGGCACAAAACAGAGGGGCGAGGTGGGTCAGACTGGCAGACACAAAACTGAGGGGTGAGGTGGGTCAGACTGGCAGGCACAAAACAGAGGGGTGAGGTGGGTCAGACTGGCAGGCACAAAACTGAGGGGTGAGGTGGGTCAGACTGGCAGGCACAAAACAGAGGGGTGAGGTGGGTCAGACTGGCAGGCACAAAACAGAGGGGTGAGGGGTGAGGTGGGTCAGACTGGCAGGCACAAAACAGAGGGGCGAGGTGGGTCAGACTGGCAGACACAAAACTGAGGGGTGAGGTGGGTCAGACTGGCAGGCACAAAACAGAGGGGTGAGGTGGGTCAGACTGGCAGGCACAAAACAGAGGGGTGAGGTGGGTCAGACTGGCAGGCACAAAAAAGAGGGGCGAGGTGGGTCAGAATGGCAGGCACAAAAAAGAGGGGTGAGGTGGGTCAGACTGGCAGGCACAAAACAGAGGGGCGAGGTGGGTCAGACTGGCAGGCACAAAACAGAGGGGTGAGGTGGGTCAGACTGGCAGGCACAAAACAGAGGAGCGAGGTGGGTCAGACTGGCAGGCACAAAACAGAGGGGCGAGGTGGGTCAGACTGGCAGGCACAAAACAGAGGGGCGAGGTGGGTCAGACTGGCAGGCACAAAAAAGAGGGGTGAGGTGGGTCAGACTGGCAGGCACAAAACAGAGGGGGGAGGTGGGTCAGACTGGCAGGCACAAAACAGGGGTGAGGTGGGTCAGACTGGCAGGCACAAAACAGAGGGGTGAGGTGGGTCAGACTGGCAGGCACAAAACAGAGGGGCGAGGTGGGTCAGACTGACAGGCACAAAACAGAGGGGTGAGGTGGGTCAGACTGGCAGGCACAAAACAGAGGGGTGAGGTGGGTCAGACTGGCAGGCACAAAACAGAGGGGCGAGGTGGGTCAGACTGGCAGGCACAAAACTGAGGGGTGAGGTGGGTCAGACTGGCAGGCACAAAACTGAGGGGTGAGGTGGGTCAGACTGGCAGGCACAAAACAGAGGGGTGAGGTGGGTCAGACTGGCAGACACAAAACTGAGGGGTGAGGTGGGTCAGACTGGCAGGCACAAAACTGAGGGGTGAGGTGGGTCAGACTGGCAGGCACAAAACAGAGGGGTGAGGTGGGTCAGACTGGCAGACACAAAACTGAGGGGTGAGGTGGGTCAGACTGGCAGACACAAAACTGAGGGGTGAGGTGGGTCAGACTGGCAGGCACAAAACTGAGGGGTGAGGTGGGTCAGACTGGCAGGCACAAAACAGAGGGGTGAGGTGGGTCAGACTGGCAGGCACAAAACAGAGGGGTGAGGTGGGTTAGACTGGCAGGCACAAAACAGAGGGGTGAGGTGGGTTAGACTGGCAGGCACAAAACAGAGGGGTGAGGTGGGTCAGACTGGCAGGCACAAAACAGAGGGGCGAGGTGGGTCAGACTGGCAGGCACAAAACAGAGGGGTGAGGTGGGTCAGACTGGCAGGCACAAAACAGAGGGGTGAGGTGGGTCAGACTGGCAGGCACAAAACAGAGGGGTGAGGTGGGTTAGACTGGCAGGCACAAAACAGAGGGGTGAGGTGGGTCAGACTGGCAGGCACAAAACAGAGGGGTGAGGTGGGTCAGACTGGCAGGCACAAAACAGAGGGGTGAGGTGGGTCAGACGGGTGAGGTGGAGGGAAAAAGAGTGGATGGAGCCTATGAAAGAGCTACAGTAACAGCTCTGCACCAGTGACTGCACAGACCTTCAGCGGTAAAGTAAGTGTAGCATGGAAATAGCTGAGGGATATATGAAGCCACGGGGTGAAAAGCAACAGGTAGCACAATCCGGCTGCATGCAGATCAGTGGCTCAGTCCACCTGGAATAAGCATCATAATAAGCTCTTGAATAAGTGGACTATAATTATGCAACCTTGTAGGCAGGACTCAATGGGTCCAGCTGAGGTTAGGCAGCCCTGTCTGTCAAACTCTCAAAATACACTTCTGACGCAATTGCGCTGATAAAATCTGTCCACCGACATACTGTAAGCGCGCGCACACACACACACACACACACACACACACACACACACACACACACACACACACAGACTCACGAGGTGAAAACAATACCAGGCAACGCTGTCACAGCTGGTAAAAATCTAGATTTGCACTCATCACTGGAAAAAACAGCATTGCTAATTTGTGAGAGGAGCTAATGAACTCCCACTGTCCTGTGCTTGTCACATAACACAGAACACTAGAGAGACATATCGCTCTATTTTTGTTCAACACTGAGCCGAGGAGTGATCATATATCTCAGAAGACTCATTACCTGCCAGCGTGACGGAAACCTTTTCACCGTAATTGCTCGGGATAAAGCGGTGGGCAGGGACATTGGATTAGATTGGTTGGCCTTAGGACAAAGCCAGTGTTTTCTTCCCAGATGATTGTGGTCATCATTTATAATAGATGCTCTTTGTCAGGAGGTCAATGCGAGTGTGTCGGGCTGAGACCGCCAAAGAAAGCTGCTTTTCTGTTCTGCAGCTCTGATGTGTTGCTAAAGGAAATCCGTTTGGAATGCTCGTCTTCCTGACCTTCCTATTCAACCTCGACCATTTATATTATTCAACGATTGACACCTTTAAGTGTTGGAGGCATCAGTCTTAATATGAATATGTGCTACCTACCTACATCTGAAACTGACATGTATCAACTCACACATGATGTAATACGCTGTAATGTGCCCAATGTGACCAAGATAAACCCCCATACCAACAATGAATACTGTACATGGTTTGGTTCAGAATAAGCTCAAAGTCCTCAACGTAAACAGTGAACGTCTGTTACAGTACAATAGTTGCAGTGGCCTCTGTGCTCTTTTGACTGAGATGTAATTTAGCACAAATGAAAGATAGGAAGTTCATAATTAGACCAAAACTAAATGCTATAGTACAGTGGTTCACAAACTGTGGTCCGTGGACCACCAGTGGTCCGCGGGGGGCTCCGCCTGGTGGTCCACCAGAGCCTTTACGTTAAGTTACACAACTTCACAACTGAAGAGATGAATAGAGCAAGATGTGAAATTATCCACTTCAAAATCTAATGGCATTTTCCGTGTGTGTGTGTGTGTGTGTGTGTGCGTGTGCGTGTGTGCGTGTGCGTGTGCATGTGCGCGTGCGCGTGCGTGTGCGTGTGTGTGCGTGTGTGTGTGTGTGCTGCTTTGTTACATGTGACTCAGAACTGTGCACATGCACACAGGTGTTTGTGTGGAGGTACAACAACAACCTATATATAGGAGTACTTCCAAATGTCAAACTCTCCTCCATTTCTTCCTCCTTTCCCCTGTAATGAGGCTGGACCCTCATTGGCCTGCACTGGTCTATGGCCGCCATTTTTAATACACTTTTTAGCCTATTCAAAATCCCCACTCTCCTACATTAGATGTGTCTTACAGAGCAAAGTGGTCAGAGTCTATTCTTCCTCTTAGCCAGTGTCAAGTCAAGTTTATTTGTATAGCCCTAATTCACAAGCATGTCTCAGAGGACTTCACAGAGAATGAGAGAATTATGTATAGCTAAATCTAGCTGACACAACAATAACAATTACAGTAGTAATAATAACAACATGATTGAACAATCATAAGATTGAGAGACGGAGAGAAAGGGAGAAAGGGGGAGGGAATGTGGGGGAGGAGAGAGCAGAGAAAGGGAGGAGGTGGGGAGGGAGCAGGGGAAGCGGGGGGGAGGAGAGAGCAGAACACGTAGAATATACTGTGGCTGGGCGATATGGTCATGAATAGTCACAAGGGACAGTGAAAACGGAACAGGGGTGTGTGGGGGAGGAAAGAGCAGGGAAAGGGAGGAGGTGGGGAGGGAGAGCGGGGGGTGTGTGGGGGAGGAGAGAGCAGGCAAAGGGAGGAGGTGGGGAGGGAGAGCGGGGGGTGTGTGGGGGAGGAGAGAGCAGGCAAAGGGAGGAGGTGGGGAGGGAGAGCGGGGGGTGTGTGGGGGAGGAGAGAGCAGGGAAAGGGAGGAGGTGGGGAGGGAGAGCGGGGAGTGTGTGGGGGAGGAGAGAGCAGGGAAAGGGAGGAGGTGGGGAGGGAGAGCGGGGAGTGTGTGGGGGAGGAGAGAGCAGGGAAAGGGAGGAGGTGGGGAGGGAGAGCGGGGGGTGTGTGGGGGAGGAGAGAGCAGGGAAAGGGAGGAGGTGGGGAGGGAGAGCGGGGAGTGTGTGGGGGAGGAGAGAGCAGGCAAAGGGAGGAGGTGGGGAGGGAGCAGGGAAAGGGACGAGGTGGGGAGGGAGAGCGGGGGGTGTGTGGGGGAGGAGAGAGCAGGGAAAGGGAGGAGGTGGGGAGGGAGAGCGGGGAGTGTGTGGGGGAGGAGAGAGCAGGGAAAGGGACGAGGTGGGGAGGGAGCAGGGAAAGGGACGAGGTGGGGAGGGAGAGCGGGGGGTGTGTGGGGGAGGAGAGAGCAGGGAAAGGGAGGAGGTGGGGAGGAAGCAGGGGAAGTGGGGGAAGAGGAGAGAGCAGAACAGATAGAATATACTGTGGCTGGGCGATATGGTCATGAATAGTCACAAGGGATCAGGTTAAATCAGGACTAAACCCCCAGATTTCTGACAGAACGGCATGCTGCTTGATTTGAAAACTCTGCAGGCAAGATGGCCGCCTGTACTCCCTTCTTTAGCTGGCAGAATTCCTCCCCCATAAACTAACATAACTTGGCCAATAAGTATGTAACATACAAAGTAAAACAACCGGTAATGTCTTCATTTGATGTAGAATGCAGAGGACATGTAACTGTTTAGTTAAACTTGCATTCCAGGAATATTGCTCTAAAGGTAACGATAATGGCTCGAGACTGTTTCGTCCTGAAACCCACTCGCTTTGCGCCAGAACACAGAACACAATCGATTTGGGGGTGGAACACGCCAGGATTGGCCAACGCCAACGCCAGTGCCCAGAACTGTCAAATCAAATCATCGTCATACACATTAACTCTGAGGAAATATGCGATATTCGGCAAATATCAGGATTTTGAAAATCGACTTCCAGAGGCTGTAGCGGCTCGGTTTTAAAGCCAGAGTGAAGTTAGGCTCCAAATTTAGGCTGAATTTTTGGTGAGAGAGAAAAAACATTTTCATAGAGGTCCTCTCTTTCACAGCCTAATGTTGGCAGGCGTGTGTGTGTGTGTGTGTGTGTGTGTGTGTGTGTGTGTGTGTGTGTGTGTGCGCGTGCGTGAGTGTGCGAGCGCGCGCGTTTTTAACCAGTAGCCTTACTGTATGTTGTTTAGCCTTTTTTTGGGAGGGGGGGGGGGGGTTGGTATCTGCAGTGTAAGTGGTCCCTGGGAAATGAGCTTTAGTACATACTGGTACTTGGTAGTTTGGTTTGAGAGACTGACTCTGTGGTAATCTGAGAATTATAACTGCTACTGCTTGTTATTTCAAAGTCTGAGGACTCACTTTCAAAATTCACAACATCAACTGCAGCCGGCAGCAGTTGTTCCCATCTGATAGTGTTTTCTCACTTGTTACGTTGGCTGGAGGTCACCCCTGTTTGTCTGTCTGACTGTTATGGGTCTGCACTCTACCGAAGGCTCTCTAGTTTTGCTTGTGCTGTATTCAAATCTCATGTGCTTTGGATAAGAGCATCTGCCAAATGGGAAATTGCTTTGTAATTGTTGTATTTACCTCTGCCTACGGAGTTGGCAGAGGTAAATACGGCAGCATATCTCAACAAGTTGTGAACGGTTTTGCACCATACTTTGTCGAGTAAAGTAATTAACTTTACATGCCCACTGGCCACAAGGAGGTGTGGCAATGGGCGTGGCCAATCACTTAAAGGCGCCTATCCAAATCGATTTCACGTACAACCAGGAAACCTTGTAAAAAGGTTGGTCATGGGCCAAGGAAGAACAGACTGCCGAAAGGGGGCGTGGTAGTGGGCGTGGTCAATCACAAAAAGGCGCCTACCTTCCAAACGGGTTCACGTAACACCACCAGAGCCGTATAATAGAAGAGTTCCGACATCTCCATTCATTCCAATGGACCAGTTTTTTTCCAGGAAGTAGAAAGTGGAACTCTTCAGTAAAAAAAGCAGCACTGTCGAGTTGCAGCAAAATAGACAGTGTTGTACTTGGAAAGGGTTTTTCATCCCTTGAAATGAATCAATTTGTACATTATCGGCTTTATTTTAGCATGCAAAAGTAGCGCGAGACCCATTCCTGGCTGTTCATTGGCTAATGATTCTTGCATTTTGGTCCTCCGCTGACGCCACTCTCTTACTAGAGGACACTAAACACCACGAAACTTTGTAAAACATTTGGAGGATGCACTAATTGTAATTGTTATTCAGTATAGTAATCCATTGTCAACAAGCAAAATGCTGCGTGGAAGATGTTTTACGTCAGTATCTATACGCTTGTGTGAAGCCATAACTAATAAATAGTTTGATTCTTTTATATGGCAACCCAAACTGATGTTTCGCTGGATTTTCTGCATGATGCCTCATGCCTCTGCTTTTTCTGCTTTGGATTTGTGATGATGATCCATCCCTATAGAATATAGATTGATGAATTGCAGAGGCGGGTAAAAGCATGTGTTTGATGGACAGTTTGTTCAATACTGCTGCTCTGCTCTGTAGCCCCGCCCCTCCCCTCAGCTTTAAACTAATGTCCTAATGGAGGGTGTCAGCAGCAGCAACCATGGAGAAAAGATCCGGATCAGTTGAGGTTCACAATGGAACAGACAGCAGGACATGACAGACACCAGGCCATGACAGACACCAGGCCATCACAGACACCAGGCCAGGCCATCACAGACACCAGGCCATCACAGACACCAGGCCATCACAGACACCAGGCCATCACAGACACCAGGCCATCACAGACACCAGGCCATCACAGACACCAGGCCATCACAGACACCAGGCCATGACAGACACCAGGCCATGACAGACACCAGGACATGACAGACACCAGGCCATCACAGACACCAGGCCATCACAGACACCAGGCCAGGCCATCACAGACACCAGGCCATCACAGACACCAGGCCATCACAGACACCAGGCCATCACAGACACCAGGCCATCACAGACACCAGGCCATCACAGACACCAGGCCATCACAGACACCAGGCCATGACCGCCACGGCTCGTCGTAGGGAATCCTCTTAACCTGGGGCCATGCAACTCATGTGAATTGTGTTGCCCCCTTCCATGTAAATCACTGCTTCTACCTGGAGAGATTATTGAATGGAGAGAGAGAGAGAGAGAGAGAGAGAGAGAGAGCACAGTCCACACATCCATGCGAGGTTGTTTACCTTTGCTGATGGGAGCTGGCTATTGCAGCAGCAGCAGCAGCAGCAGCAGCAGTGCGGGTGTTTTGCAGATATTTGAGCATGAGCGCTTGAGGGCGCGCCTTTAATAACACATAGCAACATCCCACAACTGTGGGAAAGATGCTTGTACTTCCCCTCATCTATCAGTATGTTTTTCCAAAATGTCTGAACTCAGTTTTTTCTAAGACGTCGAGTTAGAAAGTTAGAAACGTTGATCCATAATATGTTGTGATCATGATAATGATACTGAGAACACAGTAATGCACAATGTCCATGTGCTTTGGGACAGTGTCCTTTTTTCAACACAAATGTTTGGCTCCATTTGGAGTACAATGTGTTATCGACATCTCTCAATTCAATATATTGATCAGCTAATCTGTTATAATGTACAGTATGTCTACATGCCTAGACACTTTCTGTACATATGCATGGCCTTCTGTACAACTCTTATGGGGAATACAACACATATTTGCACACCATGTACACGTTCACATAATTGTTTTCTTCATATTCTTCTTGTATATCTTTCAGCATCATATATTGTGTGTATATATTGGTGTATATCTTTATTTATTTTTAGAATGTTTTTGATTACTTCATATACTGCATATTCATATTTTGGTATATTATATATTGTTTCTGCATTCATTTGTTCTTTGTTTTTCGGTAAGTTTTTTGCTGTTTTTGTGCACAGCCACATGATGTGGTAATCCTTTCCTCATAGTTTTCATGAATACATTCTGCTTATTAACATATTCTAGTGTTGAAAGCTGATTTGCTATATTCTTATTTTCACTCTTGTCTTTGTTACTGTTGTCAAAATGCCATCTCACAAATGTATAGGAGGAATATTCAAGTTTTTGTGTTTGGATTTACAACAAGCAGTGCTTTGACATGGTTTCAGTGGTAGATCCAGCATGCCCCGTTGCGCTGTGAGAGTATCAGACTGAGTAACCTCAGCCTCTCTTTGGCCTGAGGGACATTTAATGACACGGTCCCTGAAATGTACAGTGCAGATGATGTGCGCATGTTAACATCTCACCATGACCCAGTGCCATCGTCTCTTCCCGGTAGTTGACATACACTCTCGAAAACGACAAGGATCCCTTTCTAAGAGTTTATTTCTAGTTCATAACTCAGATTAGAGACATGATGATGCTCTTCTTTCTCTCAAAAGCAGCTGCTATATTATTAAAGAAGTTCTAACTTTGTGTCCTGTATAACTTTCATCTTGATGACTGAACACACTTTTGGTTACAATAAATCCAGTGCTGCGTTAATATAATAATATAATTCCCTCACTGCAAATCTGTCATTGTTTCTCACTGATAAAAAGGGAGAAATGGCCAGCAGACCAGGGCCAGGGAGGTCAGTCAGAGGAAAAAGAGCATTGGACACTTTGTCTCTGGGCTTTCCATAACTCTGGTCATTTTATAAATAAACTATACACTGCAGTCAAAAGTATGGACACACATGTTTCTTTATTTTATCTATTTTTCCACATTTTAGAATAATAGTAAAGTGCTCAAAACTATTAAATAACAGATGCTATCCCCCCCTGGTGGTACATCATGTTGAGCTGATCACCTTAAAATTAGCCCCCAAGGTATAAAAAAAACAAAAAATGTGGGCACCCTTGGTACTGTATATACAGGCTGAATTTACAACAATATATTTGGATGTTAATTTCTCACCTCCTAACTGAGATGATGTGCAATATCCTCTTGTTCTGTTCCAGCGGTGATATCACGGAGTCACGAGGGTCCGGGGGAGATGGGCAAGTCGGTGAACATCCCCAAGGAGGACCAGGAGAAGATGAAGGAGCTCTTTAAGATTAATCAGTTCAACCTGATGGCCAGTGACATGATCGCACTCAACAGGAGTCTGCCAGACGTCAGGCTGGATGGGTGAGGAAGTTTTTCCCCATACCCATGCTGTGAATCACACTACTGAACCAGACCCTGATAACACTGTTCGGTTACAGATGACACAGGACAGTATATGCACATGTACATGTAGCCTACATGTACATAGGCACAGACAAACAAAGGCGTGAAAAAACATTTTCTGAAATAAAGTAAAAATGACAACAACAACAACAAAACACACAGACACACACACACACACACACACACACACACACACACACAGACACAGACACACACACACACACACACACACACACACACACACACGCTGACTGACTGACACATCTTTTTAGTTGTCTTGTGGATGGTTGTTCATCTGTCCTAAGGGAATATATTTTTAAATGGTATGATGTTTCATGGAGTTTTTATTACGTAATATTTTTTCCTGACCTTTTTGAACCTCTGACTAAAACTAAGACTGCAACTAAAAAAACTATAAAAATACTAATATAAACAAAAATTAAGCATTTTCAAAAGCTAAACCAGTAAACCTGAAAGTTATACTATGCAACTATTTCATTAAAAACATACACTCATACAAAAGTTTTCCCTCTCAATCATCACTTATGATCCATAGCATTGTGTCTTAATGTGCAGAGATGCTGTCTGTATTTTCGTGTTTTTATAATGTTTTGCTGTGTTTGTGGGCGGAAATATTTTGTGTGGTCGAGCGAGTTTAACAGTAAATGGGGAGAGCGAGCGGCACAAAACCGGTGAAACGCAGGGATTAAAAGTTTTTGTGTGTGGATAGTTTCACAGCAGTTATGTTATAAAAGCATAAATAAACACACACACACCTCCAAACCATGGCGGTATAAGCTCCAAACACGTCGCAAAAGGTTCTGGAAGGTGCCACATATCAGTAGTCAGCGGACTGCATTCTTGAAATGAAACTAAACACGAAAATACAGACAGGGGGAAGTGTCTCTGCACATATGGGTGTGATAATTGAGAGGGACAACTTTTGTATGGTTTGAGTGTATATAATGTTTTTTTTATGAAATAGTTGCATAGTATACGTTTAAAAACGAATTCAAAAGAAACTGAAATTAAAAACAAAAAGTAAAAAAACGAAATAAAAATAAAGCGAACAAAAAATAACCTTGGCGTGCACACACCAACCAACCACACTCCAGCACCGGCGCTCGCTCACATGCTTCACAGCCTTTACATCTTCCTCTAATAAGCTGTGATACCTTTCATAGCCATCACACATCAGAAGCTACCACACATCAGAAGCTACCATCACACATCAGAAGGTATCAGCTGACATCTCAGCTGATAGTTTCTGCTTTCTGCTCCCCCTTACTTCTTTTATGTTTCTAGACTTGAGGTTCTCAGCTCTTTAATAATGTCTAGACTTTGGGGTCTCTGGGTTCACTAAAAAGTGTTCCAATATTCTAACAGATGTGTTGGACATGTCAACATGGCAGCAGGGATTCCTCTTTGACTCAGCAGGGTTGCAGACAGCGATGAAAGGCACCGCTCCTACAAATGACATGTTCAGAACTATCCAAGTGATGTCATCCTGATGCTTGAAGGGAACTATTTGTTGTGCGCTATTTTTCTCCGATATGCTTTTTTACGTGACCAAATTCTATCAGATGTTATCTGTACTAGTAACGTAGTAACGTTATCGGTTTGATTACTGGCACTGCATCAAAGCAGAAATCATCATTGGATCCTTCAACTCTGTAGAGAATGGGAGTCGGGCTTTGTTTACCGTCATCAAATGGCCCAATTCCACCGCAGCTAGTAGCGCGGTCCCGCTCCGCTCGACTTGATAAATGGTCTCATCCCACCGGTAAAAACCGGCCCAGCCCGGTTAGATTTGAGGCTGAGTCGTGCTACTTTTGGTCCCTGCCTCGTCAGGGTTCTATTCTGCGAACCCGGGTTCATACGGTGACGTGAAAACACTGCAGACGACTGATTGGTCAGGCAGAATCGTGTTTACTGTAGGCATCTACTGTCAATGCTGGATACCAGTTTAGTTAGCTTACCTTCTCTTATATTATGTTATTTCCATCAGTCTTTTGTGTTGCTGCCTTTGGCGCTGGTGAAATAAAATCGATCTCCTTGCTCAGCTTTAACATGCGCTCCTCGGGAAGCCCTTTGTAGTTGCCTCCGCTAGGCCGCAGGCGAAGCCGCGGGTCTTGCCTGTTGAGCTGCCGCTGGGGTTCTCCTCGTAGCGCCTCTCCCGTCCCCGCGCAGTGCATGCATGTGAGTTTGAGTAACAACAAAGTGATATCCATTCTCCTAGCCGATTGTCACATTTGCCCATGTACACTGTAGGTCATTTAGAGGCACCAGTATTTCATAATCAGTTTAAAAGTTCCGTGTATTGATTTCATTTTAACGTTATACTTATAGCCTACTTCGGCAATGGGCGGACGGCAGATATGCGGTCCCATTGACGACCAGGTGTGGGCGGAGGCAAGTAAACTTGCTATGGAAACAGAGTCTATATCAAGTCGAGCCGAGTAATACCAGATAGAGTGGAGCTGTACTGTGCTGTTATATGTGGTGGAAATGAGCCAAAAGATCCACTTGAGTACTTAATGAAAACCCGAAGAGCTATTTGCGTGAAACATGAGCACAGTCATCTCCGGCTGCTGATATGCGCAGGCAGGCATGCTCCGCTCTTGGAGACATCGCCCAACTAATTCATGTGTAAATATTCCAATTGAACATGAGATCTCAACAGCTCTTTCATTAAGTGCAGTCCAAGGTCTCTGCCAGCCAGCTACCGTATAAACACAATGCTATAGGAAAAGAAAAATAACTATTCATACCAACCCACCACCGTTGCGTATATGATGCTGCTGGAAGTTGGAATGCAAATGTTAAGATCATTTTGCTTACGTAGTGCAAAACATAATGTATATTTCTGAGAGAATGTGAACATTCAGCAGAATGGAATTCTTTCAATTTTTCCGTCCATTACGGACCCTACCCTTTCCTACTGTACATTTGAATATTCCAGCAGCAGTAATGCAACACCCACTTGGCTTTACAAATGTCACCAGCTGTATGGTGGAAATTGCCCAGACCGGCATGTGTGCAAGAGAGCTGGCCGTTGCCTCTGGAGGGCAATGGGATGTTGCATTAATGGCCACCCTCCTGGCCTAGTTGTGTCAGTCTGTGCTGTCGCCATGAACGGATGATGGGACAGCAAGCAATGCTGTCTGCTCCAATGGCTTCACCTCCCACTCCTACTGCCACACTGGCTGCCCTGCTCTTCCACCTCACCTCCTCTCCTATGCTCTAGTCCAGGGGTTCCCAAACTTTTCCGACCAAGTACCACTACCTACCAAACCATATTCCTCAGGGACCACTTCCACTGCGTATACCCCCCCCCCCCCCCCCCATAAAATAAAAGTTGCGGATTTAACCATGCAATAGCAGCAGAAAGTCTAAATAACAATAATATTGTTAAGGCTACTAGCTGGTTCAAAATGGACACACACAGACACTCACTCTCACACACACCTGCCAACATTAGGCTGTGAAAAAGAGGACGCCTTTGAAAACGTTTTTTTCCCCCTCGCCAAAATTGAGCCTAACTTTGGAGCGTTATTTATTTATTGGCTTTAAAACTGAGCCTGCTGCAGCCTCTGAAAGTAAATGTTCAAAATTGAGATGTTTCCCAAATATCGCGATATTTCCGAAAATCGGCCCAATCCGGCAACTGCTCAGGGTTAATGTGTATGTAAAAACTGTTGTGCGCAATTCTCTGGCGGACCACCAGGCGGAGCCCCGCGGTAGTCCGCGGACCACAGTTTGGGAACCAATGCTCTAGTCTAACTCATTCTTTATTTAAGATCATCCGCTACAACGTCGTCCCAGACCAATTAGAACTAAGCTTGTTGGATGTTGATGATTATGTATGACTACAGTATTTAGTTTAGTTGTGTATGATGGTAGCAGACAGTGGGAATATGTGTATTTCTTTTAGTTGATTTATAGTAATATTTTTTTTTTTATTTTTTTTTAATAAAGTCATTCATTCATTCATTCATCCATTCATTCTGTTACGGTCCCGGCACTCAGTCCTGTCTATATTCATAACCAACTTGTGTCTAGGGGTATTTAACACTACTGATTCTGTAAAATGAAAATGGGCAGACAAACAAACAGGCTGTTCTGAACTGAAGGAGTCGGCTCACCTACCTACTTGTCTTCATGACGCTCAGTCTCACCTGACTAGTCGACTCCCTTTTGGGAGCAGGTGATGACTACTCAAATTCAGTAGTCGTGAAAATGCTCTACTAGTGACAATGCTTTTGCACTTGGGGGCGTAATTGGTTAGTAACAGGATACCCTCAAATTCTGTTCTCACAAACCATTCCCCTCTCAACCCTTCTGCAACGGCCCTTTAATTACCTCTGATTTACTGCCCCCTTCTGTTTGCTGTCGATCTAACAGCTGTAAGAGCAAGGTGCACTCCGATGACCTGCCCAACACCAGCATTGTCATCGTGTTCCATAACGAGGCATGGAGCACCCTGCTGCGCACTGTCCACAGTGTGATGAGCCGCTCCCCCAGACATCTACTAGTGGAGATCCTGCTAGTGGACGATGCCAGCGAGAGAGGTTGGTCGTCCAAACTATCACTCAGAAACAAAAACATGAGAGTCTGATTGCCAGATGGAGTCAGCGGTTTATCTTTGTAGTCACAAATACAGAGTCATAGATTTTGAACTCGAGCAGGTCGTTTGGCGCAAATTAGATCCTGTGAATCAGCAATTACTCTTCCTAGCAAATGACAATAAAACACAATCCAGACGAATGTATGTCTGATGTGTGCATAAAACACAATCCAGACGAATGTATGTCTGATGTGTGCTGCATTGTGGGTTCCTCACAGACTTCCTGAAGAAGAAGCTAGAGAACTATGTGCGGACACTGGAGGTGCCGGTGAGGGTCCTGAGGATGGAGCAGCGCTCCGGTTTAATCCGAGCCAGGTTGAGGGGAGCGGCAGCCACCAAAGGACAGGTCATCACCTTCCTGGACGCCCACTGTGAGTGCACCACGGGCTGGCTGGAACCTCTGCTGACCCGCATCAAAGAGGACAGGTAAGGAGCCAAAGTGCTACATCGTGAAAGTCTCAAATGCCAACTGAGGCAGATAAAAGCTTCTTCAGAGCAGTGCACAGGAAGGCTCACGAGCTGCTCTGTGTCAGTCATTTTAATATTGCTGCAATTGAAAACCATTTTTTGAGTAGTCAGTCTCTGAATGAGGCTTCGATTACTGTTTAGTGGTTTTTATCAGATTTCACTTAAAGGAACACTCCGCCCATTTTCAACCAGCTTTCTATCATTAGAACATCAGTAGTATATCAGAAAACTGTAAACGGTTTTGAAGTCTGTCATTTAATTTGACAGTTATTGAGTGTTAAAGTGTGGACCAGTGACATCACTGGTCCACACTAACTCAAATGAATAACTCATTAACTCAAATCAACTCTCAAACTGTAAACGGTTTTGAAGTCATTCATCTAGTTTGACAGTTATTGAGAGTTGATTTGAGTTAATGAGTTATTCATTTGAGTTAGTGTGGACCAGTGATATCACTGGTCCACACTTTAACACTCAATAACTGTCAAATTAAATGACAGACTTCAAAACCGTTTACAGTTTTCTGATATACTACTGATGTTCTAATGATACAAAGCTGGTTGAAAATGGGCGGAGTGTTCCTTTAAGTTGCATCATCAACTGAGGCAAAGTTGTTTGTGAATATTGATGTGGTGGCAAACTGTCAGTGACAGATGCAGTGTTTGGGCATACTGTCAGTCACAGATGCAGTGTTTGGGCATACTGTCAGTCACAGATGCAGTGTTTGGGCATACTGTCAGTGACAGATGCAGTGTTTGGGCATACTGTCAGTCACAGATGCAGTGTTTGGGCATACTGTCAGTCACAGATGCAGTGTTTGGGCATACTGTCAGTCACAGATGCAGTGTTTGGGCATACTGTCAGTCACAGATGCAGTGTTTGGGCAAACTGTCAGTCACAGATGCAGTGTTTGGGCAAACTGTCAGTCACAGATGCAGTGTTTGGGCAAACTGTCAGTCACAGATGCAGTGTTTGGGCAAACTGTCAGTCACAGATGCAGTGTTTGGGCAAACTGTCAGTCACAGATGCAGTGTTTGGGCAAACTATCAGTCACAGATGCAGTGTTTGGGCATACTGTCAGTCACAGATGCAGTGTTTGGGCATAATTGCTGGTAGGAGAAGATAATCATTTGACATCGTCTGCTTCTGCCTCAGAGGAGAAGCTAGCCGTAATTAGCTTTGTGTTTCTGTTAGCTGTGCTGCTACACCTGATGATGCTGATAGTAGATGCTAGCTAGAGTCTCTAGCATAAAGTGGAACAGGACACGCAGCCTCAGCTGTGACAGGCTCAGCTGTGACCAGTGTTGGGCAAGTTACTTTCAAAATGTAATATACTACATATTACTAGTTACTTTCATTTGAAAGTAATAAGTTACTTTACAATATTACTGTCTGTGTATAGTAACTCGTTACTTATTACACTACTTTTGCATTACTTTCACCAAAACAACAGCAGCAGCAGAATGACATCGCCGTCCCGGAACCATCCCAAAAAATAATTTCAACCGCCTTGAAGTCAGTGTAAACAATCCAGAATTCGAAATGTTATTCTTTTCCTTTGTTATTGTCATCTATAGTGGTTATTTTCATAAAAACACACAGTTTGATTAGGAAATGATTGTATATTTTTTAAATATGTGCTTTGATTTTAAAAAATTTAACTCAATTTGTAACTTGAGTTACTTGACAAAGTAACTGGTATAATATTACTGAAATCCTATAAGTAATAAGTTATATTACTGAGTTAATGCTAAAAGTAATATATTACATGTAATATGTTACTTTTGAAATGAGTTACCCCCAACACTGGCTGTGACAGCCTCAGCTGTATGTGCCTTTCCAAACCTCATACTGTCCCAGCAGAGTGGGGAATCTGATTGTTCCTCCTCAACCTTTAGACTGTTCATTTTGTTTATCAAGCCCATTCCAATGTCAGCTTTATAGTGACAACAAGGTTACGCTGTGCTATGATTTGTTGGGAATCGTGGAATTATTGCAGCCTTTGTTCATAGCTATGCTGAGAAGAAAGCTGGAGGAGCTATATATAATATCTATGTGAAAGAGGGACGTAAATGGATGGATGCATGATAATAATGTCTGTGCTCCATCTCCTATCTGAGGTCAGAGCTTCATTTTGCCTCAGGTGCCTGGCACAAATTAGTCTCGTATGACAGAGAATATTATATTATGGAAGCATTACACTTTGCTGTATGCTGCTGCACATGTATTGATGTCTATAAGTATGTGCACGAGTATAGACTGATTAGATTGTGTGCCGGAAATATGTGGAGTGCAGATTGACACAGGTTGGTTTGTTACCTCAAAAGGCAAGAACGAGTATTTCTTGGATGCTGATAAGACTTAGTCAGGCATTTAGCGACCTTTGTTTGCAATTAGGCATGCTAGTTTCACTGAAAAATACATTTTCCAATTGACAGTACTTGTATCTGTTTTCAGACGGTTTCTCCATTGCTAAGATTCTCCTTGTGCCCCTGTGCAGCCAACAGCAAAAATAAATTACTTACTACTAATTAGATTATTTAAGACTTCACACAAACTTTCAATAATTGCTATTTTTCAGCTATCTGGAGATTCTCCTTAGCAGTCATGCCAGGAAAAATGATAAGCAGATGTCTCTCACTATTGAGCTGGTACCAAGGCGGTTGTTTATGCAGCTACAGCATAACGTGATTATGTGTGGTCAGCAGTTGGCAGTTAATTCCTTTCTAATAGACAAAAGATCTGTTCACAGACAGAAAATGTATTAGGGACCGTTGACTTCCGATAGGGGTGTAAAAATGGAATGGAAATGTCTGAAAATACCTTTCGTATTCTGTTTTTAATTCACTTGTGATGGTGAGTTCTGAGGAAATAACTAATATAAAAATAGAATGTAAGCTACATTAAGCTATATGTTCTCTTCAGGAAAGCGGTGGTGTGTCCGATCATCGATGTCATCAGCGATGAGACGTTTGAATACATGGCGGGCTCGGACATGACCTATGGCGGATTCAACTGGAAGCTAAATTTCCGGTGGTACCCCGTTCCCCAGCGGGAGATGGACCGACGCAAAGGGGACAGAACGCTCCCTGTCAGGTACTCTACCCAAAGGAAAGTCCTCCCTGTCAGGTACTCTACCCAAAGGAAAGTCCTCCCTGTCAGGTACTCTACCCAAAGGAAAGTCCTCCCTGTCAGGTACTCTACCCAAAGGAAAGTCCTCCCTGTCAGGTACTCTACCCAAAGGAAAGTCCTCCCTCCTCTGAAGCTATCAAGAGTTTGCCAGGGGAAACTGTGACTGACTCTTGCGTAACGCTCTGTGATAAGAATCAAGCAAGGACCAGTCAAATGACAAATAAATAACAAAAACTACAACATATTTAAAAGACCATTTTATAAGTTCAAACAAATGTTAGCCCCCGGCTTCTCATCTCAGTTGAAAAAGTGGCTGTTTGTGATGGTCGTCGGCTGCGGAGAAGACAGCTTCTTTCGCTAAAAACACTCTTCTGATGTTGATACATGTAGCCATGAAAGGTGCATTTTTTTTAATCTGCAAATAGAAATATAGCCTTTTTCTCTGTGTAATATTCATATAATATTATATAATTATATAATATAATATATGCCACTGATGCCGCAGCAAACCATAGAGGCTAAATAGCATCCACATAGTTGTGGTTGCGGTCTCCTGTGGTATCTACAGTATGTATGAGCTTATTCATCTTCAATATGTAAAAATAGAAAATACCGTCTGCTCGGAGATACCTTTACATTTGATCTATAAACTCCTTCTCAGGTATCATACAAAGCCAGATACAAATTGTCATCTGTATGCAAATTACTTCCAGCAACAAGACAATATCCTTAGTCAGACTCTATTTCAATATAGTGTAGAATCAATTTAAAGACAGAGATAATATGGTAGCCCCTGTTAGGCTTTTTGTTTTCAAATTATCTTTATTACCTCTATTATCGGATGGAATGCGTATGCTTAGATGCGTGAAATTTGTATCTTAGACAAATACATATTGAGGTTGATGCCTATATGCATTTCTTTACAAAGCCTTTGACTTTCCACCAAGACAAAGGGCGACTACTATAAAGAATCTCATATACAATAGGTTTGATTTGTTGAACACTTTTTTGGTCACTGCATAATTCCATTTGTGTTATTCATAGTTTTGATGTCTTTACCGTTATTCTAAAATGTGGAAAATAGTAAAAATAAATAAAAATAAAATAAAGAAAAATGCATGTGTCCAAACCTTTGACTTTGTTGTGTATGAGAAGACATGATATTTTTATGTCTCCTGTCTAAATATGTTGTGTGTCTTTTGTAGGACTCCCACGATGGCAGGAGGCTTATTCTCTATAGACAGAACATACTTTGAAGAAATAGGAACCTATGATCCAGGCATGGACATCTGGGGTGGAGAGAACTTGGAAATGTCTTTCAGAGTAAGTGACAGTGGACCGGTGGGAAAAGCTGGAGTCTGTCTTGCAACTGTAAGTGGACCTGTGTCTGTCTGTTTTCATTCCAGATGTAGATCCACCTTGTCCCTGTGTGTGTGTGTGTGCAGATCTGGCAGTGTGGCGGCTCTTTGGAAATTGTCACATGTTCCCACGTGGGCCATGTGTTCCGGAAAGCGACCCCATACAGCTTCCCTGGAGGGACCGGCCAAGTCATCAACAAGAACAACAGGCGCCTGGCTGAGGTCTGGATGGACGACTTCAAAGATTTCTTCTATATCATATCTCCAGGTACGGTGCTGTGGTCAGGCTACTTTCATCAGGTGACATCTGAGATCACAGGTTACATCAGAGTCACACACGGGAGACGATGCTGACATTGGCTTAAATCCAGCAGCATGTTTTATAGGACTTTATTAGATGCGTTACACCAGTGGGTCTCAAACTTTGTTGGCTTCAGTACCCCCTTTCCCTGACGTCTGAACCCAAGTACCCCCTTTCCCTGACATCTGAACCCAAGTACCCCCTTTTCCTGACATCTGAACCCAAGTACCCCCTTTTCCTGACATCTGAACCCAAGTACCCCCTTTCCCTGACATCTGAACCCAAGTCCCCCCGTTTCCCTGACATCTGAACCCAAGTACCCCCTTTCCCTGACATCTGAACCCAAGTACCCCCTTTTCCTGACATCTGAACCCAAGTACCCCCTTTACCTGACGTCTGAACCCAAGTACCCCCTTTCCCTGACATCTGAACCCAAGTACCCCCTTTACCTGACATCTGAACCCAAGTACCCCCTTTTCCTGACATCTGAACCCAAGTACCCCCTTTACCTGACATCTGAACCCAAGTACCCCCTTTCCCTGACATCTGAACCCAAGTACCCCCTTTCCCTGACATCTGAACCCAAGTACCCCCTTTACCTGACATCTGAACCCAAGTACCCCCTTTACCTGACATCTGAACCCAAGTACCCCCTTTACCTGACATCTGAACCCAAGTACCCCCTTTCCCTGACATCTGAACCCAAGTACCCCCTTTACCTGACATCTGAACCCAAGTACCCCCTTTACCTGACATCTGAACCCAAGTACCCCCTTTACCTGACATCTGAACCCAAGTACCCCCTTTACCTGACATCTGAACCCAAGTACCCCCTTTACCTGACATCTGAACCCAAGTACCCCCTTTACCTGACATCTGAACCCAAGTACCCCCTTTACCTGACATCTGAACCCAAGTACCCCCTTTACCTGACATCTGAACCCAAGTACCCCCTTTACCTGACGTCTGAACCCAAGTACCCCCTTTCTCTGACATCTGAACCCAAGTACCCCCTTTCTCTGACATCTGAACCCAAGTACCCCCTTTACCTGACATCTGAACCCAAGTACCCCCTTTCTCTGACATCTGAACCCAAGTACCCCCTTTACCTGACATCTGAACCCAAGTACCCCCTTTACCTGACATCTGAACCCAAGTACCCCCTTTACCCGACTACAACATTTTGCTTAGAAAAGTGTAAGAGAAAAAAACTATAGCATAACGATGCAATGAATGAATGATAAGCCACCTTTTGAAGAATAGAACATTACAAAAATAAGAAATGGAGTGAAAGAGTTGCAATTAGTGCCTCCTGAGCAGATTTATTTTAAAGTTTCATTTATTTTCATGATTTATTCTTACATTTTTCCATTTCCCTCTTTCTCTCAAGTACCCCCACTTTGGGAACAATTGCCCTGCACTGTTCAAAAGCGGATAGGACCAGTCCTTTTCTCATTACAATAATTATCCCGTCCTCTTCACTTCATTATTCTTCTGTCTCTTGTGCTGTATGCTTCTGCTCGCCCATTTAAAAATGTTCATTCTCTTTTTCCCTCCCTCTGTCTTATATTAGGATCAGGGCTGTAGTGGCTAAACGCACGTAAACGCCGTTTAGGTACCTTTTTCAATGCTCTGCAGTGTTTAGGCACCTTTTAAGATCGTTTACTCACATTTTTAAATCGTTTATGCACTTATTATTGCACAAGTTTTAAAAAGTTCGAGTAAACTCCGTTGATGCGGAGACCACGCCAAGCACGTCACACACCAAAAGAAAAGAAAAAAGATGACACATGGCACTGACCAGGAGCTCCGTGAACGGTAGCCTACTTGTGGTGCGCTCCGCGGGAAAGGTACACGGCCCCGGTCACGTTGGTGCCTTTCTGGAGCTGTGCTTGCCTGCCCAGACAGCGCTTCCCTCAAACAACTTGATGGTGCCATTGTGCCAGTGATGCGCATTTGGAGACGTGCATTTGGAGACCAGCTCATGGTGAGCTGAACGTAGGTTGGTTAAAAATGTGTGTCAGGAGTGGGGAAAATCATATAGGCCTACCGTTTTACAACTGAAGAGTGAATCACTGGTGTAAGAGACATGATTGATTTCCCTCTGATCAAGTAACGTTTGTAACATTATGTGCGACTTTAATAGTCCAGGTGCTACTGTATAAAGCCAATACGACCATGTTGAAAACTATCTAGAAACATACTGGTGTTTGTTATGCCGAGATCTGTAGGCTACCCCTGGCCTGGCTGCCGGCAAATTCACAAAATGTTTTATTATTCGCGAAACGCAGAGGGCGAACTACGGCATGCAGGTGATTTTCTTCTTCACGCAATTAAGACAACGTGACAATTTCTGACGCAGAAGAAGCAGAATGACATTCATCCGTTTTTCACAAATAACCTGAAAAAACGAAGAATATAGGTTGCAAATGGTAAATTGCTTGTTAAATCAGTTAGTCAGATTATGCCTGACATTATTGTTGTCAAGTAGCAATGATTGAAGCTTGATGTGCTGAGCTCAATCAAGCTAATGTTATTAATTTGCACTGCTCTGGCTAACGTCATTAGGCATTGATTAACTGAATGCTATAATGCTAACTGTTACTTTGAACATCCATTTGCAATGATTCTGGCTGGATATTAACTATTGTAAATGTATCACAATGAATGCACTTTGTGTACAATGTGTAAATACATTTTATATTAATTGTTTAGGCCTAATTATTTGTAAAGTCACAACACATTAGAGATGTGTGTAGTTCTCATAGATTTAGTCTCTTCATTTTGCTCTCAAATGCACCAGGTTGACGAATTTTACTTTAAAATGTAAAAAAATATATTCGGGGGGAGAATCCCCCCGGACCCCCCTGGAGGGTCCTAGGCCCATCCCATATTTAGCCAGCTGCTTTTCCTATCTGGCTGACTACTCAGAAATGTGGAGAACCCCCTGATATACCTTATAGGGCTATATTCAGATTAAGTTGTTCTACTCTCATATTTTGTCTTGTATATCTGTCACGCCGGTGCCGCGTGAGAAAGCTGCCTCAAAAGTATAGTTTACCCACCTTTTTTTTTACCACTACAGCACTGATTAGGATGCATGGTGATTAGAATGCATGGTGATTAGGATGCATGGTGATTAGGATGCATGGTGATTAGAATGCATGGTGATTAGGATGCATGGTGATTAGGATGCATGGTGATTAGAATGCATGGTGATTAGGATGCATGGTGATTAGAATGCATGGTGATTAGGATGCATGGTGATTAGGATGCATGGTGATTAGGATGCATGGTGATTAGAATGCATGGTGATTAGGATGCATGGTGATTAGGATGCATGGTGCTTAGGATGCATGGTGCTTAGGATGCATGGTGCTTAGGATGCATGGTGCTTAGGATGCATGGTGATTAGGATGCATGGTGATTAGAATGCATGGTGCTTAGGATGCATGGTGATTAGGATGCATGGTGCTTAGGATGCATGGTGATTAGGATGCATGGTGATTAGGATGCATGGTGCTTAGGATGCATGGTGCTTAGGATGCATGGTGATTAGGATGCATGGTGATTAGAATGCATGGTGATTAGGATGCATGGTGATTAGGATGCATGGTGCTTAGGATGCATGGTGATTAGGATGCATGGTGATTAGGATGCATGGTGATTAGGATGCATGGTGCTTTCACCTTCCCCACTGTGGGAATTGGTTCATTCCGACATGTTAAGTCCAAGCGTGTTGTTCCTAACTTGAGTTCAGAAATGTATCAAAGACGGTCTTTTTTTATGACACGGTCCAAATCTCCGGAGAGGCTCCAGCTCCGCCACCCACAGACAAACTACAATATGATTGTGCAGATTGAGAGATGAGTACCCCTCCATCTGTCGGGCCTAGTAACGTGATTACCCTTTAGCAGACAGCAGCAGCCTGGAGATATCTGCTTAAGTGTTTTAGATGCCAGGCAACCTATATGGGCTTATCCGCAATCTGCCCATTTTGATGGCATGAGTGTGACCTTCTCCTCTCATAAGCGCTCTGTGGAGGAGCAGCCAGGCAGGGTTCTCTGACCTCCTCCTCTCATAAGCGCTCTGTGGAGGAGCAGCCAGGCAGGGTTCTCTGACCTCCTCCTCTCATAAGCGCTCTGTGGAGGAGCAGCCAGGCAGGGCTCTCTGACCACCTTCTCCTCTCATAAGTGCTCTGTGGAGGAGCAGCCAGGCAGGGTTCTCTCTCTGACCTCCTCCTCTCATAAGTGCTCTGTGGAGGAGCAGCCAGGCAGGTGCAGAGACAGACTCGCATCGTGATGGATGAGTCTTTCTGTCTAGCGCCGCCCCACAATGACTGTCTGTTCCTCCAGGATATGAGAGAGAATGATCTGGGCCACACCACTGCCAGGCCTCCCATACTGGCACACAGGAACGCAGTATGGCACTCGCTCGGGCACAGTTTGGGAGTGGCATCTAGTGATCCTATGAAAAAGTGCATCTCGCTCCTCGTCCCTCCTCCTCGTCCCTCCTCCTCCTCCTCCTCCTCCTCCTCCTCCTCCTCCTCCTCCTCCTCCTCCCTCTCTCCTCCTCCTCCTCCTCCTCCTCCCTCCTCCTCCTCCCTCCTCCTCCTCCTCCTCCTCCTCCACTCCTCCTCCTCCTCCCTCCTCCTCCCTCTCCTCCTCCTCCTCCTCCTCCTCTCTCCTCCTCCTCCTCCTCCTCCTCCTCCTCCTCCTCCTCCTCCTCCTCCTCCTCCTCCTCCTCCTCCTCCTCCTCCTCCTCCTCCTCCTCCTCCTCCTCCTCCTCTGCACTGGTGATTTCAAGATCAAAGAGGTGATTCATCATCTGAAACATGTGATGCTCAGACGCGACTGAGAGGGAACAGGAAGAGAGAGAGAGTGAGGGGCGATGTCTTTTATCTGACAACTTGCACTGGCTACGTCGCAGATGAAAGCGTTGCAAGTTGTTGAAATCACAGGAGGTGTTGTTCGCAATTGTCTGCGGCTTGCGTTTTGATGGCTGGATGCACTGTAGCGTGGCGTGCGTCCGTCGGCACCATTTTTGAAAATGTCTTCTATTCTCATTTATTGCAATTGTGCCCTTTGGTGATAAATGACCCCCTGGATTGATCTACAACATGCATGCTATGAATCCTCCAGAAGCACTCTGGGGAGAAGCCATCTGCCTAATGTGTTTGTGAGTGTTTGTGCCCAGTTGCTCTTCAATCTTCAGTTACATCTAGGCTGATGCGTCACGTGCTCACAAGTAACTTTAGGTGTGAATAGGACTTGTTTCCCTTTTGAAAAATGAGTCTGTCGACACAATATTCAATAGAAAAGCATTTCTTGACCACCCACATACCCTGTGTTTTCAGATAAACGTGCACTTTTCACAAGATGGAATGGTATAGAGGGTCCCTCTGGTGTTCAGCCTTGGTGGTGCAAGTACACCCGATTGCCCTGTCTGGTTTCAGAACAAAGGGAATAATAGTATTATGGCTTTCAGCACTACAGAGAATGAAGGGAAATAGTGTGTTAATGATGCTTGCTGACGCATTGGGCCTCGTGTCTGCAGGCGTGGTGCGGGTGGACTACGGAGACGTGTCTTCTCGCAGAGCCCTGCGTGAAGCCCTGCAGTGCAAACCATTCTCCTGGTACCTGGAGAACGTCTACCCAGACTCCCAGATCCCAAGGAGATACTACTCGCTTGGTGAAGTATGAGCTCTCTTCTACTCTGATCTCCAATGATACAGCAGCTCTACTGTTCCCCTCTGCAGTGAGTCAGGCAGCGCTTTGCTGGAGACATGTGCATTCATTCATTCACAAGACAATATCACCCACCGCCAGATGAATCTGAACATCTCAGGGTTCAGCAAAATGTACTAGATAAAGAAAACACCGGCCATTCTTATTTATCTGCTGCGATAAACAAACAAAGGGGATTTTCATCCAGTAGCTGTTGATACCGACCTCATATTTAGCTAGAAAGAATTTCAAAACACCTGGCAAAGGAAATGATCAGTTATAAGCCATGTAAGACAGGGAATTGGAAATTGTGACCAAGAGGTTCTTCTACCTTTGTTGCGTAGAATATGTATTTCCAATATCATACATCCAAAATATCATACATTCGGGGCCGAAAACCCTAGGCTCGCCCGCTGCACGGGCTCGCCGCACACAGCGCCGCAGCTCGACTGCTACGTGGCCTCGTCTGCCCTATTGGCATGCGCAGCGCACAATTGCCTGCTCTATTGACATGCGCAGCGCTTCGCATCACTGATGACATCACTGTCACTGATGATGTCACAATCCCTATGACATCACTGACAATGTCACAATGCCTATGAGATCATCAGTGATGTCATAAGATGATTTTGGTCAATAATGATGATCACTGATGATGTCATAGACATTGACATTGACATTGTGACATCATCAGTGGGACAAAAATAAAAACAGACAAACATTGCCCACTTGCTCCCTTTTATATAAAAGGATTAGCCTCTTTATTTAGACAATCAATAGTTTAATGTACTCGCATACATTTTCATTTCAGTTACACATACAGGTAATTGATGTTGCTGTTAATTTCCATTCTGCATCAGTATCATTACAAAACCGTTCGTTTTATGCAAATGAACAATGTTGGACTTCCCTCCATCTTGCCTGGACCAAGAGCTCCCGGTTCAGTCACATACTGTAACTTTGCTAATCAAGCTAGGGACCTACTTTACAATAAAAGCATCACGTTAGTTTGTCAGCGGAAAACTCTACATTTGAAGGTGCAGGAAATGGAGTGAAAAGTTCCAGGTAACTTGACAGACTCCTCGGCTCCAGGACGCAGCCACAGGAACAGGGCTTTGGAGGAGTTTGTGGGAATAACAGATTTGCCATTCTACCTATTATTACTGTAGAAGTCACTGTACCATCAACATGATTAAAAAGCTGTTATCATATAGGATATGTGATACCATCATATATCCTATATGATAACATCATATGATAATGATAACATCATAAATATCTTATCATTATGAAACTACAAGACCTAACACATCCATTGGCACCAACCATGTCATGCTAGCTTGTCCAAATCTGTAACAATTGGGAGCAAACCAAAAATGGCTGCAACAATTTATGACAATATTTGAGCATGAGGATGGCCTTAATATGCTTCCATCATAATGCTCTAAGTAAGGTCTTATACACTCTAAATTTCAATTATTTAAATAGATGCCTAATGTTGATTACAGATTTATGATGAGAAAACTTGACACAGCGCTAAGCTGCATCTCAAATTAATCTTCACATTCCCAGCTGTCGGATAATGTGTACCACTTCTAGCATATACTGTTGACCTGCTATCTCACCATAAAGGCCATTAAAAGGGGGGGGGGGGTGTCTGGTAGGGAGGGTTGTAACTGTAAGTTGATAGTAGACAATTAATTTTCTTGTATTAATTAGATCCTGCTCTCTAAGCAACAGACACGATTGACTGAGTGATTTGCCTGTTGATGCCCGTGGCACTGTGTGTGGACATCCAGCACTCCAACAGAAGAGGGCGTGTGTTGGGTATAAAGAGACCATCTAAAGTCATGTGAACGGAGGAACTGCTGGTGAAATGAGTTTGTAATCCTCCAACTTTCACACAGAGGAGATGTTTCATACGAGCTGCTGTGCTGTGCTGCAGCAGCATCTCTCTCTCTCTCTCTCTGCCTTAGCCACTGCAGCACCTCAGCTCCCAAGTAGACTTCTTCCTCCATAACACCCAGTCAGCCAATCACAAGTAGACTTCTTCCTCCATAACACCCAGTCAGCCAATCACAAGTAGACTTCTTCCTCCATAACACCCAGTCAGCCAATCACAAGTAGACTTCTTCCTCCATAACACCCAGTCAGCCAATCACAAGTAGACTTCTTCCTCCATAACACCCAGTCAGCCAATCGGTAACAGCTGCAGTCATTACATCACTTAATTATGGGAGCCACTATTGTTGCATCATAGGCATAATAATAATAATAAGCTGCTTAGGCAACATAGTAGAGCCAGCTGGACTACAGCATAGGGCTTTAGGAATGTGTTAGATTATTAGATTGGCTTAAAGTGGGGGCTCAGAACTGTGCAGTCAGATCATTTTATTCTTTTCAGCCGTACAAGAGTGTCCAGAATTAGGAGTTACTTTAGCGCAGCAATACTGGCAAAATGTGGTTAGGTTACACCTTTCACTGAATAAGTTGTGTGATTAGGCTTGAGATCTGTGCCAAAATGGCTGTGAATTTAATGTAACTTTTGCAATCGAACAGGAATTTGGAAGGTTTCAAATTAGCGCCAACTGCCGGGCAGAAATTGCTTTCATTTCTACCGGCCACTTTTGTGGGCGAGGTTCTCTGATGACATTTCTGTCTGCAAACAAAGCTCATATACTTGGTCTGATTTGTGTCTGCTCCGATTGCTCCAACATCACCGGCATGCCATGTCAACAAAAAGCTGTTGTTGTCAGATTGGATGAAGTGAAGGTGAAGCTAGATAGATCAATTTGAACCGAATATGTTTGAAAAAGAATCAATGTGTCAGAATGTGGTGCACAAAGCCCGCGGGATACTGAAGGTGAAACAAACAGTAGCATTTAAGAAGGAAGAGACAAAAAAGGACAGAGGTTTTGAGTGGCTGTGAAGAATAAAAGGTGAATGAAAAATAGGAGGTATAGAAAAGACCATGAACATTTAATGAGAAATGTTGTGAATTGACACAGAAGAAAATATTGCCCAAGGCTACATGTACATTATAATACAGTGATGTGAATAAGATACTCTGGAATCAACCTCTTAATAAAAATGATGAAATGCAGTTACATTTTCAGCTAGTAACTCTGAGGTCCACCAGCCAAATTGTCTCACCAGAGATTTCAAGCCCTGGTTGGAGTTTAGAGAAACTTCTAACTCTGCATGTACTTCCTACCTGTAGATCAGTCTACAGTAACTCTGCATGTACTTCCTACCTGTAGATCAGAAATGTGGAGACCAACCAATGCGTGGACAACATGGGAAGAAAAGAGAATGAGAAAGTTGGCTTCTTCAACTGTCATGGCATGGGTGGAAATCAGGTGAGGAGAAAATGAAAAACAATTTCATTTTAATATATCTTGTTAATTACATGTACAGTCCCTTCAAAAAGGATTCAACCCATCTTGATTTTTTTTTCTGTTTTGTGATTGTTGCAGCCTGAATTCAAAATATGTATTTATTTATTTAGGTAAAAATACACACCAAATCTGTACCCCCCCCCCCCCCCCCCCCCTTCATTTAAATGCAGAACTATCTCATTTAAATAAGTATTCCACCCTCTGAGTCAGTAGTTTGTAGAAGCAGTTTGTTGGGCAGTGATTACAGCTTTGAGTCCTCTCCTGGATACATCAGCTTGGCACATCTGGATTTTTGGATTCTTCCTCACAGATCAGCTCATGCTTGGTCAAGTTGGATGGGGCGTGAGTGTGCGTGTGCGTTTGTGCGTGTGCGCGTGCACGTGCGTGTGTGTGTGTGTGTGAACAACTACCTCCAAGTCACTCTGCAGATTTTCAATAGGCTTGAAGGCTGAGTGATTTCAGGAGTGTAACAACGGTTCTGGAGCCGTTCCAGTGTGGATCATTGTCCTGTTGGATCATAAATAGTCTCCTCCATCTCATCTCGTTGCTGCTCTCAAGCAGCTCTTGCCAAGAATCTCCCCTTTATTTGGCTCCATTCATTGTTCCCTTCATCCTTTATCTCCATTATGAGATATTGTGTGTACTGTGTAGTGTGTACTGTTTACTGTGGAGTGTACTGTGTACTGTGTAGTGTGTACTTTGGAGTGTACTGTGGAGTGTGTACTGTGGAGTTTACTGTGTAGTGTGTACTGTGTAGATAAGTGGCAAAGAATCTTATTTTAATTCATTTTGAATTCAAGCTGTAACACTGGAAAATGCGGTGGGAAAAAGTCCAGGGTGTTTTATACTTAGTGAAAGCATTGCACCATAATCACCAGTTGAATGCATTATCCTGTGAGTCCTCACACGTTGGACGGCACTTCAATAATAAGTCAAAGCATAAATAGAAATAGAATTTAGTGACATATAATTGAATCCAAAGCACTTTTCCAGCACCGTGATTGTGTGCATTTCTGCTAGTGTAACTGAATCATCTTGGCAGTGTTTGGTGTCACGCACGCATCCACTGAACGAGGCATCTTGGTTCCAGGTGTTCTCATACACGGCGGACAAAGAGGTCAGGACGGACGACCTCTGTCTGGACGTGTCGCGCCTCAACGGACCTGTGGTCATGCTCAAGTGCCATCACATGAAGGGCAATCAGATGTTCGAGTACGACGCAGAGGTAAGAAGACCCATGTCTCTCCCACAGTACACAGACACTCCACCACCAGGTTCTCATGGCAGTCTGTGCCTTCCTCTCAATGCATCATGCTCTGACTCATAACTACAGTATGTGGAAATGCTGATTGATTTGATCTTTCTGTACTAAGAAGAGATGTACAGAAATGCACATTGTAGACTCACATCGTGGCAAATGAGTTACGGTCTTAACAGTTTTGTGCCACCAGATGGCGCTCTAGATCAGTGTTTGAGTTTTACCTCTGCGTCCGCGCCCAGCAGCTGTATCTAGGCATCTGCCATATGTTTGTCTGCCTTAAGAATGTTCTCCTCTCATCAGTATGTTGGCAAGTGGGAATAATGATTTTGAGGTAAGCTGCCCAAATCATCGATTCTGACTAGTGTCCCTTAGTTGGAGTCCTGTGCTCATGTAACACTGTATAGTAATATCCTATAACAACGTTGAGATGGTTGGTCATTGAGACTGTCCTCCACCGTGCACCATGTAGACTGTCCTCCACCATGCACCGTGTAGACTGTCCTCCACCATGCACCGTGTAGACTGTCCTCCACCATGCACCGTGTAGACTGTCCTCCACCATGCACCATGTAGACTGTCCTCCACCATGCACCGTGTAGACTGTCCTCCACCATGCACCGTGTAGACTGTCCTCCACCATGCACCGTGTAGACTGTCCTCCACCATGCACCATGTAGACTGTCCTCCACCATGCACCGTGTAGACTGTCCTCCACCATGCACCGTGTAGACTGTCCTCCACCATGCACCGTGTAGACTGTCCTCCACCATGCACCGTGTAGACTGTGAAGTGTCAATAGTCATTAAGAGGAGATCATTTAAATATTGTTGTAAAAAGGAGCCTTTTGGCCGGAGGAATATAAATCTGCAGTCGAGTTACGACCCTAATAAAATGTGATATTGAGTGGTACATTATAGAGTAGAGTCGAGCATTTGGCCTGCAACTCATGCGAGACACTATTGGAGATATGTGCACAGCCCTGCAAATGTGTGAGTCTCAGTCCAATCAGAGTAGTAATATATTGAAAACAAAGACTGGATAAGTGACAATGGGAGAGTTTCTACATTAAACAATAGATTTTCCATTTCAATATTCAGTCGACTTTAGAAACGACAGAAAGGGAAAACAAAGGAGAATAATTGTCCTCCTCGCAGTACATTTTGGATTGTATGACTTAAAAGCATCCTTCATATTAACAATTTATGCATCTATTTTCCCCCTCATCATGAGAGAGAGGGTTAGAGAAGATGATATGTGAGATCATCTATCAATGATTGAGATGTCTCATGTGCTGACAAGTAGAGAAGACTCTCTATGAACCCCATGTACAAAGCCTGGGAGGAATCCTTTATTACACTTTGTTCTCTGGGTACATTCGTAATATGAAAAATTGAATAATTCATAAATGAAGAAGAACCATGTCTCCGTCATAAACAGCACTGGGGTCTCTCTGGTAATGGCCGAGGTTATTTTTAGAGTGTGACGGACACGGCTGAACCCTGGCTTTGCTACAATAGCATTAACATTTCATCTGGTCATCAGTTTGGCTGTCACAGAGACACCTGACAGTTCTGATTCACAGCCACGACAGGCAGACAGCCTTCCCTCTCCCCGCCCACACAGCTGAAAACACACACACACCCATATGCCAGTTACATGTATGATGGCGGGCAATTCATCTCTCTAGCCTAATAAACAACATGTTTGTTTATGTATTTATTTTTTTGTAGTGTGGCTTTTCGCTAAGATGTATATAAGTAATAATATTATGTAAGATGTAACCCTTTGTCCAGTTATCCAGCTGTACCTATTGAATAGACATGTGGGCGGGGCATCCGGGTAGTGCAGCGATAGATTCCCTGCCTACCAACACAAGGGTCACAGGTTCGAGCCCACGTGTTACCTCCAGCTTGGTTGGGCGTCCATACAGGCACAATTGGCCGTGTCTGCAGGTGGGAAGCCGGATGCATGGCTCCGTGCAGCCAGGGCCGCTGGAAGTCACTTTAAGCAGGGGGTGCTGGGAGGAAGGGAAATTTTGACGTTTTTTTTTTTACATTTTTTTGCCATATTTAGAGGAATATCTAATTTTAAATTAACATTAGGATACTGTTGTGATGTAATTATTCAGTATTTTCTCCTTTTCTCACTCATTCAGAGCAAAGAGGGAGATATATAGCATGATGATAATGCTCTGTATCTCCCTATTTGCTCTGAATACACCAGTTAACATGACACAGACTTAACATGATAGAAATATTATCAGCAAACTTAATCACTAGACTAATTATTCTGATCTGAATGGCATATATCAAGAAACATTGACTCCTCTCTTTGCTGTATAGTGGGAGGTGCATTTTTGAGTAGGCTATTAAAATAGCATGTCAAGTTCACATTTCTTTATTGCCAGATTAAACAATTCGTATTGGTTGTTGGTTGGTTCAACACAACATGTGCGTGCATGCGCGCTTCTTCTTCTTCTCTAGCCTACAAGTATGTAACTTCCTTGATTGTTATTGTTGATAATTCTATTTAAATAGGCTACATTTTCATTTCCCGAAACATTCTTAAACAAGAAAGGAACATAGTGCACTGCAAAATATTTTTAATTACATTTGTAAAAAAAAAAAAAAAAAAAGGAAAAAATCTAGGGGGTGCTGCAGCACATGCAGCACCCCTACTTCCCGCGGCCCTGCGTGCGGCTGCCTGAACAGACCCCCCCCACACATGTGATATTGTCAGACGCATGCGGATTGGTCAGAAATAGAACAGGTGTGTATTTTTGCCGTACCACATGTGTTGCCCATCTATTACACGGGCGAGAGTCTGTTCCGGCAGCTGTACCAGGAGCCGCACGCACAGAGCCCTACCGCAGCTGGTGGACATTGGGCGTATGTGTCCTGGTCAGTGCACTAGTGCCTCCTCTGGTTGGTTTGGGCGTATGTGTCCTGGTCAGTGCACTAGTGCCTCCTCTGGTTGGTTTGGGCGTATGTGTCCTGGTCAGTGCACTAGTGCCTCCTCTGGTTGGTTTGGGCGTATGTGTCCTGGTCAGTGCACTAGTGCCTCCTCTGGTTGGTTTGGGCGTATGTGTCCTGGTCAGTGCACTAGTGCCTCCTCTGGTTGGTTGGGGTGCCCTTTTGGGGGGGGGGGTACTGGGGAGAATAGTGTGATCCTACATTCTGCTGGTGAAACTCCTCGCTGTCAGGTGAAAAGAAGCGGCCGGCAACGACTGTTGTACGGCAGAGGGGGTGGAGCAAAGACTCAAATTTTATATTACCAGCATTATTTTATGGATTCAAACATACTTCCTGGAACTATTCCCCCGCGTCTATGTAGCTACGTGAGTCATGTGACTATCAAGCATTTTGGACTTCGGTTGGCACCACTCTCTCTTTAATAATGCTCTAGTTACTGTAGTTGTCCGTCAAGCCGTCTTTGCAAGCAAGAAAAGTCTGCTCTAGATTCTTGATTTTATCAGAATATTTTTCTCTGTAATTTTCCATGTTAACAGAACATTTTCCAGGTTAATTGAACTCTGAGAGAAAAATCGAACATAAACACTGCAAATGTTTATACAAGTCCCCACCATCATACTCTTCTATCTATATTCAAAGGGAGCAAGTGGGCAATGTTTCAGGGCACAGCTAAGATCACTAGAGAGCACTGCACTAGTAGTAGTCATGCATAACAGAAACAGACGCAGCAGGCATCTATCTCTACTTTGGCTACTACATTTGGCAGTTGTCAAACAATTATATCAACGAGCAACGGATTGTCAAAACGAATTTGACCATTGATGAAAAACATGACTTGGACATAACAAGCAAGCTAGAAGCAAGATCTATCAACACCCCCCTAGCTATCAACAGCTCCGCTAGGCCGAGCTGAGCCGGGACATTTCCTTGGGCGGGTGGCCGAGCAGAGCTTCACTTACTGCGGCCGCCGTAACGTTACTCCCTGCCTCAGACAGGTAAAGCTCCAGCAGGCAGCGAGCTCTCACAGGCAAGACTGACTGACAACAGCGTTAGCCAATCAGCGCCTGTCAATGGATTTTCAACTGGAGAAAAGGCGTTTGCACATGTTGTTTCAAGACCAAAAAGACCACAAATGTGGAGTGGGCGTGGCTTCGAAGGTCCTCTAGCCAAGCTAATCTTATGATGTCATAGGCATTGTGACATCATCAGTGATGTCACTCGAGCATGTGGTTTTTGGTTACACTCGAGCAAATGTGACATCACTGATGTCATAGACATTGTGACACCATTGTGATGTCATCAGTGAGTGATGTCATCAGTGATGCAAAGTTGTCCAATTGTGTGCTGCGCCTGCGCATGTCAATAGAGCCGGCGAGGACACGCAGCAGCCGAGCTGCGGGCTGCGTACAGTATGCAAGCTGCAGGGCGAGCTTGGCGAGCTGCAGGGCGAGCTTGGCGAGCTGCAGGGCGGGCGATAGCGAGCCTAGTAAATAATAATTTCCAATAGTTTTGAACAGCTGCCTCAGTGAACAAACAACTCCAATCAACACCTGTCGGCTCCAAATCACTGAAAAATCACCCATTATTAAACTGGAACATTTGCTGTCAAGAAAATTAAATCAAGAATAGCTACAGTAATAATCACTATAAGTCATTGATGTCTGGCCTGGCTCATCTCACCTTCACTACCATCTCTCCATTTAATTCCTGGCTGCCTACAGAAGCACTCCTTCCTCCACATCATCACCCAGTCATGTCTAACTATTAGCCGGCTGGAGGACGGCACCTACAGCCCCACTGTGGCCCGCTGTAACAACAGCCTCTACCTCAGCCCCACACGCCTGGAGGTCTTTAGACACCTCTACCTCAGCCCCACACGCCTGGAGGTCTTTAGACACCTCTACCTCAGCCCCACACGCCTGGAGGTCTTTAGACACCTCTACCTCAGCCCCACACGCCTGGAGGTCTTTAGACGCCTCTACCTCAGCCCCACACGCCTGGAGGTCTTTAGACGCCTCTACCTCAGCCCCACACGCCTGGAGGTCTTTAGACGCCTCTACCTCAGCCCCACACGCCTGGAGGTCTTTAGACGCCTCTACCTCAGCCCCACACGCCTGGAGGTCTTTAGACACCTCTACCTCAGCCCCCACACGCCTGGAGGTCTTTAGACGCCTCTACCTCAGCCCCACACGCCTGGAGGTCTTTAGACGCCTCTACCTCAGCCCCACACACCTGGAGGTCTTTAGACGCCTCTACCTCAGCCCCACACGCCTGGAGGTCTTTAGACGCCTCTACCTCAGCCCCACACGCCTGGAGGTCTTTAGACACCTCTACCTCAGCCCCACACGCCCAGAGGTCTTTAGACGTCTCTACCTCAGCCCCACACGCCTGGAGGTGTTTAGACGCCTCTACCTCAGCCCCACACACTTGGAGGTCTTTAGACACCTCTACCTCAGCCCCACACACCTGGAGGTCTTTAGACACCTCTACCTCAGCCCCACACGCCTGGAGGTCTTTAGACGCCTCTACCTCAGCCCCACACGCCTGGAGGTCTTTAGACGCCTCTACCTCAGCCCCACACGCCTGGAGGTCTTTAGACGCCTCTACCTCAGCCCCACATGCCTGGAGGTCTTTAGACGCCTCTACTGTACCTCAGCCCCACACGCCTGGAGGTCTTTAGACGCCTCTACCTCAGCCCCACACGCCTGGAGGTCTTTAGACGCCTCTACTGTACCTCAGCCCCACACACTTGGAGGTCTTTAGACACCTCTACCTCAGCCCCACACACTTGGAGGTCTTTAGACACCTCTACCTCAGCCCCACACACCTGGAGGTCTTTAGACACCTCTACCTCAGCCCCACACGCCTGGATGTCTTTAGACGCCTCAGCCCCACATGCCTGGAGGTCTTTAGACGCCTCTACTGTACCTCAGCCCCACACGCGTGGAGGTCTTTAGACGCCTCTACCTCAGCCCCACACGCCTGGAGGTCTTTAGATGCCTCTACCTCAGCCCCACACGCCTGGAGGTCTTTAGACACCTCTACCTCAGCCCCACACGCCTGGAGGTCTTTAGACGCCTCTACCTCAGCCCCACACACTTGGAGGTCTTTAGAGGTCTCTACCTCAGCCCAACTCCACGCGCCTGTAGGTCTTCAGATGCCTCTACCTCAGCCCAACTCCACACGCCTGGAGGTCTTTAGACGCCTCTACCTCAGCCCCACTCATTACTTTATCTAGGGGTGTAGGCCTGGGACGGAGCAGGTTAGTACAACAAG
>NC_139629.1:3526929-3572563 GCF_964638095.1 Poromitra crassiceps | reverse complement strand
TGTGAATCGAATCGGATCGAATCGTTGACAGATGAATCGTTGAATCGTTTATGTTAAGATTTCTGTTGACATTCAGATTTTAAAGCACTTTCTAAATAAAGAAGGGACTTGATATTTATCTGACTGCTTGTATTAATTGATGCAAAAGTAGCCATGTGCAGTAATAATACAGAAAATTGAGGATGTGATACTTGGAGCTGCAATACTTTGAGCTGTATTGAGATGCATCGTGAAATCGAATCGAATCGTTGACAGATGAATCGTAATCGAATCGTGAGGCCAGTGAAGATTCACAGCCCCAGTATGTATGTATATGTATGTATGTAGTATAGTATGTATGTATGTAGTATAGTATGTATGTATGTATGTATGTATGTATGTATGTAGTATAGTACCGGTATGTATGTATGTATGTATGTATGTATGTATGTGACAAAGTGGATGAGAGCTCACCACTTGTGTCTCAAATCTTCAGTACAGCTTATTTCTACACGTTTCATTTGGCTATAATTTACCTTTGCTTTTGGTAACAATTGCACCTTACTATCCGGGTTTGTTTGTTGGCATTATGTTACAGTTTACATCAAAGCATTATGGATAAGTTACAGCACACATACAGCCATAAATGAGTTTCAATCACCTTTATTGAGTTGCAGGTTAAAACATTGTTAATTGTTTGTTCAGAATCACCATGTGGGACTTTTGTTTGGGGAGGGGCTGAGGGCCTGCTCTGAGCACTTCCTCCATTTGATGGTGTTGGTGATGTCAGCATGACTGTACTTTTTGTTCATTAGATGCTGGTTTAGAGTAACTGTAGGATTATTAGCCTTTGTAATGTAGAGCCATTTAGCTGTGTGAATGAGCTTGCAAATTACCCTATTAACACCCTATAAAGCCAGTTGGGTTTTGTTCCTCTGGGAGACAGGTCAGACCGTGCTGCCATAACCACAGGCCTTCAATCTGCTTTTCTATTAGTTCATTTGGTGAGTTGTTTTCTTTGTGTTTTGTCTGTTGATCTGCAACTGCAAGTCCTGTCAAAAATAAATCTGCTTACCTACCACCTTCCTTACCACTCGGGCCGGCATCCCCACAATGTATGTATGTATGTACAGTATGTATGTATGTATGTATGTAGTATAGTATGTATAAAGTATAGTATGTATGTATGTATGTATGCATGCATGTATGTATGTATGAAGTATAGTATGTATGTATGTATGAAGTATAGTATGTATGTATGTATGAAGTATAGTATGTATGTATGTATGTATGTATGTATGTATGTATGAAGTATAGTATGTATGGATGTTTGTATGTATGTATGTATGTTTATATGTATGTATGAAGTATAGTATGTATGTATGTTTATATGTATGTATGTATGAAGTATAGTATGTATGTACCAAATTGCTGTTTTCAGATTCTTAAACAATGAATCAAAACAATAAAAATCAAGTTAACTGGTAGACAAACAATGCAACATGTGAGAGGGGTCCCAGCAGGTAAGCTTTGCTTGACTTTAGGGGTGACAGGCGAAAAGGCTGGGAAGCAGAGCTGTAGAGTAGAGTGGCTTCCAGTGTGTCGGCACAAGACACTACACAGGAGCTCTGCGCCTGTCAGCAAGGCCAGAGTGCTGCTTGGTGACAAGGGGGATAAGTGTTCCTCACACAGGGCTGACGGCTAGAAACCCTCCTCATTTAATTAGCTGGTCTCAGCTGTGCGTGCACACACACACACACACACACACACGCAACACACACACACCACACACACACACACACACACACACACACACACACACACAGCAACTTGCTCCTCTGACACCGGTTGGTTTGCTGGGAGGCTGAGATGGGTGTTTTTTTTTTTTTACTACCCAGAGAATCCATGAAATAATTATGAGTAAAGGCCTCGGCCTCCACATTTCTAATATTTTCATTAAATATGGAGTGTTATATTCTTCTTTCTGCTGTCATTTCTGCCACTAGAGGAGGTTCTAAGCAAAAATAGTACCTTCATTATTGCCTCAGCCATGTGCTTATGACTTATTGATTAGCCCTACCTCCTGTTCTTAGCAGCTGCATGCTTGAATATAGAGCTGCCCCACCTCACTGGCATCCATTACCATGATGACTCATCATCTGGGCATTACTTCTACTGGTAAAGTTTTTAAACCACTAAGCGTCTGATTTGAGAATGTGTTTTTTAAACCACTAAGCGTCTGATTTGAGAATGTGTTTTTTAAACCGCTAAGCGTCTGATTTGAGAATGTGTTTTTGATTTGCTCTGCTTATCCCAAATGAGCGTAGGGAGAAGTTAGTCAAGTTGGAGGCTCTTGCGGGTTTCTGCGATTCAGTCCGAGGAGTGCTGTAAAAAGGACTTATTGTGTGTAATAAAACATGACTAGAGAAGTGTTTGTGTTATAGGGCCGCCTTACTGCTCTCTTTTTTCATGCACTTTCTACAGCAGGTGGTTAGACCACCTGCTCCGTTTGATGTTGTTCTGTTTGAACAAAATGTGCCCTGTAGGGCTGCTCGAAACGTGTACTTCAGTATAGAGGTGTGTGTGTGTGTGTGTGTGTGTGTGTGTGTGTGTGTGTGTGTGGTGTGTGTGTCTGTCTGTGTGTGTGTGGTGTGTGTGTGTGTGTGTGTGTGTGTGTGTGTGTGTGTGTGTGTGTGTGTGTGTGCGTGTGCGTGTGCGTGAGTGTGTGGTGTGTGTGTCTGTCTGTGTGTGTGTGGTGTGTGTGTGTGTGTGTGTGTGTGGTGTGTGTGTGTGTTGTGTGTGTGTGTGTGTGGTGTGTGTGTCTGTCTGTGTGTGTGTGGTGTGTGTGTGTGTGTGTGTGTGTGTGTGTGTGTGTGTGTGTGTGTGTGTGTGTGTGTGTGTGTGTGTGTGTGTGTGTGTGTGCGTGAGTGTGTGGTGTGTGTGTCTGTCTGTGTGTGTGTGTGTGTGGTGTGTGTGGGGTGTGTGTGTCTGTCTGTGTGTGTGTGGTGTGTGTGTGTGTGGTGTGTGTGTGTGTGTGTGTGTGTGTGTGTGTGTGTGTGTGTGTGTGAGTGTGTGTGTGTGTGTGTGTGTGTGGGGTGTGTGTGTCTGTCTGTGTGTGTGTGTGGTGTGTGTGTGTGTGTGTGTGTGTGTGTGTGTGTGTGTGTGTGTGCGTCTGTGTGTGTGTGTAGGTCTTTGTATCCAGGCAGAATGAACGTCAGGCCCTTATGTCTCATAGCTTTGAGTGAGGCTTAAGCTCAAACATGGTCTCCGCCTAACTGTGTGCTCATTAAGTTTAATATCCTCTGTCAACAGTCTAAGCACGATCATGTTTGAATGGACTACAGTACCCACAACCTCAGGAGAACAAATACTGCCCGTACGTCTGTTTCAGGTTCTGCTCTGGAGGTGAATACACATCATTAACACAATTTTTTTTTTTTACATTGAATTCCTTTCATGTGTTCTGTGCTGCCTATTGAGTTGGAAAAGGTTGAAACCAAATACATCTCTAATGTCTTGGTGTGTCATCATGGTACATGTGCTCAGTTCCAAGACTGAACCAGGCGTTCTTGTGGAAATCCGTGCACTTGTGTACTAGGGGTGCTCCAAAAAATCGATTCTTGAAAGGATCGCGATTCTTAATGCCACGATTCCTGGATCGATTCCAAACTCCCAAGAATCGTTTTTTTTTTTTTTTTTACAGTGCACCTGAAGGCAACATGCAAGATACCGGCTGAATAAGTGTCCAAATGTTCATGTCGTGTTGTGTACTGTACTGCCACGGTGCCACCACCTCTTGCACTTAAGAACTCCGGTTAATGTATTCCCCCCAAAATCTATAAATCCTTCTCAAAGTCTACAGATCCCCCCCCAGCCTATAAATCCATCTTATCTGAATAAGGGGGGAATTCCCCCCTAGTTTGCAAAATTAATTTAGGCCCTGACTGTAATACTTCAGAAGTTGAATTTGAAGTTCAGCATTAATACATTTGTACTTTTTTGTCTTAGATTTACCTTTGTGTGTTATTGCAATACAAAACTACATAATTGAGAATCGATTCTAGATTCTGGAATCGAGAATCGTTGGAATCGAGAATCGATTCTGGAATCGGATCGTGACCCCAGGAATCGGAATCGGATCGGATCGTGGCTTAGCCGGATCGGAGCACCCCTATTGTGTACAGTGCAACACTGCATGGTGGTTTATTACTTAGCACTTTCACTAGAACACTGTTGTCATCGTTTCCCTTGGTCGAGGCACTGCTTCTTCTCTCTAGGATCATTGGGATCAGAAAAGCATCTCCTGGCACTGAGGTACACCCGGCCTTTGCAGAACTATGTCATTTCTGAGGCCATAAATGGTTAAGCGAGGCCAAACATCTGAGGAGGCTCTGTGCACAGCAGTGCTTCTCTCCTGGGTGCCGGCTGGTGCAGCAGCGTGAATCACAACCAAGCAAATGAGATCCTCCAGCGCACAACCAGGATAGGATAGATACTGTATCTTTATTTGGTCCTGCCGGTGAAACGCCTCGCTGTCAGGTGAAAAGAAGCGGCTGGTGACTGCACATGTATCAGAGGCAGTGTTGGAAGTGACATGTAATATATTACTTTCAGCAGTAGCTCAGTAATATAACGTATTACTTATAGGATTTCAGTAATATTATACCAGTTACTTTGTCAAGTAGCTCAAGTTACAAATTGAGTTAATTTTCTTTTTAAATCAAAGCACATATTTAAAAAAGATACAATCATTTCCTAATCAAACTGTGTTTTTATGCAAATAACCACTATAGACTACAATAACAAAGGAAAATAATAATAACATTTAGAATTTTGGATGGTTTACACGGACTTCAAGGCGGTTGAAATGATTTTTCGGAATGGTTCCTGGGTGGCAATGTATGGTATGGTATGGTATGGTATGGTATGGTGTGGTGTGGTGTGGTGTGGTGTGGTATGGTATGGTATGGTATGGTATGGTATGGTGTTTATTCTTAATCCCCAAGGGGAAACATGCCACCAGAGCGAGTACAGATACACAAACAGGAAACAGTAACATACAGCACAATAACAATAACACAGTAGAAAGAGAGAGAGCCTCACAATGCAGAGCTAGCAGTGTTCATTAAAGAATTTTACAGAAGCAGCAACAAAGGATCTTCTAAATGGCTCAGTAGAGCACCGAGGCATCAAAAGCCTATTACTAAACGAACTACGCAGGGCATCAAATACATTATACAAAGGATGGCCTTCAGAAGAAAGAATAGAGTTCAGTTTTCTCCTTGTTCTCTTGGCTATAGTAATGTCATTCTGCTGCTGCTGTTATTTTGGTGAAAGTAATGCAAAAGTAGTGTAATAAGTAACGAGTTACTCTACACAGACAGTAATATTGTAAAGTAACTTATTACTTTCAAATGAAAGTAACTAGTAATATGTAGTATATTACATTTTGAAAGTAACTTGCCCAACACTGATCAGAGCAAGCATGTGCTAGTCTACAACTCTTCTCAGATGGGCAGAGGGGGTGGAGCAACGACCAGGACAGCAGGGGAATTGGTACAATTGGGGAGAAAATGGGAGAAAAATCTGAAAAACCTTGATCAAAAAGAAAGAAAGAATATAATATATGCCCCGAGTTATGTACAGAACTACAGATATGTGCAATGAGCAATATGCAATGTAAAGTACTGTTACATTATATGGCCAATAATATGTGCATTTAAATTTCACTTAAGTCAGAACAATTTGTTTGATCTACTGAAGAGGAATTTTGAGTTGCCCGGCACGCACTGGCTCAGATACCTGCAAATCAGAGATTATGTCCGATCCAAGATTCATACCTTTTGAAGCGCTCCCAAATGAACATGCTTTTTTCAAAGTTTTGCTGAGCCCTCCTCACTCCAAGCATCTTATCTCTAGATTGTCTGTTGTCTGAGAGGATTAGAGAAGTGTTGCAGGGGGAACTTGCTATTCATTTATCTGACATTATAGTAAAGGAGTCTGTCTGTGGTACAACTCTGCTCAGTTAATAGCAGACACCAGCTGATCCAATTTAAAGTTGCTCACCATCTTCACTACTCCCAGCATAAATTACCCAAGCTCTTCCCTTCTGTCTCACCACTGTGTGACAGGTGTCAGGTGTCAGAGGGCACACTATCTCATGCCTTCTGGTTCTGCCCTTCACTAACGGGATTCTCGCCTAAAATATTTGATTTGTACTCTATAAGGCCTACAAAATAACCCTGCAGCCGGAGGCAGAACTCACCATCTTCGGCTGCTCGGAGTCATCTCTGAACTTCCCTACAGCTGTGCAACAATCTCTCTGGGGACACTGGGGACAACTGTCGCCAAAAGACTCATTCTGAAGGAATGGAAGTCCTCCTCTTCACCTTCTTTTCAGGTGTGGCTGATGGACATCATCTCTGTTCTACAGATGGAGAGACTCAGGTTCTTGAGAACCAACTCGCTTAAAAGATTCTCAACTATCTGGGACGCGTTTTCGGCCTACTTTGATGGAGGTTAGGGGCGATGGATGACTCGCCACGCCAGGCTGGTTTCTCATGGACCCCTTCCGTGGGATCCCATGCATATCATCTCTTACAAGCACATGAGCACCTTATGCGGCTGGTATTACTATGTTGTAATGTTGAATGTTGATGATGTACTGTATGTATGTTTTCCTGTGTCTGAGCCTGTGAATGAAAATAAAATATCATTCCCAAGAAAGGTCTGGCTGCTATTTGTGAGCACCAACAACCCAAAGCTTACAGCCGACAAAACTGCCTCATTGAGAATGAATTAGGACACTCAAAGCCTTTCTATTCAAATGAGATTGATCTGTGTGTTGAGTGAAATCAGCCTCGGCTCTGATCTGACTGATCTGACTGATCTGACTGACACATCAGCCTCCCATCACTGATCTGACTGACACATCAGTCTCCCATCACTGATCTGACTGACACATCAGCCTCCCATCACTGAATCAGCCTCGGCTCTGATCTGACTGACACATCAGCCTCCCATCACTGTCAATGTTGCAGCTCATCAAAAGATTCTTGGCTCTCTTCGGTCTAGCCTTGGCAGAGATTCGTCCATGTTGATATATCGAGACTGAACTGGCAGTGTTCATAGGAATAACACGTTTAATTTGTTTTAGGGTGTTTATTCCCCAGCCTTTAAATGCACAAACCGCCTCAAAATGACCCACCCAGTGACATAATTTTTGACATTAATATTCATCGTAATCTTTGATTATTTTTTTTACTTGCATCAATTTCAATTTAACTTTTTTTTTTAGGAAGTGATTTTTTTGTAGCACTAGTCTAATAATCTGGGTCAGAATGACCCTTAATTCATTTATAATGGGATTTATTTTCTCTCATAAATGGGCAGTAGCAATCATACTTTGGAGTAGAGACCTTCTGTGTGGTTTACTGCATCATTTAATTCATTGATCCAAAGATTCCTGTAAGGATGGAACAACCATATCTCCTGAAAAGTACCTCTATGGCCCATACTGTAGGGGCTGTAGGCTCCCAATGTGTGTGGCTGCAACTGCAATCCTACTATCCTACTATTATAATGGGGCGGCTGGTGGTTCTGCGGCCCACAATTGCTCAGTTGAGTGGGCGAGCCCAGGAGTCGGGCGAGACGTCGAGGGCAAACCAACGAGTGCTGCCAGTGCAGCGGGTGAGCCAGCGGCTGAACCAGGGCTGACTGCTCTTGTTTTTGGGTGTGACCAAACTCATGCCGAAATGCGGCACTGCACTCTGTTGTCTGTCCCCAGTAGCGCACCCCACCAAGTTTGAAGTCGATCGGACTCGAGATACATGAAAGCCATGTTCTGATTGGTCGAATCGCACAAAATTCTACACTGCACTTTCTTTGGTCCCCAGCAGCTGCAGGATGAATGGTTCTTGAAATACTGTAAACCGTTCTTCGTGTTGCCAATTACCAATCGGGAGCACAGCCGGAGAAAGGTTTAGAAATAGGGGACATCTGTGTTCTTGTTTACTATGTCTGACTGCTCCGAAGTGAAAGAAGTCACACTTCGCTCCAGACAACACAACCAGACAAGGGGCCCACGAAAACATACAAACGAGCCTTTTCCCCCCCTGAGCCTTGTGGGCCCTTTCACACTCCCCAAGGTTGAAGTCGATCGAATTAACGTTGCTCGAGATAAACTGCTTTTTGTGTTGCCAGTAGGTCGCGCTATGACTATGCGCGTGTCCGGAATTGTGCACCGCACTCCGTCGCGTCCCCCTAAGCCCACCCCCCATGTTTGGAGGCAGTGGTGTGCGATAGAGATGCGCGGATGAGCTTTGATGCCATCCTAATCCGCGTGTATGCATGAACCGCCCGCCCGCCATAAATCCACGCAAATTATTTCATACTATTTATAGATCCGCGCCCGCCATGCACCCAACGCTATAAACGCTATAAAAGTTGAACTTACGGTTTCTGCTGCCGTTGGTGCGATCGCTGCAGTCCAAGACTCCAAATAAATTTCCATGCTGTATTATGTCCAGTGCACCACTTGCCCTCATGTATTTTACTCAGCTAAGTAACGCTATAGCTTTAAGTTTAGTTTACTGGATTGCCTCATTGTATGGGAAAATACGAACGCGTCTTCTCTTCAAACACGTCTTCAGCGGAGACTCCTTTTTGAGGGTGACATCATTGACCATATATGGACGAAAAGTGGAGCCTAGGGACCTAGCACATGGCTATTGTTTGGTTTACGGCCGTGGGTCTACAATAGGCGACTAAGAATGTGCCTGACGAAAAATGTAGCTTAAAATACGTTCATAGACTAGAGAACGTAATTAATATTATTGTTCCTCATTAATGATACATTGTTTCAACCGCCTGCAACCCATCCGCTATTAATCAGAATGTTTATTTTTATGATCTGATTTATGATTTTATGATGTCCTGAATTGGGACACAGCTGGATCCTATTCTTTACCCAAGAACCACTGCGTTGAGCAAAGATCGTCTATAGAGAAGATATCCACTACACCGCACAGACTCATGCACAGAAACCATTACAGAAACACAGTTACTCGATCCAAATTCAACCATTTCAAAAAGTCCATCTCTTGCCACCAGGGGGAGCTGGAGCACCCACCGCACCGGGCTTCCCGCGCCGTTGCACACTGATTTAAAAAGTAATTTAAAACAAATGTACTGTATTTCTACGCCACCTAACCTCTTGGATTAAGTCAATAAACAGCAACCATAATAATGTTAAGCAACAATGTAACATTATGTCAGAGTGACAGAGACACAGAGCGTCCCCATGACCATATAGCCTACTCCTTCCCACTCCTGAGTCCTGCCTGCGTGTGCACAGTGGGAGAGGACAGGCAGACACACACACTGTGCTGACTGAGATGAGTCTGAGCAGAATGCATGGGAACACATTACAATAATAGATTTGTGTATTTCTGGCTTTCCCCCTGATGGTCTGAAGAACTGCTGCTTCACGGTGGCGCTGCTCATGTACTGTGCTGTCTTGCCTGTCCGTTTCATGTTATCAGTTATGAATTCGTTTTTCCCTGTGTGAGAAAGTGGACTTGTGGCTTGAGAACGTGTGGAACGTGTCAATAGACCAATGTCAACAACATTTACTTCCGGGTACCACTTCGGGAAGGCACCAGGTTTAAATTTGCGTGTTGTCAAATAAATGCTGTCAAACTCTCCTTGTTTTCGGCCGACTGCTTTCAATTTAAATGTTCAAACGGTTGGTAAACATGCTTGTCCGACGTATCTAGCCTTTCTTCTGTGTTTGTTTTATGTAGTGTTAGCTAGCTAATAACGTTTGTTTACAACTGTCAAACTCACTGTTTTTTTGCAGACTCGTTAACGTTACGTTACAGACAGAGGCTACTGACGCCGCTCGGATACAGCTTGGAACCCGGATGTTGTAGCTGTAGTAAGCCTGTGCCGCCGAATCCAGAGTTCTCTTTGCTCATGTTTGCCCTTTGCAGAGGGAATTCTGAATAATCCAAATCTTGACCCGCTCTTTATGGTCACTGGACACCCAACAACACAACACGAACAAACCATTTTTGTCTTCTTTGTCTGTTTTTGTCTTCAACACGTCAGTTTGTGCGGAGGTAACCGGAACCAGGGGTAACCGGTGTATGTAAACATCCCCGGTGATTTGGTCTATAGACCCTTTTCACAGCAACCGTTTGAGGGTGGTAAAGCAGGAAGTAAAGCAGGTGTAACCACTACCATTAATGATGGTTCCATTCCATTTAGGTGTTCCAGTGCCAGGGCCCTCATTAACGTTATTGGTTACACCAGCTTTACCGCCTCAAACCTGGTGCTTTGAAAAATGTCAATTGCGTGAGCCTCCCGGTCAGTAGCTACATTGGAGTTGGCAGCCCTGATACTGTGGGTGGCAGAATCATCCATTCCGACTGGCCCAAGCGGCCCGTAGTCTGACCACCATTCTGGCATTTGCCCACCTTGCCAGATGGCCAGTCCGTCACTGTGGTGGAACCCATCTTCATCTCTCAGCTACCTGGCCATGTTTCCATCCCAAGGTGCTGCACACTCGCCGATATTTGATCCTATCTGTAGTTGTGTTGTATAGCCTGTCTCCATGTAGGCCTGTGCTGTTACTTTGTGTTGTATAGCCTGTCTCCATGTAGGCCTGTGCTGTTACTTTGTGTTATATAGCCTGTCTCCATGTAGGCCTGTGCTGTTACTTTGTGTTGTATAGCCTGTCTCCATGTAGGCCTGTGCTGTTACTTTGTGTTGTATAGCCTGTCTCCATGTAGGCCTGTGCTGTTACTTTGTGTTATATAGTCTGTCTCCATGTAGGCCTGTGCTGTTACTTTGTGTTGTATAGTCTGTCTCCATGTAGGCCTGTGCTGTTACTTTATGTTATATAGTCTGTCTCCATGTAGGTCTGTGCTGTTACTTTATGTTGTATAGCCTGTCTCCATGTAGGTCTGTGCTGTTACTTTGTGTTATATAGTCTGTCTCCATGTAGGCCTGTGCTGTTACTTTGTGTTGTATAGTCTGTCTCCATGTAGGCCTGTGCTGTTACTTTGTGTTATATAGTCTGTCTCCATGTAGGCCTGTGCTGTTACTTTGTGTTATATAGTCTGTCTCCATGTAGGCCTGTGCTGTTACTTTGTGTTGTATAGCCTGTCTCCATGTAGGCCTGTGCTGTTACTTTGTGTTATATAGTCTGTCTCCATGTAGGCCTGTGCTGTTACTTTGTGTTGTATAGCCTGTCTCCATGTAGGCCTGTGCTGTTACTTTGTGTTGTATAGCCTGTCTCCATGTAGGCCTGTGCTGTTACTTTGTGTTATATAGTCTGTCTCCATGTAGGCCTGTGCTGTTACTTTGTGTTGTATAGCCTGTCTCCATGTAGGTCTGTGCTGTTACTTTATGTTATATAGTCTGTCTCCATGTAGGTCTGTGCTGTTACTTTATGTTGTATAGCCTGTCTCCATGTAGGTCTGTGCTGTTACTTTGTGTTATATAGTCTGTCTCCATGTAGGCCTGTGCTGTTACTTTGTGTTGTATAGTCTGTCTCCATGTAGGCCTGTGCTGTTACTTTGTGTTGTATAGTCTGTCTCCATGTAGACCTGTGCTGTTACTTTGTGTTATATAGTCTGTCTCCATGTAGGCCTGTGCTGTTACTTTGTGTTGTATAGTCTGTCTCCATGTAGGCCTGTGCTGTTACTTTATGTTGTATAGCCTGTCTCCATGTAGGTCTGTGCTGTTACTTTGTGTTGTATAGCCTGTCTCCATGTAGGTCTGTGCTGTTACTTTGTGTTATATAGCCTGTCTCCATGTAGGCCTGTGCTGTTACTTTATGTTGTATAGCCTGTCTCCATGTAGGTCTGTGCTGTTACTTTATGTTGTATAGCCTGTCTCCATGTAGGCCTGTGCTGTTACTTTGTGTTGTATAGTCTGTCTCCATGTAGGTCTGTGCTGTTACTTTGTGTTGTATAGCCTGTCTCCATGTAGGCCTGTGCTGTTACTTTGTGTTGTATAGCCTGTCTCCATGTAGGCCTGTGTTGTTACTTTGTGTTGTATAGTCTGTCTCCATGTAGGTCTGTGCTGTTACTTTGTGTTGTATAGCCTGTCTCCATGTAGGTCTGTGCTGTTACTTTGTGTTGTATAGCCTGTCTCCATGTAGGTCTGTGCTGTTACTTTGTGTTGTATAGCCTGTCTCCATGTAGGCCTGTGCTGTTACTTTATGTTGTATAGCCTGTCTCCATGTAGGCCTGTGCTGTTACTTTATGTTGTATAGCCTGTCTCCATGTAGGTCTGTGCTGTTACTTTGTGTTGTATAGCCTGTCTCCATGTAGGCCTGTGCTGTTACTTTGTGTTGTATAGTCTGTCTCCATGTAGGCCTGTGCTGTTACTTTGTGTTGTATAGCCTGTCTCCATGTAGGCCTGTGCTGTTACTTTATGTTGTATAGCCTGTCTCCATGTAGGCCTGTGCTGTTACTTTGTGTTGTATAGTCTGTCTCCATGTAGGTCTGTGCTGTTACTTTGTGTTGTATAGCCTGTCTCCATGTAGGCCTGTGCTGTTACTTTGTGTTGTATAGCCTGTCTCCATGTAGGCCTGTGCTGTTACTTTATGTTGTATAGCCTGTCTCCATGTAGGCCTGTGCTGTTACTTTATGTTATATAGCCTGTCTCCATGTAGGTCTGTGCTGTTACTTTGTGTTGTATAGCCTGTCTCCATGTAGGTCTGTGCTGTTACTTTGTGTTGTATAGTCTGTCTCCATGTAGGTCTGTACTGTTACTTTATGTTATATAGCCTGTCTCCATGTAGGTCTGTACTGTTACTTTGTGTTGTATAGCCTGTCTCCATGTAGGCCTGTGCTGTTACTTTGTGTTATATAGCCTGTCTCCATGTAGGCCTGTGCTGTTACTTTATGTTGTATAGCCTGTCTCCATGTAGGCCTGTGCTGTTACTTTATGTTGTATAGCCTGTCTCCATGTAGGCCTGTGCTGTTACTTTGTTATATAGCCTGTCTCCATGTAGGCCTGTGCTGTTACTTTATGTTATATAGCCTGTCTCCATGTAGGTCTGTGTTGTTACTTTATGTTATATAGCCTGTCTCCATGTAGGTCTGTGTTGTTACTTTATGTTATATAGCCTGTCTCCATGTAGGTCTGTGTTGTTACTTTATGTTATATAGCCTGTCTCCATGTAGGTCTGTGTTGTTACTTTGTGTTGTATAGCCTGTCTCCATGTAGGCCTGTGCTGTTACTTTATGTTATATAGCCTGTCTCCATGTAGGTCTGTGTTGTTACTTTATGTTATATAGCCTGTCTCCATGTAGGTCTGTGTTGTTACTTTGTGTTGTATAGCCTGTCTCCATGTAGGCCTGTGCTGTTACTTTGTGTTGTATAGCCTGTCTCCATGTAGGCCTGTGCTGTTACTTTATGTTGTATAGCCTGTCTCCATGTAGGTCTGTGTTGTTACTTTATGTTATATAGCCTGTCTCCATGTAGGTCTGTGTTGTTACTTTATGTTATATAGCCTCTCTCCATGTAGGTCTGTGTTGTTACTTTGTGTTGTATAGCCTGTCTCCATGTAGGTCTGTGCTGTTACTTTGTGTTGTATAGCCTGTCTCCATGTAGGTCTGTGCTGTTACTTTATGTTGTATAGCCTGTCTCCATGTAGACCTGTGCTGTTACTTTATGTTATATAGCCTGTCTCCATGTAGGCCTGTGTTGTTACTTTATGTTATATAGCCTGTCTCCATGTAGGTCTGTGTTGTTACTTTATGTTATATAGCCTCTCTCCATGTAGGTCTGTGTTGTTACTTTGTGTTGTATAGCCTGTCTCCATGTAGGTCTGTGCTGTTACTTTGTGTTGTATAGCCTGTCTCCATGTAGGTCTGTGCTGTTACTTTATGTTGTATAGCCTGTCTCCATGTAGACCTGTGCTGTTACTTTATGTTATATAGCCTGTCTCCATGTAGGCCTGTGCTGTTACTTTGTGTTGTATAGCCTGTCTCCATGTAGGTCTGTGCTGTTACTTTGTGTTGTATAGCCTGTCTCCATGTAGGTCTGTGCTGTTACTTTGTGTTGTATAGCCTGTCTCCATGTAGGTCTGTGCTGTTACTTTGGTACCATCAGTGTGCAAGTCTGAGTGTGTCATCAATAGTGCCTCGTGTGTTTATACGTTCATGTGCTTTCATCTGTGTAACTTAAAGTCTCTGGAAACCAAAATCCACAAAAACCTTCTAACTATTAAATTTAGGGTCTTATGTGAGTAATTGTGTGCCTCAGAAAGTGGTTTACATTACTTTCAACCCTAACCCCAAAAATCTACACTTTTCTACAAGGCCTGGATTTCCATTTCCTCATTGAAGAGAGCGGAGCGCGCGGTGCTAAAATGCATGATCTTATCACGTCATAAGATTTAATCGAATCACACACACGCACGCGCGCACGCACGCACACACACACTGACACACACACAGTAGCGCTGTGCACTCGCAGCAGCGGCAGAGATGTCTTCCTCTCGCCGAGCAACGCGCGAACACACACACACACACACACCATCTCTCTTTCCTTCTCTCTATCTCTCCGATGGAGAGGGAAAAGGAGAGTCTCCGTTTCCCTCTCTCTCTCTCTCTCTCTCGGAGACCTGCTGCAGACAGGACACGCCCACACAGTCCGCGGGAGAAAATACACTCTAAAATCAAATTGATTCTCATGACTTTTGCCATGACTGTCAAACCTAAATTTATATACTTTGCGACGTTCATCGTCGTTCAAATTTGGCTGGTGGCTTATTAACATAGGTTCCTGTGATGTGATGAACTCAAAATGCTAAATAATAAAACAATATTTCTGGTTTCCAGGGACTTTAAGGTGACCAGACGTCCCCGTTCTTGGTGACTTGTCCCCGGCTGGAGCTGTCCCTGAAAATGTCCCTGATTTTCTACTGGCGTCTGCGGTCAATATGACTCTAGCTCTAGCGGGCTCATTCTTAAATCTAGAGTGAAGATACTTATAGAATATGAAACTGTAAGATCTACAGCATCCATTGGTACCAACAATGCCATGCTGCTACCTTGTCAGGAAGGAAGGCGGCTAAAGAATGAATTTTGAAAAACCGACATGGTCAATTTCAAAGAGGACCCTTGACTGATTATTTGAGTACCCATGAGTCTAGCCTTTACAGACCACTGACCAACCACTCAAGCAGAAAGGTTGCAGGAGGCTTACGGGCGGGTTAAAAGCATATCAAAGCATCACGTCTATGTAGCGCATTGATCCAGACATCCAACAAGTGTTTACATGTTCTGTTGCAGCTCTTTCAGGACATCTTGAACAATGAAGAAGCACTTCGGAGGACTAGACTACATTGAAAATACTTTTTGAGATCTGAGGCTTTTCATTAAAACATTTGGCGCTGTAGGTCAGACGGCCAGGACAAATGCTACTGGAGAACACCTTGACACTTTGTAAAGGGGCACAGTGAAAGAAGTGTGTGTGTGTGTGTGTGTGTGTGTGTGTGTGTGTGTGTGTGTGTGTGTGTGTGTGTGTGTGTGTGTGTGTGCGTGCGTGCGTTGGTGGTGGTGGGGGGCACCAGGGGCCTCTTCGTGAAGCCGACACTGTTTATTACAGTACAACAGCCATGGGCAAAACAAACAAAACCAGAAATCATCCCCCTTTATTATTTCATAGGTCATAACATTGGATATTTGAATGATATATTGATTGATTATTATTATTATTATATATTGATTGATTATTTGAATGATATATTGATTGCCGGACTGGAAATGTCCCCGATTTTCCTTTGAGAAATCTGGCCACCTTAGTGTGTGACTGCCCTTTGTTGCTTTCTTCTCATCTCTCTGCAGCGACTGACCCTGCTGCACGTGAACAGCAACCAGTGTTTGGACATGCCCTCCGAGGAGGACAAGATGGTCCCCACGCTGAGAGACTGCACAGCCAGCCGCTCCCAGCAGTGGCTGCTCCGCAACATGACCCTGAACATCTGAGTCCCCACCTCCCCCCCCCCGCTACTCTGCCCCACCTCTCCACCAGTGCCGGCGCCCCACGTCTCCACCAGGTGGCGCTGTATCACGCACATCCCCACGCCTCCTTCCTGTAATGGCTCCCGGCCCGATGTACAGGGATCTCTTTCTTTACGGGGGTTTCCAGCGGCGTCTCTTCTGACGGCATTGCCAACAGGTTTGATGGAGGCGACATAACAAGCTGTAGCTCCGGTGACGACCTCATTCTGTCCAGAGGGGGGTGTATGATTTGTGAGGACTGAGTTCTGTGTGCGGAGAACGCCGATATCAAAGCACTCACACTGTGTACGCCAGCTGCTAGCCATGCTTAGCTCCAGGACTTTCAATCAAATAGAATAGCATCTATTACACAGAGCATTACAATGTCCAGCTCCCCATACAGTAAGTGTGCAGTGTGAATGAGCTGCCTTGTGCTCGGTACATGTTGGTGTCGAGGTACCATCCTAAAAGGAGACTATCTTCTTCTCATGACAATGTGCTGCACATGCTCTTTCATAATCATATACTGTATCCTGTGTCAGTGTTACAGTGGAAGTAGCCTCAACGCGAGACTCATCGGTCATTCTTCCTTCTGAGTCTCGGATGCGCGGCCCCTATATCCACTGCAGGCTCGGCTAAATGGCTGCACGCGATATACATGTTATCAATCACAATCAAACTGTACCCACCTCCGAGACAATGTTGTTATCCATGATGCGGGTGCCATGGCACTCCCAAATAGTACGTAGTTTCCAATACCGAGCCCTTTACTCACATGCCGGAGCCGATGCTCAAAATTGTAAACTGCAGTACACCCTCCCAACCACTGAGCACCGAACCGATACATCTGGCGCTGTGGAGCACTTAGAAACTTTGGCACTGGCATGTGAAAAAGGGCTCGGTATAGACCAAATCACCGTGACGTCACCATGTAAACAACATTTACTTCCGGGTACCACTTCGGGAAGGCGGCAGGTTTAAATTTGCGTGTTGTCAAATAAATGCTGTCAAACTCTCGTTGTTTTCGGCCGACTACTTTCAATTTAAATGTTTAAACGGTTGGTAAACATGCTTGTCCGACGTATCTAGCCTTTCTTCTGTGTTTGTTTTATGTAGTGTTAGCTAGCTAATAACGTTTGTTTACAACTGTCAAACTCGCTGTTTTTTTGCAGACTCGTTAACGTTACGTTACAGACAGAGGCTACTGACGCCGCTCGGATACAGCTCGGAACCCGGATGTTGTAGCTGTAGTAAGCCTGTGCCGCCGAATCCAGAGTTCTCTTTGCTCATGTTTGCCCTTTGCAGAGGGAATTCTGAATAATCCAAATCTTGACCCGCTCTTTATGGTCACTGGACACCCAACAACACAACACGAACGAACCATTTTTGTCTTCTTTGTCTGTTTTTGTCTTCAACACGTCAGTTTGTGCCGGAACCAGCCGGAACCAGGGGTAACCGGAAGTAAATGTAAACATCCCCGCTGGTTTGGTCTATTGGAAACTACATACTATTTGGGAGTGCCAGGGCACCCGCATCATGGATAACAACATTGTCTCGGAGGTGGGTACAGTTTTATTGTGATTGATAACGTGTATATCGCGTGCAGCCATTTAGCCGACGTTGCAGTGGATATAGGGGCCGCGCATCCGAGATTCAGAAGGAAGAATGACTGATGAGTCTCGCGTTGAGGCTACAGTGGAAGTGATGGTTTATAGCCTGATATTCAAACTGCATCGTCAATTCATAAACTCATTGCCTCTTCGTCTGAGATTGCGCCCACTTCAGAGCATTTCCATGAGGGGGCGGGCTTCGGTCTTCCCTAACCAATCAGCAGGGCAGCCGCAGCAGTCTTGCTACAAGCACAAGCTAACGTAGCTAGCTAATGCTAGCCAGCTTCTCCATGTTAAGCAGCTAAAGTCGGCCGACTTTGTACTTGTGGTTTTAACGCGTCTTATCTACACTGGAGTAACTAATAAGATGTTTTAACGTGTCTTATCGTACACTGCAGTAACTAATAAGACGTACACTGCAGTAACCAATAAGACGTTCGTTAAAACGAAAAAAGTTGGCCAAAGTTGGCTGCTTAACCTGGAGAAGCTGGCTAGCATTAGCTAGCTACCTTATGTTGTCTCTTCTTTATGCCTCTAAGATCACATAATGACGAGACGGAGAGTAATGTGCTTTACTCTTTACTTTACTTCTGACCAGGAAGTTACATGTCCGTCACATAAACCGGTCCGTGCGGCAACATCAACCTATGACCAGAATCCACATTATAGGACATGCTAGCTTTGGCCACAGCTATTTCTGTTGTGCATGACTGACAACAGCGTTAACCAATCAGCGCCCGTGATTGGATTTTCAACCGGAGAAAAGGCGTTTGCTCATGGCGATTCCAGACCGACTAATGTTGTTGCGGAGGATTCGTAAGGACAGCGGGAGAGAAAAAACCAAGCAGAAGATTCCAAACTACCATCATACATACATAGAGAATGAATGCAGGAAAAAATAGTGCAGCTAGATCATCCTCCCTTTCATTTTTTTTGAAACATGAGCAATCACAAAATGTTCCATTGTTAGAAAGGAGTTCTACTGCTTTGAAAATGTGAGGCCACAGTTATTTGGACCTGTTCCTTGGATCGATGGAGAATGCCTTAAAGTTAAGTTCATTGCAAGTTGTTTGAAGTTTTGAGAGGAAATGAAGTAGCACTCTGTATGCAGATAGGATTGATTTTGAATGAATGTAATAGTTTGTCCTACATGGACATGTGCTCCTCTGAAATATTTCTACTGCACTGTGGCGCTTTCTGTTCCATATGACATTATCTGGGCCATCTGTGGGCCTCATTATTCAATACTCTCATCATCTTGATCAGGTTGGACATGAGTTCTGATTGTTTCTATTAAGACATTAACCAATTCTTTACAATATCTTGAGCAAGAATTATGTCTTGGAATGGAATAGTTGCGTGTGCCTTTAGACTGCTGATTGGTTTATCCGTTTTTACAGTAGATGACTGAATTAATTTGTTGTCAAAGGAGAATGTTAAGTCTGTTTTCATTTCAGGTCAATCCTACAGTATATCGATATTAAATAAATGTCATATGTCATGAATATGTCATCACCATATTTATGCCGACCAAACATTCAGTTATACATTAGCATTTGTCAACAAGTCAATATTCAATATATCAATATTCAGTCAGCACCCAAGCAAATGTGACAACATTATTGACCTGGATTGACCTGGCTCAGGCAACAAATGTTATTGTACATAATACTGTTGACATGTTTCTATCACCATTATTGTTGTACATACAGAACCAATTATTTTTCTAAAATGCTGTAAAACTTGATCACTCCTTGAATGGTAAAAGATCATGAGGTATTGTAATGTTTTATTCGTAAATATGGTAATACAATCCAATGCTTACCTTGCTTTTTGAAATGGCAATCTGTTTGAGAAATCATCTGTCCCATGAAACCAATTCTCAGACTACCTAAAGGACCTTGGGCAATTGCACATGAGGGAGCAACTAATGGTGATAATACTATTAATGCTTCTTGAATACTGAATCCTTGCCAACTGTCTGCTTGGCTTCCAGACTGAAATTCAATTAACTCTTTCATATTGCGTACACATTTATTGTTTTCCATTACCTTAAAGTGCATGGTACTACAATAGTAGTTATGTGTTTCAATGTGCTGGTCGTAAAGTGACGTTACCCGTTTGTACCTTTTGCCTTTTTTTGTAAAAAGAAAAAAATGGGGTGAAGAATAAAACTTTGACCGAACCTGGAATCAGCATTCATTCATAAATCAGTTGTTTCATAAACTGTGTTCTTGAAGCTTTGAAGACCCCTGTATATCTCATGACCTATCTTCTATGGCAGGGGTTCCCAAACTGAAGGATGCACGGCCCACTTTGAAATGTGAAAATCTTCCGGGGTCCACCCAACCTTTAATCACAACTCTGATCAACACACCAGACTAAGATGATGCATTTCCCTATATGTTTTTTATATTATATATATTTTTTATTTCATTAAAAGAGCATGTGAACTTGGGCATAGGGGAAATTAATAATCCACCCACAACAAAAACATTGAGGCAAAATACCCAAAAGCGGTATTTTGCATGCATAACACATTTGTTGTGACAAAATGTGATGAGCAACAACAGGAGAAATCAATCCACAAGCTATTAATGCTAGGCTGAGAAAAATGCTACCTCTGTAAAGGGGAGACTTGTGGGTACCCATTGAACCAATTTTCATTCAGATAAATTGAGCCGAGAGGTCAAGGAACCCCTTTGGAATAGTTTTCCCTCGCCCAAATCTAAGCAACGTTTGGAGCGTTATTTAGCCCCCTTACCGACAAGCTGGCATATTATGCTGTTGGTACCTCTGGATGCCTTACATCTTCTAGTTTCTTCTGATAACAGGATCTCCACTGTAGCTTTCAAACTGACCCTGCTACAGCCATTTGATTGCCCGAGAAAATCGGGAGTGTTGGCAGACCACTCGCGGCCCACCTGCAGTACCTCCGCTGCCCACAGTTTGGGAATCGCTGTTCTATGGATGGAGGATGTGTGGGCTTGTAAAAGTGGTAGGCTACCTTTGTTATGGCTCATTATATTTGGTATACATTTATGTAAGGAAGTTAACATTTGTGCACAGAAATGGGACAGCTGTCGAGGGAGATTGAATGTCAAATGACAGTGGAAACTGGACAACAAATATTACGAACAGAATGTATGTACATTTTTACAGCACACAGAAATCCATACAGTGAAGCCATTTTGATTAACACATCAATGGAAAGTATTGGATAGCCTTTTACTCACTCTACCACTGCACTTGTTTTTCCATAATCTGGGACTCAGCTAGGAGAGACGGGTGGCTTTTGAATAAATATTTGTACATCTCTCCACGGTAACCACTCCAGAGTTATTATTGGCTTCTCATGGGGCTGGCATTAACAAGCACATCAGCAGGGGGGCTGGCTCTATACTGGAGGACTGGAGCTCTCACACCTGTAGGCAGTTGAACCTGGGGCCCGTGGGGATAAGATAGCCGGGCTGTGACCGGGCCTGGGGAGTCCATTAGGAGGTGAGATGGTTTGAAATAATAGCCCTAATGGAAGCCTTATCTGACATGGCTCACTGTGGCTCTCGGAGGCAGAAACGCAGCTTCTCACATTGGAGACTGCCATGCGGTTAACACTTTCCATTCCACTGTATTATCAACGGATAGTTAATGGCTCTTCTGGAATGATGAAACTGTGGCTATGCTTTTAATCCAGGCGATGTAAAAACACCTATCCTATGCTTTTTACCCTGCTGCTGCTGCTGCTGCTGCTGCTGCGCGACTAAAACAGCAGCAGCTAACATTTGTAGCTGTAGGTATTTAGCCGATGCTTATCCAAAGGCAGCTTACAGTGAGCGAGCAGGTAGGGGTTCAGTTTTAATTGTTTTTGCCATTTTCACCCACATTCAACAGATCAAAGTAGAGACAGACACAAAAGAGTGGGAGATAGACGTGATGATGTCACACCTGCACACCTACAGTATGGCATGATGAGGTGATGATGTCACACCTACAGTATGGCATGATGAGGTGATGATGTCACACCTACAGTATGGGCATGATGAGGTGATGATGTCACACCTACACACCTACAGTATGGGCATGATGAGGTGATGATGTCACACCTGCACACCTACAGTATGGCATGATGAGGTGATGATGTCACACCTACACACCTACAGTATGGGCATGATGAGGTGATGATGTCACACCTGCACACCTACAGTATGGCATGATGAGGTGATGATGTCACACCTACACACCTACAGTATGGGCATGATGAGGTGATGATGTCACACCTGCACACCTACAGTATGGCATGATGAGGTGATGATGTCACACCTACACACCTACAGTATGGCATGATGAGGTGATGATGTCACACCTGCACACCTACAGTATGGCATGATGAGGTGATGATGTCACACCTGCACACCTACAGTATGGCATGATGAGGTGATGATGTCACACCTACACACCTACAGTATGGCATGATGAGGTGATGATGTCACACCTGCACACCTACAGTATGGCATGATGAGGTGATGATGTCACACCTACACACCTACAGTATGGCATGATGAGGTGATGATGTCACACCTGCACACCTACAGTATGGCATGATGAGGTGATGATGTCACACCTGCACACCTACAGTATGGCATGATGAGGTGATGATGTCACACCTACACACCTACAGTATGGCATGATGAGGTGATGATGTCACACCTACACACCTACAGTATGGCATGATGAGGTGATGATGTCACACCTACACACCTACAGTATGGCATGATGAGGTGATGATGTCACACCTGCACACCTACAGTATGGCATGATGAGGTGATGATGTCACACCTGCACACCTACAGTATGGCATGATGAGGTGATGATGTCACACCTGCACACCTACAGTATGGCATGATGAGGTGATGATGTCACACCTACAGTATGGGCATGATGAGGTGATGATGTCACACCTGCACACCTACAGTATGGCATGATGAGGTGATGATGTCACACCTGCACACCTACAGTATGGCATGATGAGGTGATGATGTCACACCTACACACCTACAGTATGGCATGATGAGGTGATGATGTCACACCTGCACACCTACAGTATGGCATGATGAGGTGATGATGTCACACCTGCACACCTACAGTATGGCATGATGAGGTGATGATGTCACACCTACAGTATGGGCATGATGAGGTGATGATGTCACACCTGCACACCTACAGTATGGCATGATGAAGTGATGACATCACACCTACAGTATGGCATGATGCACCTTAGACCACTGATGCTTCCACAATGCTCACAATTGTGGAATTGTAATCGTTAGTTGCTATGGTGACAAACACAAGTCTGCATGTCACACTGGCTCGAGAACTGTGCAGATGAGTCTGTTGCATGAGTGCTTAGCAAACTGCCAAAACTCAACTGAATGCTGACGTTTGCGACAAGGTTAACAGCACTTATCTAGCTCTTCTAGTAAGTCAACATTAGCATGTTAGCAGGGTTTTATATTTCCCACTGGCTCCGCCCTCTGGGGGCTCGGGGATTGACAGTGAAGATTTGCATGCACAGCAGCCGCTAGCCAATAGGATGGCACCGCCCTGCATAAAGCAGGAGGACGGAGCACTACCTACATCACACCGTCCTTTCAGTCGCACTGACAATTGCACAGGAGCGCTGGGCTTCCTCCAGCACCAGGTGACTGAAGCTGGGCTTCCTCCAGCACCAGGTGACTGAAGCTGGGCTTCCTCCAGCACCAGGTGACTGAAGCTGGGCTTCCTCCAGCACCAGGTGACTGAAGTTGAGCTTCCTCCAGCACCAGGTGACTGAAGTTGATGTTCCTCCAGCACCAGGTGACTGAAGTTGATGTTCCTCCAGCACCAGGTGACTGAAGCTGGGCTTCCTCCAGCACCAGGTGACTGAAGTTGAGCTTCCTCCAGCACCAGGTGACTGAAGTTGATGTTCCTCCAGCACCAGGTGACTGAAGCTGGGCTTCCTCCAGCACCAGGTGACTGAAGTTGAGCTTCCTCCAGCACCAGGTGACTGAAGTTGATGTTCCTCCAGCACCAGGTGACTGAAGTTGATGTTCCTCCAGCACCAGGTGACTGACGTTGATGACAACGTTCTGCCAGTGACAATGAGGACACTTCCGGCTCTCCCACCCTTAGCTGCCCCCTGGTGAGCCCATCACGGATGCCACCGCTGGCGTGCTCCACACACAGTGTGGCGCTGTTAGCTGGCTAGTGGCTACTAGCTTACTTAGGTAGGTGGGTAGCTGCTACCTAGCCCCCCTCCATCGCAGATACCCTGTCGATGAGGATGCTACCGGCATGCCCGTCGCCTGCGGCTGTGGCGGACCCGGTGTCAACACCGTTAGCTAGCTAGCTAGCTACATAGATGGCTGACTGGTAGCTGGGAAACCACCGGCTCTCCCACCCTAGCTTAACTCATTGAGTGCCAGCCACTTTTGGAAAACGGATGCTCCCAGTGCCAGCCCTTTCAGAGCGTTTTCAGTGATTTCCCGAGGCCCACAGAATATTGTGTGATATTACTATGTAAACACCGAACACGCCCAAATAACGATGAGACTATTGTATCATCAGCAAAAAAAAGTTTATTGATATCATTTTCCGTTCTTTAGTTATCAGCCGGAGAAGATAGGTTGTTTTCAGCAAAAACAGACGTTTCAAACTAGAAGCTGAGATAATCAGCCTTTTGTGAAATGAAGCATTTCAAGCACATCACTGACTCTGAAGCTAATATCTTCTGATGTAGTGACACCTCAAAAATAATTTCCTTCAGTAAAACAGCGAAAACAAAGGAATTTTGTTTGGCAAAATAATATTTTTTAGCTGCAACCAGCAGCGCTGGCCCCTGCTGCGCAGACCCTACACCTTCTTGCTGGTCTTGATTTACTGCTGGTGGGCATCAGATATTCTAGCTTGTGTTTGTAAATCTGTCCATCGAGCCTCCTGCTGTCTGGGTCGGTGTTGTATGCTGCCCTGCGTGCCCCACCCCCCTCAACTGCACACTCCTCCGTGGGAGTGTCTCTGGTGGCTCTCTGCTGCATTTGCTCTGCACTGAAAAGTGCGCTACGCCCAGCTTTTTCACAGCGTTCCGCCGTTTTTGTCGCCGGCTTCCAGCTGAGAATAATGTAACTTTTCAGAAAGACGCTGGTGTCGGCAACTAATCATGTGGAGGGGCTATCGCAGCGGAGATGGAGGGGCTCAATTGTGGCAGCAGATTGGCTGCTGTTCACAGGCACAGCTAACGTTATGCTTCATGCATATCGATGCATACCGATGCGGTTTCCGTTTCCCCATGACTTCTTCTCGTGTTTTTTCCTCACCTTTCTCTAATCTGGAGAGCACTGTCGCCACCTAATGGGTCCGTAAAATAGCTTCTACACATTCGACATCCACCATATTTTTACAGGAGATGGATCAGGCTTTGATCCACGTCCCACCGTCAAAAAACGCAATTGACGACTTTAGTCGTCATTGGCACTCTACGTTCCTATTTGAATTGACGACGGTAGTCGTCATTGGCACTCAATGAGTTAAGGTGACCAGACGTCCCCGTTTTTGGTGACCTGTCCCCGGCTGGAGCTGTCCCCGAAAATGTCCCAGATTTTCTACTGCCGTCTGCGGCCGATATGACTCTAGCTCTAGCGGGCTCATTCTTAAATCTAGAGTGAAGATACTTATAGAATATGAATCTGTAAAGACCTACAGCATCCATTGGGACCACGATGCCATGCTGCTACCTTGTCGGGAAGGAAGAGGGCTAAATAATGAATTTAGAAAAACCGGCATTGGCAATTTCAAAGGGGACCCCTGACCTCTCACCTCAAGATATCTGAATGAGGATGGGTTCTATGAGTACCTACGAGTCTCCCCTTTACAGACGTCACTGGCCAACCACTCATCACATGTCTATGTAGCCCATTGATCCAGACATTCAACAAGGGTTTACATGTTTTGCTGCAGCTCTTTCTCTTTGACCATGAAAAAGCAATTAGGAGCACATCGAAAAGACTTGTTGAGATCTGAGGCTTTTCATAATTCTGTGCTGTAGGTTCAGATGGCCAGGCCTCATGCTGCTGGAGAACACTTTGACATTTTGTAAAGGGGCACAGTGAAAGAAGTGTGTGTGTGTGTGTGTGTGTGTGTGTGTGTGTGTGTGTGTGTGTGTGTGTGTGTGTGTGTGTGTGTGTGGTGGAATACCGGAATCATCCCCCTTTTTTTATTTCATAGGTAATAACATTGGATATTTTAATGATATATTGATTGCCGGACTGGAAATGTCCCTGATTTTTTTTCATTTGAGAAATCTGGTCACCTTACCCTAGCTGCTCCAGCTTCGGGGTTGTTGAACAGCCCAACACAGATGCCGCTGCCCCAGTTGCCAAGCCAGAGTGCTCCCTGCCCGTCGTTGCGATCCTAACTAGCTGGCTAGCTACCTTCTGACAATAGAGCCTCGTTGGGGGAAATTGAGGGCGATACTTCTCCTCTGTCTCCCACCAGTCTGCCTCTTCATCACCACTGCCATGATCACGCTGATGTCTAAAAAGACACTTGATTGTGGTTAACTTAGCGTCAGCATCTCTGTGATGGTGTTGACCATACCCCTTGTCATTGAGCAAGAAGAGGGTAACGTTATGGTTGTCACCCAACCCCTTCCCCCCCCCCCCCCCCCTGCAGGGGATGTGTGTGTGTGTGTGTGTGTGTGTGTGTGTGTGTGTGTGTGTGTGTGTGTGTGTGTGTGTGTGTGTGATTTCCTGTCAGGGTTGGCTTGTTGCACTAGCAGCCATTCTTGCATGGTGGTGGTGATATTTTTTTGATGCTATTGTCGCAGCAGGGGTGTACTAGTCGGCACGTCGCCTCTGAAGGCTAAGACGAGGGTGGGGCCAGTGGGAAATATATAGGTTATGTCTTATAACCAGAGTTATAAGATCACTGGCAGAGCCCCCTGGGTGGGTGAACACCTGCCGCCCCACTTTGTCGCTGATTGACTGGTGTGAGACGTTGATAGTGCACTGTCCTGCTACAGGGTGACGTCATCCTATTGGCTAGCAGCTGATGTCCATGCAAATTTTCAGTGTCAATGAAAATGGATGGATTGAATAAGCTAAGACGGAGCCCCCAGAGGGCTCTGCCAGTGGTCTTATCACTCCGGTTATAAGACATAACCTATGTTCCTGTGGCTCAGTGGTCTAGGCGTACAGATGTTACTCATCTATGATGATGTTACTCATCCATGCTGTGTGTGTGTGTGTGTGTGTGTGTGTGTGTGTGTGTGTGTGTGTGTGTGTGTGTGTGTGTGTGGGGGGGGGGGGGGGGCTTTTATAAAGAACAAAGAAAACATCTAAATAACAAAAGCCCCCACTTTGATCGCTGTGGCAGTACTGCAGCAAAGTGGGCAAATTCATTGAGCAACAACTGCCTTTGTCACATGTCACCCCCTCTCTTTTCCTCAATGCGTCCTGTCTCTCTACGTCCATCTATCAAATAAAGGCAAAAATGCGCAAATAAATAGTCTTAAGTAAAAAATAAAAACGAAGCATATTAGCAAGCCAAGGTGAAGGAGGTGGCCCAGAGTTCCGAATGTACAACGTCTCGCCTCAGCTACTTGTCATAAGTCGGTTTGTACAGAAGCTAGCCCAGCGCTCCCACCGTCCTAGAATGTTTACTTGAATGGGAACAACCAATCCATTCAAGTTCCGTGCTCTTGTATTGTCTCTAAAGGATGCTTCAAAAGGACATAATGGCAGGGATTTAACCTCTGACCTTTTGGTTACAGGATTGCCCCCCCTAACCCATCGGTAACGATTAGCCTGTCACGGCTTCAACGCGTTTGTGCAGGTGAGCCTGTCTCTCCCTCCCTGCTCGTTAGATGCAGGTGAGCCTGTCTCTCCCTCCCTGCTCGTTAGATGCAGGTGAGCCTGTCTCTCCCTCCCTGCTCGTTAGATGCAGGTGAGCCTGTCTCTCCCTCCCTGCTCGTTAGATGCAGGTGAGCCTGTCTCTCCCTCCCTGCTCGTTAGATGCAGGTGAGCCTGTCTCTCCCTCCCTGCTCGTTAGATGCAGGTGAGCCTGTCTCTCCCTCCCTGCTCGTTAGATGCAGGTGAGCCTGTCTCTCCCTCCCTGCTCGTTAGATGCAGGTGAGCCTGTCTCTCCCTCCCTGCTCGTTAGATGCAGGTGAGCCTGTCTCTCCCTCCCTGCTCGTTAGATGCAGGTGAGCCTGTCTCTCCCTCCCTGCTCGTTAGATGCAGGTGAGCCTGTCTCTCCCTCCCTGCTCGTTAGATGGGACTCCATCAGTAAATCCAATAAAGGGCAGAGGGGAGAGTGGATAATCAACCTTCTGGATGGGCCCTTTCTTTTGACTCAAGAGCAGAGGAGAAATCCTGCCCTTAATTGTTGAGGGGGACCCGAGGTTCCAGAGCGCCTGCATTGAAAAGCAGCTTTAATTAGACATGGTATGTGGCAGGGGTCTCAGCGGGGGTCAGATCATCTGCCACAGGAGAGACATGCGCACACACACACACACACACACACACACACACACACACACACACACACACACACACAGAGTACCATACATTCTTGTACTGTACATGTCTATGTGCAGAGGCAACTTATTTTTTGACGCATGTTTGCGATCTCTTGATTAATTTGCATTGATTTGTAGGGATGTAGGGAAGTGGCTCTTAAGCGTGCTTCTATGTGATAATCCCCCTTTTAGCGACAGCAGCAGCGGTTAGAGGAGGAGGAGTCCCGCTGCTTTCAACAGTAATTGTGTAGTAATCAATCATCGCTCAACAGGAGCTTTCCCACAAAACACTTCAATTCTATTTTTGACCACGGCAACAACTCAGAAGGTCTTGCCTCCGTTGGGGAAAGGAAAACGTAAATGTGCCACATTTTCTTTATGTTTATCCGACACACGTTTTTATTCATTATAGCAGCCTATACAGTAGCCACAGTCATTTCCTACCTGGGAAGCTGGTGCCATTAGAGATCTCATTCTCGTTATCAGCCATTATTTTGCCTCTACCCTGAGTTGCTGCTCCTGTCACTCCGTGGCTCATTATCAACTGTAATGTCCTTTCATTACCACCAGATGCTGACAGTTTCATCCCTCGGAGGGCTCCGTCTTTTGACCCAATTGCGTTGCTGCTGCATGGGACCACCACCGGTTTGGAGATACTGCTTTGTCCAGTCCACCACATGGTTTCACATTACACGCCTGCTTCGAGATCCAGTGAGCATGCTCCACAAGATCACGTTAAAACCTCATCTTTGCCGGGGAGAAAATCGCCGCTCGCGTCTTTCACGAGCAGAAGATTGTTGGTTTAGAATTCAAAAAATCAATAGTGTGCCAGCAGAACAAGATTACAAAGAATTCTGAATGAGGAAGTCGTGAATTTGTGGGCGGGTTTGGAATAGAAGAACAAATCCATCAAAGCGAACATCAAAGCAGAGGCGGTGCCTCCTGCTATGTCCCTGATTGTAGAGATTAGAGAGGGGAGGAAGATGGAATAATAGAGGAGATAAACTGAAGTGATTGGCTGATCTTCCCAGAGAGTGACCTCAAGTGCCATCCAGGCTGATACCAGACCTCCAGGCTGATACCAGAGAGCAGGACAAATGTATCACTTGTCCTATATTGGTCTGATTAGATTAATAAATCAATCCTCCCCCCCCCCCCCCCCCCCTCCTTCAGGTTTCACCAGGGCTATTTTTACAAAATGGGTTACAGGAGAACATCAAAGTGTTTCTCATCGTTGTCTGATGGGAATTTTACATTGGCTGTTGCAGGAAGTGTCTACATGCCCCTACTCAAGACTAGTCAATTAGGTTGATGAGAAGATGGTGCTATGGCAGAAAAAAGCAATCAATGAACATGAAACAACAACACCATGTTTCTGTCATTTTCTGGAGGTGGCAGTAAAGTGTCTTTGTTTCAGACATGCAAAATGTGCGCTTTTCTACAGTTTCTTAAAGTGTAACTTACCCCCAAAACGCTTTTTTTTCGGCTTTTAACCAATATATATGACTTTGGAATTCTGGTCAAAATTTCCACATTTGAGACCAAACTGTTACCATTGTACCATTTGTATCATTTTCAGCAGCATAAGTTCCCTCTATGGGTTTAAACCTGCTTTTTTTTGTGCCATCAAATTAATGGGATATTTGGTACATCGTGACGTCACGGTGGGTTTAGCACGCGCCCCACCAGGCCCGGTTCTACGGGGGTGCAAAAGCATGCATTGCACCCTTATTTTAATTGTCTGCATGCTCAGTTGAAAAGTTAAAAAAAAAAAAAAAAAAAAAAATTTTTTTTTTTTTTTTTTTTTTTTTTTAAATAAATGCTACAGCTGCACACTTACTGTTTAAACTTGAATTATCGTTGTTGTTTTTCTTTGTTCTTTGATGTGATTTTATGGCTTTTTGGCACCTATATGTAACCTTTTAAGGTTGAGATAATTGTATTATCATTATATGGTCCAAATATTTCAGTAAAGCACTTGAAACACTTGAAATATTCTTGCTTGGGTGGTATCATTCTACTTGAAATGATGGTCAAATGCATTATTTTTAGTAAAATAACATGTCAAATTTTTCGGGCGGCCGGCCTTCGGCCGGCCACCCGAGTGGGCCCGGCCTTCGGCCGGGCATCTGCACCCCTTCCTATCTTGGATGCACCCTTAGTCATCTGGTTCTGGAACCGGCCCTGCGCCCCACTCATGTGAATCCCCCCCCCCCCCCCATTGATTATTACTGTAGTTCACGCGGGGTGAGCCCTTTAAGAGCAATGCATCCATGGGTAATGCCTACTGTGGCTAATGTTAGCCGCTAGTTAGTTATGTTACATGGCAGTAAAACGCCACTGAATGACCAAATTGATATAACTTTTAACCATTTCGAGTAACACTGTTTCCATACGGATCACCAGCGTTAGTTTGTTGTTTATAACGTGGCTATATTTATCCTTTATCGTTATCGTTCTCTATCTTGGACACACTGAAAATACTGGGAGGCGGGCCATAGCGTCTCTGTCGATGATTTGATTTGACAATTCTGGCCACTGGCGTTGGCGTTGGCCAATCCTGGCGTGTTCCACCCCCAAATCGATTGTGTTCTGGCGCAAAGTGAGTGGGTTTCAGGACGAAACAGTCTTGAGCCACTTAATGTACGTTATCTTTAGAGCAGCGCAGTAAATACAATATTCCTGGAATGCAAGTTTAACTAAACAGTTACATGTCCTCTGCATTCTACATAAAATTAAGATATTACGGGTTGTTTTATTTTGTATGTTACATACTTATTGGCCAAGTTATGTTAGTTTATGGGGGAGGAATTCTGCCAGCTAAAGAAGGGAGTATAGGCGGCCATCTTGCCTGCAGAGTTTTCAAATCAAGTAGAAAACCATTTTGCAAGAAATCTGGGGGGTAAATCCCCCTTTAAGAGAAAAACAGATCTGTTCTAATTTAGATCATAAATATGTTACACGTCATCTGCCTCTCAGTGTGTGAACAGAACAAGCCCAACCCTTCATCTCTTTCTTGTGTTTAATTTTGAGTGACAAAACCAATGTTTGAGTGACAAAACCAATGTGATCAGTACAAAAAAATATATAATAATTCTGTAGGGTTGTGATTGCTTGACATTGAAATGATAGCTCAAATAAGGGTTTCCATAGAGTCTCTTATGGTCGATCTTGCCGGGGGCATGCCATAAATAGCATTACTTTCTACCATATGCAATTGCCGACTGTATAATTGTCTCACTTTGACTCTGACTGATCCTGCTGAAATGAATCCATGTAGAAATTGGCACAATTTGAAACACGTAGCAGGATTGCTTTAAAATGAAAGGATTGCAAATGAAATGAAATGATTGCTTTAAAATGAAATTAAATGAAAGGATTGCTTTAAAATGAAAGGATTGCAAATGAAATAAAATAAAATAAAATAAAATAAAATAAAATAAAATAAAATAAAATATCTGGTAAGTGACAATAATCCATTCCTATTAAGTTGTTACTTAGAGTATACAGTTAGGAGACAGAACTCTGTAAAGGAAATAGATGGTCTATGTCAGTGGTTCTCAAAGTAGGGTCCGGAGTGACCCCTAGGGGTCCTTGATGGGGTTCTATGCATTCAAATCTAGGGGGTCCCCAGTCAGAATGGGGAATAAATCTTAAGTCTTAAGGTATGCTGGAATGGTAGGCTACTTCAGGTATTGCCAGCCTTTCGGGTGTTAAAAATATGCCAATAATTTTGCACTGTGACTTTTTTTTTTTTTATCAATTTTATGTAAAGCACTTTGAATTGCCTCTGTGTATGAAATGTGCTGTAAATGAACTTGCATGACACAATTGCCTCATGCTTTTTAAGGCAAGTAAGAACTGTAGTAGTATTAATACGTATTTAAAAAAACACGTATTAACACATTCACTAAGTGCATTGCTTCAAAAGGTGGGGTCCAGAGACCCCAGGGGTCCTTGATGGGCTTCCAGGGGGTCCCCAGCAAAAACAGGAATCATTTATTTTCACTAAAATTCCATCCATAGTAACACGATGATGATGATGATGATGATGATGATGGGATAAGTCTTATCAAGTGGGTGGGGGGGGGGGGGGGGGGTCCATGGTCTAATTTGTGTCAGTTTAGGGGTCCTTGGAGTGAAAAGGTTTGAGAACTACTGGTCATGTGTTCACACATCCAACTGCATTTGGGGGTTCCCTAATTGCTTTTTCTAAAAGTAGGCTGCATGAAGTGCTGATGAAGTTCTAACGCAAGTTCAGGAAGACTAGAATCTGCACTTCACGTCACACTCCTTCAGTTCACTTCACACTCGCTCAGTTCACGTCACACTCCCTCAGTTCACTTCACACTCCCTCAGTTCACGTCACACTCCCTCAGTTCACTTCACACTCCCTCAGTTCACTTCACACTCGCTCAGTTCACGTCACACTCCCTCAGTTCACTTCACACTCCCTCAGTTCACGTCACACTCCCTCAGTTCACGTCACACTCCCTCAGTTCACGTCACACTCCCTCAGTTCACTTCACACTCCCTCAGTTCACTTCACACTCCCTCAGTTCACTTCACACTCGCTCAGTTCACTTCACACTCGCTCAGTTCACGTCACACTCCCTCAGTTCACTTCACACTCCCTCAGTTCACTTCACACTCCCTCAGTTCACGTCACACTCCCTCAGTTCACTTCACACTCCCTCAGTTCACGTCACACTCCCTCAGTTCACTTCACACTCCCTCAGTTCACTTCACACTCCCTCAGTTCACTTCACACTCCCTCAGTTCACGTCACACTCCCTCAGTTCACGTCACACTCCCTCAGTTCACGTCACACTCCCTCAGTTCACTTCACACTCCCTCAGTTCACTTCACACTTCACACTCCCTCAGTTCACTTCACACTCGCTCAGTTCACTTCACACTCCCTCAGTTCACTTCACACTCCCTCAGTTCACGTCACACTCCCTCAGTTCACTTCACACTCGCTCAGTTCACTTCACACTCGCTCAGTTCACTTCACACTCCCTCAGTTCACTTCACACTTCACACTCCCTCAGTTCACTTCACACTCCCTCAGTTCACGTCACACTCCCTCAGTTCACTTCACACTCCCTCAGTTCACGTCACACTCCCTCAGTTCACTTCACACTCCCTCAGTTCACGTCACACTCCCTCAGTTCACGTCACACTCCCTCAGTTCACGTCACACTCTCTCAGTTCACTTCACACTCCCTCAGTTCACTTCACACTCTCTCAGTTCACTTCACACTCCCTCAGTTCACTTCACACTCTCTCAGTTCACTTCACACTCCCTCAGTTCACTTCACACTCCCTCAGTTCACTTCACACTCGCTCAGTTCACTTCACACTCCCTCAGTTCACTTCACACTCGCTCAGTTCACTTCACACTCCCTCAGTTCACGTCACACTCCCTCAGTTCACTTCACACTCCCTCAGTTCACTTCACACTCCCTCAGTTCACTTCACACTCGCTCAGTTCACTTCACACTCCCTCAGTTCACGTCACACTCCCTCAGTTCACTTCACACTCCCTCAGTTCACTTCACACTCCCTCAGTTCACTTCACACTCGCTCAGTTCACGTCACACTCCCTCAGTTCACGTTCACTTCACACTCCCTCAGTTCACTTCACACTGCCTCAGTTCACTTCACACTCCCTCAGTTCACGTCACACTCCCTCAGTTCACTTCACACTCCCTCAGTTCACTTCACACTCGCTCAGTTCACTTCACACTCCCTCAGTTCACTTCACACTCGCTCAGTTCACGTCACACTCCCTCAGTTCACTTCACACTCCCTCAGTTCACTTCACACTCCCTCAGTTCACTTCACACTCGCTCAGTTCACGTCACACTCCCTCAGTTCACGTTCACTTCACACTCCCTCAGTTCACTTCACACTCGCTCAGTTCACGTCACACTCCCTCAGTTCACTTCACACTCCCTCAGTTCACTTCACACTCGCTCAGTTCACTTCACACTCCCTCAGTTCACTTCACACTCCCTCAGTTCACTTCACACTCCCTCAGTTCACTTCACACTCGCTCAGTTCACTTCACACTCGCTCAGTTCACTTCACACTCCCTCAGTTCACTTCACACTCCCTCAGTTCACTTCACACTCCCTCAGTTCACTTCACACTCCCTCCGTTCACTTCTTTCTCCACCCTTCAATCTACTCACACGCTCAAAATAAGCTGTCATCTTCCGGGCTTCAATTGAATAATCAGCTGTTTGAGCCTGGGCTCTTTTAACCTATAGCATAGCGTCACAGCACCTCTCACCCCACATCACCTCCAGTGTGTGGATGCTGCTCTGGGCTGATGCAGATCTACAGTATCTCAATATCTCCCTGCGGTGTCTAAGGGCCAAAGACTAACAATACATTATTCTCATCCTACTTTCTGTAATGCATCATACACTTCATTGTAATAAATATTATTTTATTCATTCACTAGTCTCTCCTGATTGAAATATTTGTATATATAATAAAAAAAAAAAAAAAAAAAGGGAAATCTTTTTGTTTGATGCGTATACCTGAATATGGCAATTAAAAGATTTCTAGTTCACGGTGCAGTGTGGCCGTTGGCCAGTTCAGACTAATGGCGTTGTTTTTGCTCTGCAAATATGTGAGTTGCTTGTACCTCCTCTAATGAGGGCCAGAATGCACGGTGGATGACCCGTGTCGCCCTGCGCAGTCTGCACTCATTATAAACGCACAGGCCTGCGGTATAGCTGCTGTTCACCTGGCTGCGATGATGAAGACCTGGTGACTGACGGGGAAATCTTTTCCTATCCAGCCTCAAGAGGATTGAGTTAGAGCTTCACAGACGGTGATTGGTTAGCACTTTAACATTACACTGACACCAGCTCCAGCACACGGCTACAATCATTCACTTGGAAACAGTTATGTTGTTAGCCAACCATGGCCTCGGCGCTGTTTTGAGAAGATGTCCATTTGTCCAGAGAAAGGGCACGCGGGCGGGCTCAGACTGGATACGAGATAGCATGTAGTAGAGCAGGCGAGGGAGCTATAATGAGACTGGTAGGCTTCATCTCAGACCAGACTGGCTCAATAGTTCATTGATCCCTGCAGCTCAGGCAATGAAACCAAAGCAATGAGACATTACAGTGTATATCTGGGCGTATAGGGAAGTCCAGAGCTGCTGCGTGACATGAGGGCAGAGAGGGTAGAAAGAAATCACTGTGTTTCCCACTGACACATCAACTCATGATCATAACACTGCCTGTGGGTGGCTGCCATGCTTGAGTCAGAGGTGAAAATGGGTTAATCACAAAGCCGCGGGCCATTCAGTTTCACGCTGGGAGCGCCGTTTATTTGAAATTCAATCCAATTCAAGCATTCGAAAACGTCGAACACACACATATTCCCCATCCCATTCGTCCCGTCCCAAATCCACCCAGAGTGAATGTCCGGAGTCTATTAATTTAATTACAGTTTCACTTTTAGTTTGTGAACTCGTTTGGACAATCAGTTTTCTCTGTTAAAGGAGCAAAGCTATGGAGCAGTCTACCTACTGAGCTGAAAACACAAGAGGATTTTAATGTTTTTAACAGGGGTATTAAGTCATGGTTTAAAGAGAAACAACTGTGTTCTCACACTCAATACCGGTGTAGACCTCTGGTGGTACTCTGTGTATTATGTCTGTATTGTGTGTACATCGTGTGTACTGTATTGTATGTACATCCTTGAATATTTGTATGTATAGCTTTGCTCATGTGGCTTTATATTTGATTATGTTTCTTTTTGGGTAGGTCCTCTGGGGTGGATTTTTGTGACTTTCTTCAGGGACTTTCTAGTCAATACATTTGTATGTATAGCTTTACTCTTGTGTTATGTTTCTTTTTGGGTATGTCCATTTTAGGTTGTGTTTTGGTGTAGGAGTCGCCTGTGGACAGGTGTTGAAAATTTGCATTCCGCTATCAACACTAAACACTGTGTATCTGGTAAGGTTGTTGTGCATACATGTATGTTACATCTCCAATGCTCTGTCATGTCCATATCAAATCAACCTAACCTAACCTAACTAATTGACCCGTGCACTGGTTCATTACTTATCTCTCTCCAGCTAAAACCATGGGAATTTGCCCAGGAACAATAATGCCCTAATCATTAATTACTTTTTTTATTAAGTGATAATGGCTTATTAACATGGTAGAATATTGCCAGCCCATATTGACTTAGAAATAAACAAAATCACTATATATAGGCAGGGGGAAGCAGGGTAAAGAGAGAGAGAGAGAGAGAGAGAGGAGGTGATGGGAGATTGTTCACACTGCTGTGTGTGAGAGAGACAGGGTGTGTGTGTGTGTGTGTGTGTGTGTGTGTGTGTGTGTGTGTGTGTGTGTGTGTGTGTGTGTGTGTGTGTGTGAGACAGGGTGTGTGGGTGTGTGTGTGTGTGTGTGTGTGTGTGTGTGTGTGTGAGAGAGAGACAGGGTGTGTGTGTGTGTGTGTGTGTGTGTGTGTGTGTGTGAGAGAGACAGGGTGTGTCGGTGTGTGTGTGTGTGTGTGTGTGTGTGTGTGTGTGTGTGTGTGTGTGTGTGTGAGAGAGACAGGGTGTGTGGGTGTATTCCTTGGTGACATGCATGCGCTGGGTACTGTAATATGATGAGTGAATCGGGTGTAGTGCATTGTGGGTGCAGCTCCATCAGAGCTCGTGAGTCTGTGGCGAGTGTCAACAGCTTTCCTGCATAGAACCTGTTAGCCCGTTCAGATGAACAATGTCCATGCACCCCTGTGGGGGGGGGAGGAAGCCGTTGTGGGACTAAAGCAGGTGCACCCGCCCATGGGATTGAAGGGGGTTATCAGTGGCTGTTAACAGAGGTGACCCAGAAGAACAGCCGGTAAAGAAGATGCATCTATAACTGTCCACCACACATGGGAGGTGACTTTCCTCCTACTGTAGATAATGCTGCTTCTCAGGTCATCATGATACACTGCATGTTATACACAACACTGAAACATATAGGCTGCCATGGCCAAAGTGAGACTAACCATGCTTTACATGTAGTAGAGATGAAAACAGATTTTACTGTTATGTTTACTGTTGCAGAAACTATTTTATTTTTCTGACATTTTTGCGTGCATTTATTCTACAGCATTTCTCACATTTCGTCATACATTTATTCCACTGAGTTAACATGATGATGATGATGATGATAATAATAATAATAATTAATCATTAATAATTAATCATTAATAATTAATCATCATCATTATCATGACCATCATCATATAGCCTACAGTTGGGGCCACGTTAATTGCTCTCACCAATATGGCAACCTTACAAAGAGCCAGCAGCCTATATTAATTATCCTGTTACAGGCATCGAATAGATTATTATGAAATGTTGCATTCAATGTGATTGATTGGTTTCATGACATTTATTGCAATTTATTGTAATTTCACAGATGTGGCCACTTGCTAGGAAGAAGAGAAAATAAATCACTTTCAAAGTAGCACAGACTTCCCTCCCCCTCCAAACTGTGTAGGGTAGGCTATGTCTGTAGTACCAGTAGGCATTAGTGAGTGCAGCTGCATGATCTGCATCATTGCGTAGGGAACGTGGAAGTGCACAGGATCCGTGCGGGGTAATCGAAGGAAAAGAAAGGATCTGAGGAGTCAAAGGAGCATCTGTTGGATCTCTATTAGCTGACCATGAGAACACAGTCGAATTTCCATTAGAAGAGGGGACGGACGGTACAAGAGAGGCTGGCATTAACGTCGATGCGCGCAGCCAAAAATGACGACAGTGGGACAGTGATTTTTCTCCCCCAGTCCATCATATTTTACAGTCATATGCTTGGATGCCATTCGTATCCTATGTATACAGACCACGAAGGAAGAAGGACTGACCGAATCCTCTCCAACACCATCACATCGGTTGGAAGTGCGCGCAGATCCGTTTCAACGAGGAAACCGTTTCCAACCATTAATTACGCAGAGATATTGGTGTTTTATGGGCCACTGAAGAATTTTCATCTTTCGGATGAACGTTTACTATTTGAGGACAACAAATCTGCAGTGCTGCAACCTGCACGGGCGATGAGTAACGTTTATCCACGACGCACCAAATGATACAACTGTAAAACCTGGACTGCGACTGGCGCGTTTGGATACCTTATCCTGTGCGTCGCCTATTTTTTTTCATATGGCTCTTCTCCTCGGCGTTTGTAAATGACTCGTAAATTATTGACATTTCATGGCTGTGGACTGTAGCAACAGTGGTGTGTGGAGAACGTGGACGGTGCATGACTAGTTTAGGGCGAAGACAGCGCACTTTTTTCTCGTCTTATTTCCAATTAGGAGGCATATTGCGCACGGGCACTGAGGACTGCAGCAACTATACAGCCGAGACTTTCCCATCGAATCCTTTCTTATTTCTTTCGCTGCTGTCATCGTAGTATGTCTGCACTTCGAAAGAAATTTGGGGACGATTATCAGGTAGTGACCACCTCATCTAGCGGGTCTGGATTCAACCAGCCTCCCCCAGAGAAAAAGAAGAAGAGGCAACGCTTCGTGGACAAGAACGGTCGATGTAACGTTCAGCATGGAAACCTGAGTGGAGAGACCAGCAGATACCTCTCGGACTTATTCACAACACTGGTCGATTTGAAATGGCGCTGGAATCTATTCATTTTCATCTTAACCTACACAGTCGCATGGCTTTTCATGGCCTCTATGTGGTGGATCATTGCATACATCAGAGGAGACCTCTACAGAACCCACGATGACAAGTATACTCCGTGTGTGGCCAATGTCTATAACTTTCCCTCAGCGTTTTTGTTCTTCATAGAGACTGAGGCCACCATAGGATATGGTTACAGATACATCACAGACAAATGTCCAGAGGGGATCATTCTCTTTCTTTTCCAGTCGATCCTCGGATCGATCGTCGATGCCTTTTTGATCGGCTGCATGTTCATCAAGATGTCTCAGCCCAAAAAAAGGGCCGAGACGTTGATGTTCAGTGAACATGCGGCTATTTCTATGCGAGATGGGAAACTAACTCTCATGTTCAGGGTCGGCAACCTGCGTAATAGCCATATGGTCTCCGCACAGATCCGCTGCAAATTGCTGAAAGTAAGTGCGACTACTTGGTGGCTGCGCATTTTTGTTCTTTTTCTTTTTTAATGTTTTATTATGCCCCAGTCCAATCAAATGCATGGTTTAGATATATATCTACACACACACACACTCTCTCTCTCTCTCACACACACACACAGACAGACAGACAGACAGACAGACAGACAGACAGACAGACAGACAGACAGACAGACAGACAGACAGACACACACACACACACACACACACACACACACACACACACACACACACACACACACACACACACACACACACACAGGTTAAGCATTTACTCCTCTGCATTATGACATTAACAAGCATCATCATGCCCATGTCCACTTGTAGACCTATACTGTACAGTGTATGGATACACATGATGACCATAATCACCCATTGGACCATTCTTTGTGTAGGCTAATTGATGTGCCATAGCAGGGAAGGCCTGTTATTTTCACCAGACAGACACAATCCCCCCAATTACACTTTTTGACTCTATTTGTGTCTCATTGAGGAGGAGAAAAAAAATCCACCACCATGTTTGCAAAAATGCCCTTAACACGACAAAATGTCCATGTCTGTATTCAGTGAGTGAGGTCTTGGAGTATTGTTTCCATTTACTCATTTTTGCACCTGATTGAACAATTTGAATTACAAAGTGTGGAGGGAGTTTGTGTTGCCTCCAGGCTACAACTTGGTTTTCTCACCAGTGGAGTTCCCTCTGCTGTCTATATCTCCTGGCTTTGCAAAAATCTATACAAATCCTATAATAAATGGTGGACTCATACAAATGTCCCTTCAAAACTATACATTTCATAATCCTATAATAGTCTAAGAGTAATACAATAACAGAAGATGTGCTAAGTGCTATAAGATCACTATGAAATGGAGTGCCACAGATCAACTGGAAGCAATATCAAGTCATACTGTGATAATATTGTTTTTCTCAAAACAAGTGGAACAACTCTGCCAGAGGTTTGAGTTCATTCCACTGTCTTAACACAGCTCACAATAAGGCAGATCGCTCTCCTCGTAGGCTATACAAAAGGTCACTTGATTCAACACAATTCATGAAATAAGTTGATTTTGCTTCTCTTGATTTTTTTTTTAAGACTAAATGGTGATTTGGTGACTTGTTGAGATGGATATTTCTGAGTCCCTTTAGGAATATTATAAGAAAAGTACAGTGATTTCTTTGACCGGGTGATGATTGATTGCTCTGATTGCTGCTTACAAAATGTGAATAGCTGTCACAAAGGCTCACTTGGTAGCTGTAGTCGGACCCTTCTCCCCTCTTCCTCCCCCCACCAATCATCTCTCTCTCTCTGTACGCTTCCATAGTCTCGCCAGACGCCCGAAGGCGAGTTTCTTCCGCTGGATCAGTTGGAGTTGGACGTGGGTTTCAGTACTGGGGCAGACCAGCTCTTTCTCGTCTCACCACTCACTATCTGCCATGTGATTGACACCAAAAGCCCCTTCTACGAACTCTCCCAGAGATCCATGCAAACAGATCAGTTTGAAATTGTGGTGATACTAGAAGGAATAGTAGAGACCACAGGTGAGTAACCACAAACATGCCTGTTTAGAGGCCTGCACTTGTGAAAATGAGGGTCCATTAGTCCATACATGCACTATTATACCCCGTTCACACCAAGGGTCCCCAGGTTATTCCCAGGTTGATCTTGGCTCTGAAAGGGTTAACCCGGGTTGCCTGACCACCCCTCGAGGTGGGACAGACCAGGGTTGATTTCAGTATGAATGGCACCACACCCAGGGACGCTGGAACTCTTTTTAAGTAGGGGTGCTGCAAGGAAGAGACTCCCGGTGCCTATTTAACTTGGAATGTAAATTCACTCCCTATTTAACTCAGACTGTAAATTCAATGTAAATCCATATTTAATGCCTAATGAACACTCCTCCACTCATGTATATATATTATATTATATAGGATTGCACTTGCAATGTTGCGATTGTCTTTTAGTTATTTTTCCTATACTTCTTTATCTCTGAATATTGATGTGACCGCTACGCTGCATAAGACAAATTCCTCATATATGTAATTTACATATTGTGGCAATAAGAGTGATTCTGATTCTGAAGTAGTGTTCATTTCGTCGACGAAAACTATGACGAAAAATGTTCGTCGAGTACCTTTGTCCCCAAGACTAAGATGAGACTAAAATGCTCAGACTTTTAAGTTTATTTGACTAAGACAAGACTAAAATACTCTTTAGTCTTTTCGTCGACTAAAACTTGACTAAACAACAGCCCAGCCAATCAGGTTTTACCATAGGAATTCCTACGGTACTATGCTTATTGTTATGCATCTCTCCCGGGTTTTGACCCAGGTCCTTTCTGAATTGTCTGTCATGACTAGGGATTAACCTGTGTTGACTGACTTGGTGTGAATTGACAAAAGGTTTGGACATGGGTCAAGTAGCTAACCCTGGTTAGGAAAGTGCTATTCCACAGTATTTTGTGCAGGCTACAGGTGTGCTGGCTACAGGTGTGCCAGGCTACAGGTGCAGTAGCTGTGGATATATTGTAGTTATTGTCTTTCAAATGTTTGGAGCTGCTGGATATCTATTTATACACAGAATCTGATGAGTAGAATGTAAGTGGCCGTTTTGTAGGCGTTAATAGCCGGCATCTAAATGGGTTCTTTCTTGATGCCTTGTTGATTGCATTTTATTGATTTTCCTTTCTCTCTGGGAAACGTGCTTGATAACATATGGCAGTGCTTAGCATGTATAAATCATACACCATTAGTTTTGTGTTGCAGGCATTTAATTAATGTGTTAGTGGGTTTGGGCCAGAAGAGGCTAGTTTAGAGATAATCAAGAGAGATAATTTTATTTTTCCAGAAAGGCTTCGCTGCGTAGTCTAAGTGCTTGACCACTTCACAACTCCAGTAAGCCAATGTTAGGCTGTATTTTTCCCTCATCTGAAACAAATTCTATTAAGCTGTATTTGTGCCTCCACAGCACTGACGTTATGGCTATTCTCTGAGGGTAGAATCACTTGCTCTCTGCAGTCCTTTTGGAGCTCGGGAGTTCCATTTCCACAGGATGACTAATGCCCCTTGTGAACGTCTGTAGTGTGATCGCGGAGCAGCTATTTCTGAATTCAAACGCTTATTTGACACAGGTGAAAATACCATGGGGAGAAGTCCTTCAATGTTATGGGATTAACAGAAGAGCAGTAGTAGTACAGTCAGCTGATTCAGAGAAAGCCGTGTATGGAGCTGTGGCAGGAAGGCTCACAGGTCTATACTGCTGTAGACTACACCTAGCAAAGACAATACATTCCTTATAGACAGGTCTATACTGCTGTAGACTACACCTAGCAAAGACAATACATTCCTTATAGACAGGTCTATACTGCTGTAGACTACACCTAGCAAAGACAATACATTCCTTATAGACAGGTCTATACTGCTGTAGACTACACCTAGCAAAGACAATACATTCCTTATAGACAGGTCTATACTGCTGTAGACTACACCTAGCAAAGACAATACATTCCTTATAGACAGGTCTATACTGCTGTAGACTACACCTAGCAAAGACAATACATTCCTTATAGACAGGTCTATCTATACTGCTGTAGACTACACCTAGCAAAGACAATACATTCCTTATAGACAGGTCTATACTGCTGTAGACTACACCTAGCAAAGACAATACATTCCTTATAGACAGGTCTATACTGCTGTAGACTACACCTAGCAAAGACAATACATTCCTTATAGACAGGTCTATACTGCTGTAGACTACACCTAGCAAAGACAATACATTCCTTATAGACAGGTCTATCTATACTGCTGTAGACTACACCTAGCAAAGACAATACATTCCTTATAGACAGGTCTATACTGCTGTAGACTACACCTAGCAAAGACAATACATTCCTTATAGACAGGTCTATACTGCTGTAGACTACACCTAGCAAAGACAATACATTCCTTATAGACAGGTCTATACTGCTGTAGACTACACCTAGCAAAGACAATACATTCCTTATAGACAGGTCTATCTATACTGCTGTAGACTACACCTAGCAAAGACAATACATTCCTTATAGACAGGTCTATACTGCTGTAGACTACACCTAGCAAAGACAATACATTCCTTATAGGCAGGTCTATACTGCTGTAGACTACACCTAGCAAAGACAATACATTCCTTATAGACAGGTCTATACTGCTGTAGACTACACCTAGCAAAGACAATACATTCCTTATAGACAGGTCTATACTGCTGTAGACTACACCTAGCAAATACATAGCCTATATGGATTATAGTACAGAGCCATAGTTCAGTTTGAGCAATGATAGACATGCCCATCAAAAGTTGGCTTGCCACACACTAAACCACCTCACAGACTGATTTTCTTTCTTTCTTTCTTTCTTTCTTTCTTTCTTTCTTTCTTTCTTTCTTTCTTTCTTTCTTTCTTTCAGTGATGCACAATGTCCTGTTCCTTCAGGATTTAATTTACAATATTTATGTAACAATCAATAGATAAGTAGGCTAATGTATATAAAATCTGAAAAGTTATTATAAGAGTAATTTGTGTGGCAAATTATCAGAATCAGAATCATTATCAGAAAAACCTTTTAATGCCTTAATATTGACATTAGCATGGAGCCAGGGGTGTCTGCCTCACGGTAAGCCTAGCACTGGCAATAGGATTATCTTTCGGAGTCTGGTAAAGACAAATCGAAAGTGCATGATTAAAATGATATATTGCTAGAAAGGTCAGAAATTATACTTGATGTTTACACATTCAAACTAGTTGGAAACATTACATGGTTGTTTATAACAGTAACTGAAGTTGTCCGAGTTAGGACAATAGCAGCAAAAGTGTCCAACTCTGGACAAAGTGACATTAATTGCTGTTGTTATTGACTTTGCTTACATGCAACAGGGGTGTTTGTGAATATGTAGGCCTACGCATAGACACTATATATATCTGGACGTAGCTACCATGACACCACCCATTGGTTTTTGGACCCGCGTTTTGAAGCCTCGAAGTTGGCTTTTTTTCACAGTCACCATCTTGGTTTTTCGGAGACAGAAGTGACCTGTATAGGTTGAGGCCACGTCTCGTCATAGACGCTGGTTTAGCTGGCTCAGCCTGGCTGGGGGCGTGGTCAGGGTGGGGTAAAAAAACCCGTTCTATCCATTCAGTAAAGTTAGAATTTAGCTGATAGCCCAGCCCAGGCAGACACGATCAGGGATTTAACCACCGCAGTAAACGCACATCTGAGCAGACGTCTTGTGTTCTGCTCTAGAACCCCCAAACCTGTAGTTTAGAGCCGCAGCACCGTCTTTTGGTGAGTCAGCCCATGAGATATATGGGCGGTTTTACCCCACTCGCGCGCCAGCCGTTTAACATTTTGTGGGCGCTCCCAGACATGCGGACTGTCTCTATTTGGACGAGAACAGCTGCAGTGCGGTCTGCTATTGGTCTGTTATGATCTGCAAGCTGTGGAATCAGTGGACAGGCGACCTGTCAATCACGCCCCAAAACATAGTCTTTTTTATCGTCTATTTTACTCGAATTGGGAGCATAATTGACTAAATGAACATCATGCTGTAGTGAAGAAGACTTGAAACTGGTGATTGAGGCCATAAACTCATTAGGAAAGTGTTTACAGGGGCCATAAATCAAGTGAGAAGTACAGGCATTTTCCCATTCACTTCCATGTAACTGGACTTTTGCCGTTCGAAAGAATGCAGATTTAAGTTACTTCCGCATTGGCCTCACAAATGGAGCTCCCAGTTAGCCCACTGGGCCAACGCTACTAACCTGACGCTGCCATATGGATGTAAGTTGGTTCACATTTCACAACCAAGTGAATTTGTGGAACAATGCCGCCCCCATCTGGCGGAGTCAGGCTACGACGCTACAGTACCAAACTAAACTGAAGAACTACCGTCAAGCAAACAAACCACGAGGCTACTTCCCTTGTAGCCAACTATAGTGGAGTCTCAGGTTAGATTTAGGGATGGAACAATAACCAGTTTGAATGATAACCGTGGTAAAATTCCTGACGATAACGGTACAGTTTCTTTATCATTTTCATTAAAACCGTGGTACCGTGATTACCGTGTTACTGTGATTAGTACTTTGAAAAATATGGTAAATACTGTCCATCATTAACCAAAGTTGGCAACGGTCTCCCAGATGCCGGCGTGCAGCCTTGGAGAAATGATTTCTGTGAGTGCATCAATCCTTTTTGGGTCTGAGTTTTCAATATCAAACTTGGTGAATGAAAAAGCAGTGTCCGCACACTCAAATCTGTGCAAATATCTTGTTTATTGCAAGCTTTCTGACCTTCAGGCATAAC